>NC_056566.1:9855492-9884180 GCF_013358625.1 Macadamia integrifolia
TTTTTTTTTTTTTAAATAATGTTTAAATAAACCGAATAATTCGGTTTAATTTGGATTCGGTCCTAATTATTCGCGATTTATATTCAGTTTTGAAAAAGTCACGAATTTTAAAGAATTTTATTTTTAATTCGGATTCGGTCCGAATTTTTGATAAAATTCAGAAAAATTTGGTTCGGCCGAATAATTCGTGAATTATTCGGCCGAATTGATAACTCTGGCGGTGACACCCAGAGGGAGGAGGGTGATGAGGAAGAAAAGGGATGGAGAAGTGTGTTACAAAGGATTATTACAAAAAACAAAGGGAGTTTTACTCAAGTCCCGATGGTCTTTGGCTTGTGCGGATTTGTGATGCATGGGAACTAGATATTCTGTAGTGCTACACACCTGTGGCACAGATTCAAGAGCTCGGATCGTTATAGGTCGTGTAGCGCCTTGGGCTGCATATCTAAGGATTCCCAGTCCTTGAATCTACTCTACACACCTTGTAGTGCTACAAAGGACCCTATATCCATATGGGAACAATATCAAAGAAACCAAAATTTATTATGCCATTGTTGAAATTAGCTAGGAAATCTTAACCAAACAAGGGATTGTAGGATTAACAGGCATCTCCATCACTACAAGGCAAACATTAACATTTACAAGGGATATTTGACCATCAAGAACACATCATCAAATACAATAGTGTTGGCCAATCTATCAAAGAAGGGTTAGGGTTACCTTTATATTTGCAAAGAGAAATCCCCCGAAGGAAAGCAGCACTGATTGAACCCGTCGCCACTCAATGGTGAAACCCTTATAGGGTAGGACTCTCTTTTTCTCTTCGTCACAACGACTTTGCGAATTCTTCAATCGCAAGAGTCTGATTAGGGTTTTCATTACTATCCTATTTATAACTAAGAACTTTTAAAACCAACGGGTATGATTGGACCAAGTGGTGTGATCAAGTAGGGTTAGGGGAGCAAGTTTGGCCTTATCGGCCCAAATCCGTCCTAGCTCGCCCTAAGTCCAAACAAGGCATGGGCTAAGATTTTTTACTTGCCGGGGGGGTCAAGGTTGAAAATCTCTGGCCCTGAGTCAAGTTCATGGTGGGCTAGGTTTGAGGTCTCAGTCTAGACCTAGATTCATATTTTGATAGTCTACCTATTGATGACAATGCCAAAAGTGGAGAGTCTTGTTGGTGGATTTTTTGGCTGTTCCATAGGATAGATGTGACGTCTTTATTTTGTATTTCTTTAATTTTTTTTTAATACTGATCTTTTAGTAAAAAATAATAATAATAATAATGTCTATACTCTACCCCCCACCCACCCTCCTTTTCATGTTTTCTTTTTCATAGTCCAGGTTTAGGTATACGGTATTTTGGCAAAAAATTGCAAAAGTATAAAATAGAACCCATATTGAGCTGCTACGATATCGACGTAAAATATAAGAATTTTCTCGATACGATATAATTTTTTATATCTAATCTTGACCTACTGTGTTGTACCAAATATCATACCGATTGACATTAGGTGGAAGTGAATGACAGCCTTATGAGTAAGCCCCATGAAATTAATGAAGAAACGCTACCTAGAGATAAGGGTGTCAAAAGTTGGCTCGCACCGATATGTCCAATCTAGCACTAAACTTGTCGGGCTCGAGCATTGATCAATTACTAATCAGGTGTTCTCGATGTAAGGTAGTGGCCCAATGATCACCAACAGTGACCCATCAAATATTGTGATCCACCAACAAACCAAATGTTTATAGCCCGACTAGTCCATTTAAACCCATTTAGACAAATTATAGCACATTCATGGTCGACAGTCAACCTCATTTAGACCGATTATAGCCCGTTTATGGTCCATTTAAGGACCTTTATAGCCTGATTAGTTAATTAATGAGATTATCATGAGCCCGCTTATGGTCCATTTGAGGACCTTTCATAGCCTGATTAGTTAATTAATCCGATTATCATGAGCCCGTTTATGGTCCATTTAAGGACCTTTTATAACCTGATTAGTTAATTAATCCGATTATCATGAGCCCATTTATGGTCCAGTAAAGGACCTTTTATAGCCCGATTAGTTAATTAGTTGGGTCATCTTGATCCCGTTTAAGGACGATTTAAACCCATTTAAACCAAGTATAGCTTATTTGTGGTCCATGTTTAAACCCATTTAGACCGATTAATTAGTCAATTAGTTCGATTACCTTAAGTCCAATTATGGACTATTAATCAACCTAACCAGCCAAATAGAAACGTATCCATACCTCTAGCGTCCTAGCCTACATGAACTGATTACCTAAATGGACAAATATGGTGTGGACCTTAATTGGTAGGGACCAATTATCCCTACCTAGATTTATTTTTCATTTGGGAATTATTATTATATGGCAAGGATTTATTGATAAAAAAAATGTGTATGGATCATTAAAGTGGAACCTTTTATTTATTTTATTATTTTTTATTATTTTTTTTGCTAGAGGATAATTTATTTAAAAACAAAGAAGGCACAAGACAAAATATAATCACCATGATCAAAACGAGCACGGGATCCCACCTTCGGCATTGCCATTAATAGGACCCCGAGTCGTACAGTAATCAAATCTATAATATAGCCTAGTTGCTTCATCCCTTGCCATCATTTCTGAAATGTAGCTCGAAAAGCAACATTGAAGATGAACACTTCAACTTACTGCTTTCTTTGCTAGGTAATCAATCACCAAATTTGCTTTTCTAAAATTATGAGAGATCTTCCATGTGACCATCTCCAAGTAAGGTCTGATGTGAATCCATCATTGAAGAGCAAACCAAGGAATTTTCTTCTTTTGCACCACCGTTATCACTACTGTTGAATACGATTCTATCCAAAGGATTGTAATAGACATCTCTTTCGCTTTCATGAGCCCTTGCATAAAACCTTCAATCTCTGCCTCATAAATATCTTTAACCCCCAAAGTACACACTATATGAGAACAAAAACCTACCATTGTGATCTCTCATGATCCCATCTGCCCTTGTGCTTCCTGGATTCCCCATAGAACTTCCATGAAAATTGAGCTTTACCCACCCCATAGTTGGCTTACACACTAGAACACCTCCAAGGGAGGTTTACTTCCAACGCTTGCACATCTCACATCTCACTTCTCGACACATGCTAACTCTTTATCTCATAATCGCTCCATTAGTCAGCAACTTTTCATGCATCAGCCGGATAAAAATCGTCTGTTTTTTCCTTCCCTGTTTTTCTTGTGTTTTGTTAGTTGCAGAAAATGACACATGTCATCAACGGTCAAGATTAATTTAGTTGGGTGAGGGTTATTACATCCAGTTTGGTTTTTAATTCAATCTTGGTCGTTCACTTAAAGTAATGCCACCTGTCGCCTTCTGATGGTAGCAAAACAAGAAAAACATGAATAAAGAAAAACAGACGATTTTTTTCCGCATCAGCCTCCATCCAAAGATGGACACACGTGGCTATAGCTTCTCACACCAAACCAGCGCCACCCATGTAACAATCGGCTTTTTCCCTCTGAGCTGATCCCATGCTGAGTTGACACTGAAGCTCCCCTCAAGGTTGGGTATTACATCCAAGGTTCTAGAAGCTGGAATCAGCCGATTCCAATCTATATCAATGGGATCGGCTAAGACTTAGACTGATTTTGTCCCGACAATTCACTTTACTGGATCGGGGTGGATTCGACCCTAGAAAATAATATACCACAAATTTCAAAAATGTGTGCAGCACCATAACTACACAGAGAATCTGGATGGTTGGAATAGATAGCTCAAATAAGACAGGCGAGGGTTCATGATGGCTGGAGAGATCGTGGCGGCTAGGGTTTTGATAAAGGTGATGAAGATAGGCGGTTTATTAATGGCCATGGGGAATCTTTGTATGGTGATCCTCTGAGATCCATTCTTGGAAGGAGAATCTCATCTAAAGACAGTTTCAGAAGAGATTCAGCGAACAATTGTTGATGATTGGGTTTTGAATCAAGCAAGGAGTGATACGGCTAGGGGTTTTGCAGGAAATCCTCCCATAGGAGCGCAAGAGCAAGGTCACGATAGGGTGCGGCCATCTTTTTCCTGGGCAACTCTTTGTTCTTCCCTCCCATCTCAGTTGGTGCAGGAAGCACGGTCTAGTTCAGGTGGTATGGACCCAAGGGGTAACTCTAATTGCAGGACTTTGGACTCTGGTCCTTCTAAAGGGGTGAACAGCAGTAGAAATTCTTCAAGAAGTATAGAGAACGTCCTTCCTCCTTTGGGTCTTGATAGTTTGGAAGTGGAAGAGGGTGTCGGGGAACTCTTTATTCCTGTAGTTGAAATGATGAGGGTGAAGAACGTAGCTGCATATGCATCCCAGGTAGGTGTTAATGGTGTTGGGAGTGAAGGGGGTTCGGATTCTCTCCCTGATTCAGAGGAGAATTCTGATGGCTCCAATGATGTGGATTCCTTGAAACCTATCTGTGATGAGGCGGAAGGTGTACAGGATGATCTCTCTCTCTCTCTCCAGTTACTGTACCAAGTAGAGATAGGGGGAGAACTGTGGTTGTAGAACACCAGGAGTTTGCAATAGTAGTCTGTCGGGGGTGGAGGTGATTCCTAGTTCCGAAACGACTTCAACGGGAATACCACCCCTGCTCTCCCTTAAGATCCCAAAAGGGGGCCACCTCGCTTCTCTTATATATGATATAGACTCCAACTGGTCTTCTCTGCCTGAACAAAGCGGAAAAGTGGTCACGACCAAACTGCAAGTTGACCACCCCAGTACCGCTACTCCTGTGCAAGCTACCTTGGATACAAGTTTCTTTAAAGACAGATGGGCGTGCATACTTCTGATCATTCCCCAATTATGGCAGTATGTGAGCTGGTGCCAAAGGTGAAAAATACACCTTTTCGAATGCAGAGGTTTTGGGTTGAGCATTCGGATTTTTGCTGCACTGTGCAAACTTCTTGGGAGGTTCCGGTTAGAGGCACCCCCAATGTATATTGTCCAGCGTAAGTTGAAGCGGCTGAAAAGTCACTTGAAAGATTGGGCTCGAAGTAATTTTCCTCATGCAGACCTGGAGGTTGCAAGAATAAAAGTGATTGGGCCTCTATAAAATCAAATATATTATCACAAGGGAGCCATATTCGAGGAACCAAACTATGTGATTGAATAAATCATCTTTTATCTATTGCGGGTCGGGGGCTCCTTCCCCTTCTTGAAACTCTTATTCGTATTTTTCATATAGAAATCTTTGATCAATGATAGATGACATTCAAGAGCTTATTGAAACTGTGGGTTTAAATGATATTATTTTTTATAGAGAAGTGGAAGCAAAGCATGAGTACATGAAGGCTTTGGAGTTTCAAGAAAAAAGGTTGTGCTGGGAAATCTCGTCTCAAATGGTTGAAGTGGGGATAAGAAGAGGCCACATCCTCTGCAATGAGCAATGAGATGCAGTCAGCATCAAATGGCTGAGAGCATATGGGCACACACCTCAAGGGGCTCCCAGCCACCTGATGCTCACTGCACTGGTGCAACGGCGCAGACCATTTTCACACGGATAAGAATTCGAAATTCTTTCATCTTTCTACCAAAATTAGAAGATCAAAGAGTATTATTAGGGAGCTCTAATATGATGATGGCACAATTATCTCTGTTCAAAGCATAATTAGACAACATATTGTGGAGCATTTTGAAGCCTTTCATAAATGTGGTCAGATGATTATGCATCAAGATTTATTGAATTCTATTTCATCCATAATTACTCAGGAAAAGAATGGTAGATTAATTGCCATTCCAGATAAGGGAGAAATTCGACTGGCAGTTTTTGATTTGTATCTTGGATGGTTGTCCAAGTTCAGATGGTTTTCTAGGGATTTTCTTTCAGATTTGTTGAAATATTTTAGGTCTAGATATCTATGCAGCTGTGAAGAATTTCTTTATAGAGGGCGTGGTGACAAAAGGAATCAACTGCAATTTTATTACTCTAATTCCTAAGGTGGAAGGGGCAAAAAAGGTAACTAAATTCAGAACTATTTGCTTAGACATTTTCTTTTTCAAAATAATTCCTAAAATATTGGCTACCTAGTCGTCGTTTGTGCTTCCTAAAATTATTTCGAAATAAAAGGGTGCCTTTTTAAAAGGGACAATGATCTTTTCAAATGTTAGTATGGCTTCTGAGATGATGAATCTAATGTTTTTTAAATGTCATGGTGGTTGTATTGGGCTACAGTTGGATGTTCAGAAGGCATATGGCACCCTTGAATGGGAATTTCTCTTTCATATTATGAGAAAGTTTGCATTTCATTCAAAGTTAATTGGGAGAATTCACGAAATCTTGATCTCTTGTATGCTATCAATTTTGGTGAATGGAGGACCAATGGGATTTTTAGAGTTGAGAGGGGATTAAGGCATGGAGACCCATTGCCGAAGAAGTTCTGTGTAGAGATATTTTGGCCTTTGCCCAAGAGGGGAAAATAAGAGCTCTAGTTGGTGGCAGACATACTAACATTCCAACTCATCTGTTATTTGCAGATGATATTTTTGTTTTTATGAATGCATGTATTAAATTTGTTAAGAAATTTCAAAGTCTTTCTGGAGATGTACCAAGCTTCCTCCCGTAAGATTGTGAATGTTGAAAAGAGTAAAGTTTACTTTGGAAAGATCTCACTAGTGCGAAAACATCGACTCATTCAGATGCTTGGTATTACAAAGTGTCACTTTCCCCCAAAATACCTTGGAGTGCAAATCTTTAAAGGAAGAGTTAGAAAGGAAACCTCTAGACTCTAGTTGAGAAATTCAAAACTAAACTGGCAGGTTGGAAGGGAAAGCTTCTTTCAATGGCAGGTAGGGTGGAGGTTGTTATGTCTGTCTTGACAAGTAACCCAATTCATAACTTCTCAATGTATTTATGGCCTTTATCAATTATTAAGATCATCGAGAAGTGGATAAAAATTTTTATCTGGACTGGTGATGCTGAGTCTTCCAAGTCTATTATTGTGAGATGGAGTTTGGTCAGCTTGCCAAAGAAGGAGGGGGGTTTGGGAATTAGAAGACTAAAGGTCGTGAACCTGTCTCACATAGCAAACCAGTGTTGAATAATAAAGACTGATAAGTCAATTTTTGCTTCTTATATGAGGAAGCGTTATTTACTAGAAGATGGTTCAATTAGAAGAAATTATTTTCCGTCTACCATTCTTCCAGGTATCAAAAAAGTTGGGAGTCTTGTAAACTCTCAAGAAAGGTGGGTAGTCGGGGATAGGAAAACGGATCAGCTTCTCATACAATCACCTAGTCGTATGAATCAGTGTCCAACACTTGTCCTTTTTGTTCTTAATTATGCCTCTCTTTATCCTTGTAACCATAGAAGGTGGGACAAGGTGTTGGATGCAGACTCGTACGACTAGGTGATCGTATGAGCAGCGAATCCTATCTCCAGGGACGGCACTCAGATTCAGTTTTGGAAGCATCAATGGCTTGGAGACTTTACTCAAATTCATCTTTAAATGTAAAGTTCCACTGGTTTCCAGGTGTGTTCTTTGCCATAATGCTTGTGAAAGTTCTTTTCATGCATTTGTTCGCTGCCCTCTTTCTTCAGAAATTTAGACTAGGATCCTAAGATTTTTAAACTTGATATCGTGCCATGATTTGATTCCATGGAGGAATTATGTCCTTGGTGGAAAAGGAACATAATTGTGACAGAGTTGAAGGAGATTTAGCTGGCATATTTATTTTAATTCCTTATCAAATATGGACTGAGCACAACAAAAGGAGATTTGATAATGCTTATAGAAGGGTGGAGTTTATCGTGAAGGCCGTTATGAAGGATACTCAAGAAGCATCTCTGCTATCTCCTTCTAAAGTAGCTTCAATGAGGATGTAAGTGAAAATACCTTTTCTTCCTACTTTTCCACTTATCTCCTCCTTCTTCTCACCTGGTCTGCCTCGTACCGGTGACGAATTGGTCTCCAAACATGGTCTGGCGACTGTGGGGGGATGGGGAAAGCATGATTTTTTGAGTCACCATCTAGGATTCAGTGGTGGAGCCCAATTTTGATCGAGGGATCAAGCTTGAATAGGGGGTTGGATTCCTGTCAAAGGAAGGAACCCCCGAATTTGACTCCATATTTTGGTTTGTTCTAGAGATAGGGGTCCATGTTAGGTTACGAGTGTGGGAAGGTGTTAGGCACCCACCTTGCCTGGAATTTCCGGTCTTTCTATCAGAAGCTTGGATTTTGAATATTCTCCCCTGTGAATTTTAACAGCCTAAGCTAGCATGGAAGTTCTATTACGTGAAATAACGCAAACATATATATATATATATATATATAAACTTGCATGAAAGAATTGTGGGAAATAATTGAAATATCATATGAAATATAGATCTATATTAAAACCAAATGAAATAATAAAATCTACAAAAAATAGTAGAAAATGCAATTATCATATCTACATACACGTGCAATGCTCCACGACATGACATTTACGATCGTAATTTCATGTGAGGAACACATGCGATAACACATAAAATGATGAAACAGGTTACGTTTAATGTACAGATGCTAAAATTAATACATGAAATAATAAGAATAAATTATTATTTTATGCAATAGACATATAAAATAATATATACAGAAATGAGGCATGTAGTATACATGCAAATGGAATTATGATGTAATATTTACATGATAACGACCGATGAAAATAGTGAAATTTCTGATAATTTTCCTCAACTCAGGGGCGACGATTTAATTTTCTCCTCTCTTTCTTGGAGAAATTAAAAACTTCCAACACTTAGGTAAAAAAAGCTGACAGGGTTTCTTTGCTAGGATATGAACATGGGATCTGGTTTCTGGGAATTTGAGCAGGGCTTCCACACTACATTATTGAGGTTGGAATTGACTGGGGAAATTTGGGCAGGGCTTTCGCACCGTATTCCTAGGGTCGAAAACATCTGTGGAAATTCGGGTAGGGCTTCCGCGTCGTAGTTCTAGGGTCGGAGTCAGCTCTGGAATTTTGGACAGTATTCCTAAGGTTGGAATCAGCTTCAAAAATTTGTGCAGGGCTTCCGCGCCATTTCCTAGGGTCGGAATCAGCTCTAAAAATTTAGACAAGGCTTCCGTGCCGTATTCCTAGGGTTGGAATTAGCTTCAAAAATTTGTGCAGGGATTTCACGTTGTAATAAAAATATCAAAATTAAATACAAATGAACTTAAACAGAAGTTCCGTACTAACCTGAAATAGATGACGTGGACTCCGTCAACTTCAATATGCTCGGCTTGGTCTATTCTTTTTCTTTCCTCTCTCTCTCTCTCTCTCTCTCTCTCTCTCTCTCTCTCTCTCTGTAAAGCATCTGGAACAATTTTTTTTCTTCAAGGGTTCTCCTCTATTTTTTCTAGGGTTTTATAGTGACCCGGGGTCATTATTTATAGAAGAGGGAAGGCATGCCATGTAGGAGCTTGTAAAGGAGGTGTAAAAATTTTTTTTAGGGCGTGTAAACCTTACACAGATTTGTAAGGCCTTACACGGATCTCTACCCCGTGGCACTCTATTATGCCCCGAAAAACCCTGTGTCACCCCATTACGTATTCAAAAGTGTCGTGGCACCCTGTAAGGCTTCCATATATGCCCAAAGGTGGGCGGCCACCCCGTAGACTGGGCGGCAGTAGCCCTCGGTGGAAATATTATCACAGCAGTAGCTGTAGGCTGGGCGGCAAGTTTTAGATAAGGTTTGGTTTGGTTTAGGGTTTGGTCTGGTCTAGGGTTTGGTCTGGTTTAGGGTTTGGTTTAGGTTAAGGTTTTGGTTCAGATTTAGAGTTTGGTTTAGGTTAGGGTATTGGTTCGGGTTTAGGGTTTAGTTTAGGGTTTTGTTCGAGTTTGGTTTAGGTTAGGATTTTGGTTTGGGTTTAGGGTTTGATTTAGGTCAGGGTTTGGTCTGGTATAGGGTTTGGTTTGATTTAGGGTTTGGTATGGTTTAGGGTTTGGTTTGGTTTGGTATGGCTTAGGGTTTGGTCTAGTTTAGGGTTTGGTTTGATTTGGTCTATTCTGGTCTGGTTTGGTTTAGGATTTGGATTGATTTGGTTTAGGGTTTGGTTTGGTTTTGGGTTTGGTTTGGTCTGGTTTGGTTCAGGTTTATTCTGGTTTAACAAGTTCAAAGTTTAGGTAGGCATTATGGCACATCTAGATATCTATTTTTTTCATACAAGAAATTAATGAGACCATATTTTCGAATACTTTCCAATGATATGGGAATCGAGCACATGCTAGGCTTAATTGTCATATTTTAGCAAAAGGTATTAATGACCACTTTCGATCACCCTCCCCACGTCATTAAAAATATCGGGTTTAACCGATCACAAGTTCTGGGATAATCTGGACTCATGCCGAAAATTCAACTTCTTTTTGCAAGAGAGAATATATGTCCTCTCATTACCTGTAATTCATCATAACCGAGACTGTGCAACAGCCGAAGGGCAAAGAAAAGAAAAACAAAGAGCATGTATTACCGATATCCTGCTCAGGAATAGCGGAGGTGCAATGCAAAAGGCGAGCGATTAGACTCTGGTGGTAAAATTCAATGAAAACAAGAAATTAATATGACAGTATATCTAATTAACTAGTATTGGTATATCATACCACTAGAACTGAATCATATACAAAATTTCCTGAACTTGGCCAAGAATGCAAGTATGAGGGAATTGTCTTAAAGGACAATTATATTCTAATGAAGAAGAGAATACATACCTGAGAGACAACTCACTGGAGAAATTGTAAGGATATCGTTCTTATAACGTACATCAGCCCTTCTGATCAAATTAACCTCTTTGTAATATTTCTTGATACTTCTGATCTTACTAATATCTTAACATGAAAATTGACACTGAGATTAATATTTTCCAATATTGTCATAGAAAATGAGGCTGAAATTGGCACTTTTTGGCGCTGTTGTGGAGATGACATTCTTATTATATCATCCTGGCAATGCAATCGGCACTTTCTGGCACTGCTACGGAAAAAAGAATTTTCATATGCATCTTCACACTGTCAGGGAAACGTCATTCTTATAATGAAATTTTGGCTTGGAATTGGCACTTTCTGGTGCTGTTATGGACATGTCAGTCTTATTATATCATCTATACAAATGCAATAGGCACTTTATGGCAATGTTGTAGAAATGACGCTCTTTTCGCGGCACTTTCACACTAAAGTACACTTATGGCACTGTCGAGGAAATGTCATTCTTATAATGGCATCTTGGCATGGAATTGGCACTTTCTGGCACTGTTAGGGAAATGTCACTCTTATAATGGTACCTTAAAAATGGAATTGACTCTTTCTGATGCTGTTATGGAGATGACATTTTTATTATATCATCTTTACCATACAATCGGCACTTTCTGGCACTGTTGTAGAAATGACTCTTTCTCCTTTTTTTTTTTTTTTGAGACCATTAGTGTATATCATGGGAGAATGCAATGGATGTTGGTGTTTTGTTATGTTATAACAATGTTATTTCTTTTGTTTAGGTTATGCACGATTCCCTTCTCTTTTTTTTTCCCACCACTTATGTGAAGGTAGATAGAAAAGGCTAAATTTATTTCAACTCTAAGCTTAGGTTTACAACAAACGAAAAATGGTTACATGAAAGTCCAATAAACCAAAAAACCAAATCTTCAATTGTCTTTACTGAAGTGTTTGGAAATCTTTCTTCTAAAAGACCTTACACCAGCTACCTTTGCCACAAATCTGCCAGCAAATATATGACACCAGTGGATAGTTCCTTTGGGGGATAAAAGTTCACCACTTCTCTTGGATCTGTTTGAGGTAACTGATATTACCACCGTAGATGAGTAGATAGATAAAATGACGTGTGAGTCAAACCCATCAGCCTAACATAATTGCACCCTGGGGTATTCATAATTGGATTCTCAATTGGCGACCACTAACAAGTCCATATGATATTATCTTCAATTTTCTCTTGAAGGTACTCTTGCCAATTAGCAATTGAGTAAAATTCTAGAATTTCCCTCCTTGTCTAGTACTAAATGGTTGTCAGCTTACTATGTTGGAAAGACCTTAACAGTTGTAGCTTCTCAGTCAACCAAAGTTGGAAAGAAATAGGGCACCCTATGTAGTGATTTGTACCAAATTTCCTGGAAATGACCATCTGGTCCAGTCCTTTTAAGTGTTTCAACCAAGATTGTAGGAACAATGTCACAACCTTTTTGAAGTTGTAACACTACTTTGATGATGGCAGGAACAACTCCACATCCAGGATAACGCAACAAGTATCATGCTATCATGCAGAACAGATAGATATTACCTCTACGCCACTGATCCATTCCCTCCAAATATCTATATTGAGAAAAAGCTTTGGCTACTTTAAAGATGTCTATTTGCTTGAAAACCATGAACTTATTCATTTCCTTTTTATTCCATCCGAAGAATTCCTGGATACCCTTGGTGTAGTCTACTTGCAGAGTAGGACGAAAAAGCTTCCCTTTGGGTGGACAGAGCAAGCAAGCTTTGAATTCTTCCAAAGTTGGACAAATTTCTATTGACCCAAATTTGAACACATGTAGGTTACAATCCCAATGCTTGAGAACTTCCTTCAGTAAATTATAGTATAATTCCATGCAACGAGTCTGGCTAAGAACCTGAAGATTTGTGTCTTCCAACACCTAGAATCATCCAAATTCATGTTCACAGTCCACCTGCGTAGAGTCTCATCCAGAGTATTTGCACGGGGATAAGCCATAATTGATTTGTTCCTGGATGATACAAGCGAACAACTTGACAAAAAGGTGCAATTAATATATTCAAGACATGGAAACAAGCTCGCAAATATTTTTTTTCTATGAGAAGATACTTCTGATAGAAAGAAAAATATTTCATGGACTAATAAGTTCTTCATCATAATTCCAACTATTATACTGAAGATAGGATATTAAAGTTGAAAGGTGAACAAAAAGAACCACAAGTGGGGAATGATCTGACTTGTAATTGATAATGGCAAGTGGCGATTTTTGTAGACCATTGATGATGGAGAAACAAATTACTAGAGAAAACAAGCAGACTAGTAATTAAGGTGCCAAGTGGCAAGATGATGATCTTAAAGTCTTGCTTCCTTTTTTGGACACTCGAGACATAACTTTGGATCTCTTTTTTTCTTTTTCATTTTTTTTTAAATCAATGCCCTAAGAAAATTCTCCTTTTTTTTTTAGAGTTTGGTACAAATGAGACAGCACTCGAACATGTCGAGTTGCCTACGTATCCCTTGTGAGGAATCAGGTCAAACATAGTTCAAGTGGTTACCCTGAACTTAAACATAATATTTTTTTCAGTTGATCCATATTAACCAAACCTGACAATTCATCTCCATCCAAATCCATGAGTAGTACGGCTTTTCCTGGCAAGACTTTCTTCACTGTGAATGGACCACTCCAATTTGGTCAAAATTTTCCCCGAAGATCTTGTGTAGTTGCTCTTTGCTCTCTGAGAACCAAATCTCCAACTTCAATGTTGCAAGGACAAACATTTTTATTAAATGTTCTTGCCATTCTCAACTGATACTTTTTTAAATTGTCCATGGCTTTCATCCTTTTTTCATCAAACAGATTGAGTTCATCATATTTAGCATGTACCAATTCTCCTTCTGGTAGCTTTCTTTCTATGAGGACTCGAAGAGAGGGGACTTGTATTTCAATTGACAACACGGCTTCCATTTTGTATACAAGGAAATACAGAATTGCCCCTGCAGAAGTTCGAATCGACATTCTATATTCCCATAGTGCATACGGTAAGTGATTAGCCCAATCTCTATGTGTATCTGCCATCTTCTGGAGAATTACCTTCATATTCCTATTAGCTACTTCCACTGCCCCATTTGTTTGTGGCCAATAAATGACAGATTTATGCCATCCGATCCCAAACTTGGTGCAAATTTTATCGACTTGCCCTCGAAAATGAGTGCCCTGGTAAGATATCAGTTGTTGCGGGATCCCATGTCGACAAATCATGTTCTCTTTAATAAACTTGGCCACCTTTGCAGCAGTGAGGACTAAATATGACTGTGCTTCCACCCATTTGGTGAAATAGTCAATTGCTACCAATATGAACTCATGACCATTTGATACTTTGGGAGTAATTTTTCTTATAACATCAATACCCCATGTAGAGAATGGCCAAGGAGAACTGAGCAAATGAAATTCCTTTGTAGAACATGTATTATGACATTGGCAAATATCTGACATTTATGGTACTTCCGAATGAAATCTACACAGTCTGCCTCCATTGTGCGCCAATAATATCCTAATTTCAAGACTTTTTTGGCTAGCATTCTTGCATTAATGTGAGGTCCACAGATATCTTGATGTATTTCTTCTATCACCGTCTACACCTATTCTTCATCCACACACAATAGATGAATTCCATTAAATGATCTTTTGTACAACAAATCACCTTGCAATGTGAATTGAATGGCATATTTTCTGAGAAACTTTTTTTCCCCTGACGTTGCTTCCATAGGATATTTTCCTTCACTGATGAAGTCCATAATAGGAGCAAACCAAGATCTTTCATCTATTGTCAAGGCATTCACTGAACTGTGGTAGATGGGCTTTACCTTTCTTTCAACCAGAAAAGGTCTTACTTGGGCAATAGGACTACACTCAACCATTGATGCTAATGTTGCAAGAGCATCGGCGAACTGGTTGCTATCTCTCCAGAAGTACTCAAAAGAGATTTCTTCAAAATGCTTAGAGATCTTCTCTAGATATTCTTGATAAGGCTTCAATTTCTCATCTCTGGTCTTCCATTTCCCTTGAGTTTGGCAGATTACAATGGATGAGTCACCAAACACTAGGATTCTTTTCACTCCAATTGCCAGAGCTATCTCCAAGCTAATTGCACATGCTTCATATTCAACAATATTATTAGTGCATGAAAAATTAAGCCAAAATGATGAAGGTAAATACAGCTCGTCGGGTGTTATTAATAACACTCCTACCCCATAATCTCTTTGATTGGCTGCTCCGTCAAAATATAATTGCCATGTGTTAACAGAGTTTTCTTCTTCAACCACCATGATTTCCTTATCTGGAAAAGCATCATCTAATGATCTTCCATCTTCTGTGGGGTGTGCAGACAAATGATCTACAATTGTCCTACCTTTGATAGACTTTTGATTGACATATGTAATGTCAAATTCTGAGAGTAATAGCAACCACCTTGCCATTCTACCTGTGAGTGCGGGCTTTTCGAATAATTACTCTATAGGATCCATTCTAGAAATCAAGTGAATCGGATATGCCACCATGTAGTGTCATAGCCTTCTTGTTGCCCAAACAAGAGTTGTGCAAGTCTTTTCTAATGATGTATACCTAACTTCATACTCCAAGAATTTCTTGCTCAAGTAGTAGATAGCCAATTCTACTCCTTTTACTTATCATTCTGAGCTAACATGGACCCCATCGAGAATTGCCCTACTAGCAGATATAACAGAAGTGGTTTTCCCTTTAATGGTGGCATAAGAACTAGTGGATTTAACAAGTATTCCTTTTCTTTGTCGAAGGCTTCTTGACATTAGGAATTCCATTGTGTGGGCTGATCCTTCTTCAACAACTTGAACACTGGTTCACAGATAGTGGTCAATTGGGCTATGAAACAACTGATGTATTGGATCTAACCAAGGAATCCTCGTATTTCCTTCTCAATCTAAGGTGCAAGCATGTCCCTGATTGCTTTAATCTTGATAGGGTCCACTTTTATACCTCTTTCACTTACAAGAAAGCCTAACAAGCCTTCACATCAAACACATACTTCTGAGGGTTCAACCGTAATTGAAATTCTTGATTCTTTCAAAAAACTTCATTAGTGATGAGATATGCCCCTGTCTGTCGCTAGACTTGACAATCATATCATCGACGTAGACTTCCACTTCCTTGTGAATCATATCATGCAAAATACCAATAGCGGCTTTTTGATATGTGGCTCCAGCATTCTTTAGATCGAATGGCATTAACTTATAGCAATAGGTCCCCCAAGGGATGGTGAAAGTAGTCTTTTCCATATCTTCAGGATGCATGCTGATCTAGTTGTATCCTAAAAACCTATCCATTAATGATAATAAAGCATGTCATCTCGTACTATCAACCAACACATCAATATGGGGCAAAGGAAAGTCATCTTTAGGATTGACTTTATTTAAATCTCTGAAATCCACACACATTCTAACTTTTCCATCCTTCGTTGGAACTGGAACAATATTAGCCAACCAACGGGGGTATTTTATTACTTGCAAGAATCCTGTATTCCATTGCTTAATTACTTCTTCTTTAATATTTTCACTCGATTCAGGCCACATTCTTCTAGCCTTTAGTTTGATAGGCTTCGCACCTGGATACATAGGAAGTCAATGCTGCACTATTTTTGGGTCTATACTATGCATGTCTTCATAGGACCAACCGAAAACCTCTGCAAATTCTTTTAACAGGCTGGCCATTTGTGAGGTTTCTTCTTCATTCAGGGTTGTACCAATTTTAATTTCTTTAGGGCATTGATTGGATCCTAAGTTAATGAGTCGAGTGTCCTCACTCATAGGTTTAGCTATTTTTTCTTTTGATTGTTTTAACAATTCATGATATTCATCAGTTATTTTGTTAAGATCATCATCAGAAAGACACAAATCATACTCGAAATCAGAATTTTCATTGATAGCTGGAAAGACTACAGGCTCAACATATTGAAAGTGCGGAATTTCATTAACAAAAGGAAATTCAGAAAAAGTACAAATAAAAGGAGAGTCGATAACAGAAAGGGAATCTTCAATGTATTGTGTGGTGATTTTAGAACCGATTAAACCCTAAGTCTTAGTGAGCTTGAAGTCATATCCTGCACTGGTCTAGTTGAGTAGTGGTTCACGGGTTGAATGAATTAAAAGATATGGCATTGGCCCTTCCTCTACTTCTTCAGTGGTAATAACATCTACCTCAAGGGTATTATTGACACCACTACTTTCACCTTCTTCATGGAATTGCAGGTGCCCCAGATTCTCTTGGCAGAAGAGGTCAAATTCAGCTTGCTTATTCTCGGCATTTTTTGTGGTAAAAACAAGTTGATTAATCTCATGATATGTAAATCCGAATTTCCTGAGAGTTGCACCTCACGCCAGGCTACTCAGCCCTCTCTCTAGAAAGTCTAACTTCTCAAGCCTATTATATGAAGCAATCCCCTTGCCACGGTCACAACGTTGACCTCCATCTTGGATGTAACTATTGTAGTTGCTTCCAGCACAGTAAGGGCAGATATTCATCCTTCTAACTCTTCTCTTTCTAGCATATAAATTGCTCCTGCAAAAAGAGTGGTATTGCCCCATTTTCAGCTCCTCCAGATACATATTCCGCAGGAAAGAAGAGATGTAAGCTCTCATCTCTATTGGAAGATTGAGATAACAAGTAACTCTTAATTTATGTTGCCAAACTTCTTTCAGAGTAAGACGAGGCTTGAAAACTTGCGATGATCTAATCAGGGATGCAGGGTCAATTGTAGATTCTTCTTCAGTTGTGGAAATCATATCTATCTCAAAGATATCACTGATGCCATTGTCTTTACTCTCCTCCTCGAATGGTAGATGCTCCAACTCATAGGTGATCCAATCAATCTGATCTTGATAGATGACGTCAAACTCAAAATCTGCTCTCTTTGCTGCTTTCTTTGGTTGAAAGTCAAGATCCCTATAACCGGGAAAACCTTCTGCTTCCTTCACAAAGTACCTCTCTAAGGAAGGGTAGTTTGGAACCCTTTTCTTGTATGAGGATTCCTTCCTTGCCATCACGAGCATCTTTTCATTCTCAACCCCTGGATAAGCACTTGCTCCACTTCGGCCCCTCTTTATATCTTCTAGCATCTTTTGTTCTTCCTTATGAGAAAACCCTAAACCATGCATTCTGGCAGCGTGAGGGAATTCAAGCAACCTCGTAGGTTCTTGCTGGTATTTTTCCAATCCCATTCTAGGAAAATAATGCAACTGTTTCATTATTCGACCAACAGTAATATTCCACATGCCCTCATAGGACATTGGAATATTCTCCTTCATTAGCTCTTTAACAACAGAAGCACAAACTTTTTCTAGTTCAAAGCCACTCAAACACACCTCCTGCTCTTGAGTTTTTCCAACTTTAATGTTAGCCGATGTAGAGTAGATGAAACTACCCCTGCCTTATGAAGCCACGGACGACCTAGAAGCATGTTGAAGGAGGCTGGGATATCTATCACTTGTAATTCAACATAGAACTCAGTTGGCCCCATTATCAGCATCGTTGTGAGAATTCTGACAACATTTCTTCTAGTGTTGTCGTAAGCCTTAATGATCTGAGGCGAGGGTTTGAATTGGTCTAGATTAAAGCCAATATATGTGGCAGCCCTCAATGGTAGAACATCCAAATTTTATCCATTATCAATAAGGACCTAAGATACTGTATTCATATTGCATTCCACAGTGATATATAGAGCTTTGGTGTGCTTAATACTCTCTGGAGGTAAGTCTATATCAGAGACCATCAATGCTTGAATAGCATATGTGGCTCCCATAATCTGAGATAATTGTGATGGATCCATCTCGATAGGCACTTGCACACTCGTGAGGGACTTCAATACAGCTTCTCTATATGCAAGAGATGCCATTAACAACCCCCAGATGGAGATGTTGGCCTGAACCTTTTTCAACTGGCTCAATCCTTGATTCTCAGGTTGTGGCTTCCTGCTACACTGCCTCATCTCCTTGACCGTTGGTTGTTCCACTATCAAACTTTCTGCTTTGTAGTCTTTCCCACTTCTAGTGGCCATCACTTTCTTGCATCATTCAGGCCTCTTTTTTATGAGAATACTATAAGGGTATTTACTTTCATCATCATTGTTTGTATCAACAATCATGCCAACCATAGGTTTTTCAGTCCTTTCTTCATATGCAGATGGTGTGAATGGACTTGGAGGACCCCCCGAAATGTCGATAGCCTGAGCTTTAACAATTTGAATAATATTATTCAAATGCAGAATAAGCCCTTTGAGAAATGGTACATTCTCAAAATTAACCTCAAGGTTTTCACAAACTTCTTTGACAATTTCTTATCAGACTGCCACTTTCCTTAACATTTTTTCGATTACTAACATATCTTCACACATTTGGTTTAGCAAGCAGAGCACATTGTCGTAGGAGGGATTCTCTTTTTCACATTCCTCCTAATACAGTTCAAACTCATTTATTTCAACAAAATAC
This sequence comes from Macadamia integrifolia, assembly GCF_013358625.1. NCBI lineage: Eukaryota > Viridiplantae > Streptophyta > Magnoliopsida > Proteales > Proteaceae > Macadamia > Macadamia integrifolia. The sequence goes on from NC_056566.1 coordinate 9,874,744, forward strand.
TCACTTTCTGACTCTTGATTGTCTTCTCTTCTTTCAACAAGATCTTCCTCTAGATCTTCATTTTTTGATTCTTGACCTTCTTTTATATCTTCTTCTTCGTCTTCTTCAACAAGGTCTTCCTCTAGATCTTCAGTTTTTGATTCTTGACCATCTTCTATATCCTCATCCTCGTCCTCTTCTTCCTCTGAATCAGTATCAGAAGGAAAAATTGGGTGAATGATATCTGTTGGATCCACATCAGGCACATTTCCCGCAATAGCATTCACTATCTCACAAATTTGTTTAGTGTCTTCAGTATCACTGTCACTCTCTCCACCTAGATAGATTAGGTGTATTTCATCTAAGATCAATTGTCCAATAGCCAATGCCGTCATTGCCCTGAAAATGTCTGGTGTGACCTCTTTTATAGCATGCACTTGAGGTATTGTTGGTACAATATGAGTTGTCAGGTCAACTGGGACTCTTCTTCCCTAGCTATGAGATTCACCGATCCGGTAGAGGAGTAAGTGGGAGTACCGGGTTCCATTAACATATCAATCCAAGAAGTTCCATTCAGCCTAGGAGTACCTGGATCCATTAACAAAGTAGTCCAAGAAGTTCCATTTGGCCTATCTACCTCTGAACACTGATGTTGGCTCCCTTCTTCTAACAATCCATTCATGGGAAAGTATTCTGGTGGTGGTGGATAAGGATACGGGTGATATGAAATTGGTGGGTAGTAATGTTCTGGGTAAAATGGCAGCAATAACGGGGGAAACGGGGCAAGAACAGATGATAATCCTACCCGAGGTGGGACATAATAGTCTGGTGTTAGATGGTAACATGGAGATGGAGGATGTGATGCTGGGTGATAGGAAGGTGATGGAAGGTATTATGTTGTTGGGTGATATGAAGGTGATAGAGGATGTGATGCTAGGTGATAGGGAGGTGATGGAGGATGTGATGCTAGGTGATATGAAGGTGATGGAGGATGTGATGCTGGGTGATGCTAGAGGTGATGGAGGATGTGATGCTGGGTGATATGAAGGTGACCTTGTCTGAGGAAGGGTAAGATTGCAGGGTGGGAGACTTTCATCTTCCCAAGAATGGATTTCATCAATTCTCTTATGATTCTCTTCCTCTTTTACTTCCAAGTACTTGGCTTTGAGCATGGCTTGGTAAGTTTGGGCATTGAGATGCCCTCTCTTAGGTGCAGGTTGAATCCTTCGAGTAAGATTATTCTTATCTGAATCACTTTGTAACATTCCAATTGTTCCGTGATTCGAAAGTGGATTGGTAGTCACATTTGGCTGGCTCTTCAATTCAAGTTCAATCTGCCCTGATTCAATCAAATCTTGTACTGCATGCTTCAAGGTGATACACTGGTTGGTGAGATGACCCTTTTGATTATGGAAAGAACAATATTCATTGTCCTTGTACCAAGCAAGTGGAGGATCACTGATTGGATGGGCAGGGGTTGTACTCAAGAGGCCTTCTTTCTTTAATTTCTCATTGCACATAGATAAGGGCATCCCTAAATCCGAGAATTGCCTCCTCTGTACTGAACCTTTTTGAGATGGAAGACCTGGCTTAATGACAACTGGAGCAGGCTTAAGAGTTACTGTATACACTGCAAGTTGTTGGTCAGTGCTTGCGGCAGTTACAGTGTTCACCTCTATATTATATCCTTTGCTATACCTTGTATTCTTACTCTGCTCCAAGGAACCTTGTGGACTATTTCGCTATTGCGCTTCTCTAAAGATTCGGTTTTCAACCCTTCTCCCTGTTGCTAGCAATGCGGAGAATGTCTTGATGTGCAGACTATATAACACATCATAATAGGGATTTTCCAAGTTATCTAAGATCATCTCAACTCATTCTTTTTCAGTAGTTCGAGATGTCATCATGCCTGCCTTATCTCGAAACCTTAGAAGAAACTCAATGAAACCCTCACCTAGAGCCAGTCAAATAGTTTATAACTCTCGTCGAGTTATATCCAGTTCAAGTTGTAAAAGTATTGCTTGGTGAATGCTTTCATTATTGTTGACCAATTTTGAGTTTGGAAAGGGTCTAACTGAATTAACCAACGAAGAGCTGGCCTGAAAGAGTAAGCAAAAATGCTTGCCCCATTTGTTCTTCAATAAATCCCCATGAACTGAAAATATTTATGAAGACCTTCAAGTGCACCCTCGAGTCACATTTTTCGTCAAACTTATCAGTGTTCCATTTAAATTTCTCTGAAATTCGAGCTCCAGGAAATTGGACCATCTCATCAGTTTCTGTGGCTTAAGTGTCTACAACTTTCCTCTTCTGCAGCAACTTTTCTAGTCTTTCCAATTGTTCCCTCATCTTCCTTTCCCTTTCAGTTTTAGGGGGTCCAGTTGGAAGATTTGGTTGGATTTCTTCTTCATCATCATCGACCACAAGCCTCGATATGGTACGAGGTGCGTTAGACCCCATCTTTGTCTACTTTTGTTCTCCTGGAGTTAAAATAGGTTCAGTTTGTTGTTGAGGCTGCTTGGCACTGGTAAACTGGTTGAACAAATGACGCAACTTTTCCAACTCTAACTGCATCATATCCATTCTCCTTTTCTCTTGGGCATCTGGTTGACTTCCACTAGCCGGATCCATACTCGCCAATTGTTCAGATGATGCTAAGCTACGTGAACTTGGTGGAGTGAGTTGGACAATAAGTTTCACCGTTGGTAATGATCTCTCAGGACGGACTCAAACCAAACGGTTGCCTTGACAGGTCCACAAAGACAGCGGGAATTTTTTTTTACGCGGAATCATGCTTGACCTAAACAAAGAAATTTAATTTTTATATTTTTTTAATGATGCACACACAAAATTACTCCCCCTCAATAATAAGTGTCTAAATTTGGCCCAACCTTCAATTGATATTCACACATTTTTTTTAAGAGGGCCCAAATTAGTCATAAATTATGCTTTGGAAAAACAAACAAGTTGGTTCATGTAAGAACAACCTCACAACTGATTTCATAGAGGTAATTTGTTTCTCCCTATAACATGAAAATACCTCATCATTCCTGACTCTTGGATTGGTTGTGTGGAACATTATCAGTTTGGAACACGTGCTAGTATAATGTGATGAAGTGAGAATCACCCCACAAGCACGGTTGCGTGAACCAAAACCGATATAGTTTCATCTCCCAATTCCCAATTATCAAAGAACACATCAGGTTTAAACATATACAAGAAAAATCTCATCCCAGATGAAATAAGCTAGAAGGGTTCTAACTTGAACCACAAACAATTACTGCATTAGTTTGTGGTATACCCTAGTTGTTCAATGGTCTAGTTCCTATATGATGCAATGCAATGGGTAAGGCCGTAGGACAGAACAAGGCTACCTTTGACAGAACTAATATACGCATTGCTGAAAGAGAATCATGAGTATGTGGTTCCTTTGATATACCAGATGGTACTGTATCAAGGGGTGTGACATCGCCGATGTTGTCCATGACATTACACGGGTTCATTCAGCTAACCACAGGGGTAGGTGTATCCGTGAGTGAGTGTGTGCACAAGTGTAGTGTAGAAAGTGGCCATTAGTTAATCTCAGAATGGCCAGATATCTTCTATCACCCTGAGGGTTTTGAACTATCAATGACCATCCTCGCCAACCAATTTCACTTCAAGCTCTCTTATGTAGGAAGTGGGCATCATTTGATCTCAGAGTACTTAGTATATCATGTACTGACTTCCCTGAAGGTGTGGGCACAACAGGGAGTACCCTCGTCAAGTGATTTCACTTCGAACACGATGCATGATGCAGTTAGCAAGCAATATACAGACATGTTTACACGCAATAATGATGAGGGGGAGAAAATTCTAAGGTTCATTGTATGCTTCTAGTATGGAAATTTTAAGAGTCCACAGTGGAGTCACCACTGTAAGTGAAAAGACCTTTTTTTCCTACTTTTCCACTTATCTCCTCCTTCTCACCTGGTCTACCTCGCAGCGGTGATGAATTCATCTGCAAACATGGTCTGGCAACTATCAGGGAATGGGGAAAGCATGATTTTTGGAGTCGCCATCTAGGATTCAGGGCCTAGAACCCTATGATGGAGCCCAATCTCGATCGAGGGATCGAGCTCGATTAAGGGGTTGGATTCCTGTGAAAGGAAGGAACCCTCAAGTTTGACTTCACATTTTGTTCTATTCCAGAGATACGGGTCTATGTCAGGTTACGAGTGTGGGAAGGTGTTAGGCACCCACCACGCCCGAAATTTTTGGTCTTTCTACCAGAAGCTTAGATTTTGAATATTCTCCCTCGAGATTTTTAACAACCTAAGCTAGCTTAGAAGTCTTATTACATGAAATAACGCAAACATATATACATAAACTTGTATGAAAAAATTGTAGGAAATAATTGAAATATCATATGAAATATAGATCTATATTAAAACCACATGAAATAATAAAATCTACATAAAATAGTAGAAAATGCAATTATCCTATCTACATACACGTACAATGCTCCATGACATGACATTTACGATTGTTATTTCATGTGAGGAACACATGCGATAACACATAAAATGATGAAACAGGTTACGTTTAATGTACAGATGCTAAAATTAATACATGAAATAATAACAATAAATCATTATTTTATTCAATAGACATATAAAGTTATAGTTACTGAAATGAGGTATGTATTATACATGCAAATGGAATTACGATGTAATATTTACATGATAATGACTAATGAAAATGGTGAAATTTCCGATAATTTTCCTTGACTCAGGGGCAACGATTTAATTTTCTCCTCTTTTTCTTGGAGAAATTAAAAACTTCCGACACTTAGGTAAAAAAAATTGACAGGGTTTCTTTGCTAGGGTATGAACATGGGATCTGGTTTCTAGGAATTTGAGCAGGGCTTCCACACTACATTCTTGAGGTAGGAATTGACCGTGGAAATTTGGGCAGGGCTTTCGCACCTTATTCCTAGGGTTAGAAACATCTATGGAAATTCGGGCAAAGCTTTCGTGCCATATTCCAAGGGTCGGAATCAGCTCTGGAATTTTGGATAGGGCTTCCGTACCGTATTCCTAGGGTTGGAATCAACTTCAAAAATTTGTGCAGGGCTTCCATGCCATTTCCTTGGGTCAGAATCAGCACTGAAAATTTGGATAGGGCTTTTGCACCGTATTCCTAGGGTCGAAATCAACTCTGGAATTTTGGACAAGGCTTCCACGCCATATTCCTATGGTTGGAACTAACTTCAAAAATTTGTGTAGGGCTTTTGTGCCATAATAAAAATATCAAAATTAAATACAAATGAACTTATATAGAAGTTCCGTACTAGCCCGATATGGATGACATGGACTCTGTCAACTTCAATAAGCTCTGCTCGGTCTATTCTTTTTCTTTCCTCTCTCTCTCTCTCTCTCTCTCTCTCTCTCTCTCTTGTAAAGCCTCTGGAACAATTTTTTTCTAGGGTTTTATAGTGACCTGGGGTACTATTTATAAAAGAGGGAAGGCATGCCACGTAGGAGCTTGTAAAGGAGGTGTAAAAAAAATTTTTAGGGGCATGTAAGCCTTACACGGATTTGTAAGGCCTTACACGGATCCCTACCCCGTGGCACTCTATTATGCCCCGAAAAGCCCCGTGTCACCTACGCATTCAAAAGTGTTGTGGCACCCTATAAGGCTTCCAAATATGCCCGTAGGTGGGTGGCTACCCCGTAGACTGGGCGGCAGTAGCCCTCAGTGGAAATACTATCACAACAGTAGCCGTAGGCTGGGCGGCAGGTTTTAGATAAGGTTTGGTTTGGTTTAGGGTTTGGTCTGGTCTAGGGTTTCGTCTGGTTTAGGGTTTGGTTTAGGTTAGGGTTTTGGTTCAGGTTTAGAGTTTGGTTTAGGTTAGGGTTTTGGTTCGGGTTTAGGGTTTGGTTTAGGTTAGGCTTTTGGTTCGGGTTTAGGGTTTGGTTTAGGTTAGGGGTTTTGGTTCAGGTTTAGGGTTTGGTTTAGGTTAGGGTTTTGGTTCAAATTTAGGGCTTAGTTAAGGGTTTTGGTTCAGATTTGGTTTAGGCTAGGATTTTGGTTTGGGTTTAGGGTTTGATTTAGGTTAGGGTTTGGTCTGGTATAGGGTTTGGTTTGGTTTGGTTTAGTTTAGGGTTTGGTCTGGTTTAGGGTTTTGATTTGGTTTGGTTTGGTGTGGTTTAGGGTTCCATCTGGTTTAGGATTTGGTTTGGTTTGGTTTAGTATGCTCTAGTTTGGTTTATGGTTTGGTTTATGGTTTGGTCTGGTTTAGGATTTGGTTTGGTTGGTTTAGTTTAGGGTTTGGTCCGGTTTTGGGTTCGTTCTGGTTTAGGGATTGGTTTGGTTTGGTCTAGTTTGGTTTAGGGTTTGGTCTGGTTTGAGTTGGTCTGGTTTGGTTTCTGTTTATTCTGGTTTAACTAGTTCAAAGTTTAGGTATGCATTATGGCACATCTGGGTGTCCATTTTTTTCATACAAGATATCAATGGGACTATATTTTCGAATACTTTCCAATGATATGGGAATCGAGCACATGCTAGGCTCAATGTCATGTTCTAGAAAAGGTTTTAAAGACCATTTTCAGTCACGCTCCCCGCGTCTTTAAAAATATCGGGTCTAACCGATCGCAAGTTATGGGATAATCTGGACTTGTGTCAAAAATTCAACTTCTTTTCAAAAGAGAGAATATGTGTCTCCTCATTACCCGTAATTCATCATTGCTGAGGGGGGACAAAATTTGGTGTCTACAGAGGGGCCTATTAATTTCAAAGGCTTTGGGTATCAAAACAATTAGTTGCCCTCCCATCGAGTGGTGAAATTTTATTGGGTACGGCCACTACCTAGCTGGACAAAGTTGAATGTTGATGGATATTCATTGGGAAACCCTGACTAGTAGGGGTTGGTAGAGTACTGTGATCAAACATATTGATAGCTTCTCTAAGTATCTTGGAGTATCTTCAAACTATATGGAAGAAATCAATGCAGTGTTCAAGGGTGTTCAGCTTGCAAAGGAGAAAGGTATTTGTCATTTATGGATTGAATGTGATACAAAAGCAGTGGTTGAGTGCTTCTCAGAAAAAAAGTTCCATTGAATTTTTATTCATTATTGGAACCACTTGGCGAGCTATCTAAATTCATTTATATCCAGTGGTATATATCTCATTGTTATCATGAGGTTAATTCGTGGCAGATGCTCTTGCTAAAAGCACTGCAAAGTCCAATAGGTATGAGCAGTGGGATATTTTTCCAGATTTTATTATTTCAGATATATCTTGGGAAAAAAATTTGGGATGTCCTAGACATAGATTTAGTTGATTTGTGGATTTTATTTCTTTCCATTGTTGATGGCCATGCCGAAGGTGAAGGTTTGAAATAATTTTGGTTGTATGTGTGTCATCTAGGAATACCTGGACGTTAATCATGTATTATATTTTTCTCTTTTGATTTCATTTTTCTGACAATTAGTGGAAAAAAAATGTTTAAAAAAATGGAATAACTCCTCTTATGAAATCCATGCCTTCCCCATATGTGTCATCTATAATCCCATGTTTGAACTAGAATAACTCCTCCGATCCTACTGCCTTCTTTCGACTTGAATTTCCTCAACTTACTTACTACCTACCTCCATCTCCAGAAGGATATGGCTGAAATTATCCATAGATGAATTTTGGGTCTTTATATTGAAAGAAATCGGTCTACCTACAGCTTTGGCCATTGTGAGAGACACCCTTGTCATGCCAATATTCAAGAGGGAGACCAGGGAAATGCAGCCAAACAAGTTTCATTATGATATGTTTCTCATGGATACTGAAATCAAGCCCACACTACTGAAATCTAATCAATTATCCCCCAACTTTATTCAAACTTCTTCAAATGGTGGCTATGTTAACTTCATGTTCAAATTGAAAAAGGAATCTATAATACCCCATACCAAGATTTATTAATAAAATAAATTTTGTGTTGTACCTTGTAGGGATGACATTAAAACTTCTCTCCCTCAGTGTTATTGTAGGACTTGAAAGGCTTGGATAACAAGGTAAATGAAAATTATTCTTATTGAGTTGTTACTAGTAAAGACAATAGAATGAATTTCTTATTGTACCTATAATTTTGAGCTCAATGCCTCCAACGGGCTAGTAGCCCAATGGTGATTTAGTGACTTCATAAAAGGAGGTCTAGAGTTCAATACTCCCTATATATTTTGTGTGAGCGCTTCTCACATTTGTAAAATTTTAAACCAAGGGCAAAATGGTCAATTTACATGCAAGTCAGTATTTAAGGGTTCCTTGAATAGTAAAAGAACTATTGCATGCATTGAGGCCTATTGGCTGAAGTGAAAGTGGAGAAGGGTACTATTGTCTTTTCACTCAAGTGGAGTGAATTGCAATACTTCAAAGGTTAGAGGAGTTAGAATGAATTATCACTAAGTATGGGGATACCATCAAAATATAAGTGTCATTGTTTGAAAGCTATGCAAGTGATGAGTCAAGGGACAATTTAGACAATTCATAAATCATTAACAATGATAAATTGAAGTATATACCGGTGAGTTCCTTTCTCATACTTTACTTCTACTATGTCAAGAGAAGGAGGAAAAGGAAGATTTTGAAGAGAAAGAGCTCATGAAATGGAGAGGAGAAGAGAGGAGGAAGAAGATGATCAAGGAGGAGAATGAGGTTCTACAGCAACTCAAACTTGAATCTAAAGAGGGAGAAGAAGATTTGAGAGAAAATAAAGCTCATTTCTGAAAATTTTCTAAGAGTTGGGAGGTCTTGTTTAGTTTGGACTTGTAATCCACACTTGAGTACAAGATTTTAGAATTTCAGGTTAGTGTACTAACTTACATATTCTTATTTGAGAAATAATTGTGAGATTTGAGTGTGAAATGAACTTAAGATGAACTATTCATGTAGGCTAATGCATGTGAATGAACTCAAGGATTTGAGCCAAAATTTGAGAATTTTGGAACCTAAAAAACTATTTCAGATTTGGATTTACAGTTTTGGTAGACAGACCTTTGTTCAGAAAAAATAGCATAATTTTTTTATATAAACTCAAAATTGATTGATTTCAAGTGTTTTAGAAACTAGACTCAAAGAGTTTCAATTTTGATTTAGGCTCTGTCTAATTATGCTTCTAAATGGCCTTAAATTTCACTTGAAGTAAGAATATGAATTCTGCCCGAAATTAGTTTAACAGTTCTGGCCTACAGACCTTTGTTAAGTAAAAATACCATACCTGTTGTTGGTTAGTTGCTCCATTTTTCTTTTTATTAGTCGCAGCAGAATGTGATGTCACTTTGTGGGACTTGGAAGGAAACCCTTCTTTATATGGTGCCTTGATTTTTCCTCTATTGGCCTGATTTCAGGGCCATATATTTTAATTTCTGAGTTGGTTTTATTATATCTGGAATAGTCATCTATAAAGGTAGCAAATTATCTTTTACCAA
>NC_056566.1:9884280-9902830 GCF_013358625.1 Macadamia integrifolia
GTAGGGGTGTCAACGGTCCGGTTTGGTGCGGTTTCGGTCCGGTTCCACCGGTTTCGGTGTGACTTTGGAAGTGACCGAAACCGACCCATTAAGGATTTATCGGTTTCGGTCCGGTGTCGGCTTCGGTGCGGTTTGGGTTCGGGTTGGTACCGGTTTGGATTTATGAGGTTCATTTCGGTTTGGATCGGTTTTTTAAACCGGTATGGAGCCATTAGGAAACAACCAAATGATGAATTGGTGAACTTCGGTTTCTTAAATCGATTTGTAACCGGGTTGGTTTTGGTTTTTGGTCTAGTTTGGATTCGACTTTCCATACAAATGTATACAAAACTATGCAAATTTTGATTTTTTTAATGAATTTTGGAGTGTTTCGGTTTCTTACCGGTTTGGTTTTGGTTTCAGTCCGGGTTTTGAGCCGGTTTCTGTTTGGTTTCGGGTTCATCCAGTTTTTGGTGCGGTTCGGTTTGGTTTTGGGGTTGCAATACTTGAAACCGAACCAAACCAATAAGGCTTCAGTTTGGTTCGGTTCGGTTCGGGTTGTTATCGGTTCGGTCTGACCGGTTTTACCGGTTCGATTTAGGAATTGACACCCCTAGCCGAAGGTAAGTTCAACCTCCCATACTACTCTCTCTCTTCATTTTGACCTAGAAAAAGCTAGGGATGGATGGAATCTTAGTTTACACACCATGTTAGTGTTGTAGGATGGGTGTTCTACCCTCCCGATGTTGTTGCCGGGCTCGAACCAATCCTGGTGAGCTCCAGTAACATGTAATGCCAAAAGACCAACTAGGTTTTTGATCGTTCGATCAACGTATCTCCCAAATGGATCAATGGAATTAGAATTTTCTTAGCTTAAAATGATGCTAGGAACATCCCCTATAAACTCTATGGAACAAATCTTGACAATCGGGCCCAAGCTAGAAAACCCCAAATTGGTTGGACTGCCCTATACCTCCACTGGAAACAGCCCACCGGATCCACTGGGTCTGTTTTTGGTGGCATATTTCTTGTGAACGTATGAGATTTACATGCTCTCTGTTACCTCCATCGGAAACAGGTCTGATATTTTTGGTGGAAATGCCCTGTTTCCAGTGGGTGTTTCCAGTGACAGTACTGTCACCTAAGAACAGTGTCTATACACTTTGGGGGTGACCTATGTGGGTCCCTCCTGATGTTTCCAACATGTACTAATGTACGATTTCCCTGTGTCTAGGACAGTGACACACACATTCCCTGAAGCCAAAACTGAACTGATCGATCGATGGCTGTACTTGAACCCAAACACGATCGATTATAAAACAGGTGAGGGAAGGACTGTGTTTATTTTTGGACTGTTTATCATTTATTAAATTTCTCCCATGCTTAGAATTATATGTTTAATTGTAATTATCATTTTTTTGATCATGATATGATTTGTATGGAAATGTATGATGGGATTCGGTGTGGCCGAGGTCGTATCGATACCATGATTGCCTTGTGTTTAGTTGTCTGTGTGTGTGTGAGATAGAATCCGGTGTGGCCAAGGTGATACCGGTACCGTGATTTCTGTATTTATGTTGCATTCACGCATTGATTATGTGTATTAGAGTTAGTTATAGTCGTGGGTTATACTTTGTGGCCAAGGTCTCGCTGGTATCGTGTACCCCTGGACTACATTTAGAAATGGATACGATTCATGGCCGAGGTCTTACCGGTGTTGTGGAGTCCATACTCAACTGCTATTTGCATACTAGATTAGGTAAATAGTCTCGAGCTACACTTTGTGGCCAAGGTCTCTTTGGTATCGTGTACCTGGGACTGTATTTGGAGATGGATTGCACTTTGTGGCCGAGTTCTCTCTGGTATTGTGTAATCCATACTAACTGTATCATTATGAAGGCATGTAGTATATATATGGTTAGGTATCACTCCCTATGCTACGAACCCTTGCCAACAGGGGTTGAGGTGTTGGATAACCCTTTGTTGTATGTTTGATGAGCCTTCTTGAAGTGCCACTCCCAAGGTACAATGTGATTGTTATCGAAAGTGGGAACCTATCCAACTTAGCCAATGTGTTATCGGTGCCATGATTGCCAGGAGGGGGTTATCAGGGGTTTGCTGGGTGACCTATGGACGCATACGGGGATCGATAGGCTTCTAATCATGGCTAGGCTTTGTATCACTGCGTAGTCGATGTCGTTTTCGAGATGATGGATACAACCTAATGTGCCGTAGTAGCATTTACTAGACTTAGTTTGTATTGTTAGGTGGATAATAAAAAAATGAACTGCATCATGAGCATCATGGACTACGTGTTTAATTTTCACAATCATGGATCATAAATTATTACTGCTATTATCTTGCTTGGATGTGCTTGCCCCATCCCTCACTGAGCGAGTTGGAAAGCTCACCCCACATATACACCCCTTTTAGATGATGATGCAGGTACTATGGTGCCGATGGCGGGTGATCTAATATCTTCTAGGTTAGAGTACGGTGTGAGCGACTGGTGGATGCTAGAAGCGAAGGAGTATGATCAGGACTGTGCTTACGACCACTGTGCTTATGCCGTACCGTGAGATTGTACATCATATTGTGATATTTTTGGATATAATTGTGGATTGTATATTTTTTTGAGATTATAGTATATGTCATGGATGAATATAACAGAATAACTCGGTTATTGCTATTATATTACCATTAGATGTTTCTCCATTTTATTTATAAATTTTGCTACTATACTCTGATTCCACTGCTTATACTGGTTTGTGATGTGAGATTGTGAAAATATTAAGGTATTGCTATCAGAGATCCTGGTAGGTTTGTAAGACAGGTACGTGTCTTACTTACACCGTCGGTATTCCTAGTGGTAAGTTGGGTTTGTCGGAAGTTGGGTGTGACAACTTATACATCACATCTAAGTCATAGGTTATGTGCTACTCACAACCACAGTGGATGTATGCCCCGGGTATGAGTCGCTAACTCCATCCAACGATACACCCATAAGGTTGTCGGAGAAGGCCAACCGTGGGTACCAGAAAGTAAAATGGGCCTTGCCCTGCATTAAATTAAAAGTAGTACGATTGGCCCTTTTGTTATATCACCAAAGTTGCTAACCGTCCTAGTGATCGGCCAAGAATACTTCTAATCGCCACCGATGGTACACAACCTTGGGCTTCCCCTTGGTGAAATACCCAATACCTAAATCTCTACGGGGAAGGGTCGTAGCATAGGGATATTTCATTCCTAACCGCATGCTCTTATATGAGATAGTACGACTGCATAGTTCCATCGCGTCCCATTCCACGGGCCACCAATGCATTCGTTTCCAAGACGTCTATGAAATCTAGTCTAGAAATGCATCACATTCAATAATTTAAAGTCATCCATCTCATAATTCAAAGCAAGAATAAGCATCTAACAACTAAATATATCAGCATATCAAGTCATAGATGAATTTCATAATGCACACGTCAATGCATGTAAATGGCATTCGTGAATGACTAGGCTACACATAATAATGAAATGATGGAATGGCTAGTCTACAACAATAATGGAATGTTGCAAAAACACTTCAAAATTAAAGTCAATGTCTTCTTCCTACTTACTTAATTGTGTACAATGATCACCCTTGGTACGAGGAAGATCCGACGTGCAATGACGCGAGTATAATGATCCTAACGCCTTTAAATTCATCATAGAAGTTTGCTCGATAAATTTGAGCCCATTCAAAACCCCAAAAGTTAGATTGATGGGTCAACCGACGGGCGAGGTACCCGTCGATCCTTGCTTGCTGCTTAACTCAAAGGCCCTGTAAGGGCCGGTAGGCTAGGAGCGACAGGCCAAGTGCTCACCATTCCTTGCTCGTCGCTCAACCCAGGGGGCATTGCCTAGACTGATGGGCCAGGTGCCCACCCGTCTTATTCGTTGGTTGAGCCAGTAGCCCATCTAGGATAGGCGGGCTTCGGATTGGTGGGTCTGACCATTTCCAGGCACCCACCACTCAAAACTGGGATTTTGCTATTCACTCCCACTCTTCATCCTACCTTGTGGAAACCATGAGGGGTCAATTCAACCTCGTTTTTCATAAATCTAAGGATCCATATCATATTCTAATCTAGATCTAGGACCGATTCAGAGTTTCAAGCTTGAGTTTTTCCTCTTTGCTCAAGAACACTTCAAAAACCTCAAATCTTTTCTCTAGCTCAAGAGATCAACAAATACTTCTCAAATCTTGCAATTTCTTCCTCTAAAACCTTTATAAACAACATGTGGGTCATTCATTAAACCTTAGATTCACATTCCTAAGAGGGATTAACAAGATCTAAAGGATTCCTACCACATCATAGGATTTCACTTAGGGTTTCATTAGGGTTTAAGAAATATAGTCTTTACTCACCTCAAACTGTAGATCTCGAGATGAGGGTCACTAATCCGGTGTTGGATTCAAAGGATCTGACCCTAGCGACGCGCAACGATCATCTTCTTCCTCATTTCTTCATTCTTCTTCCTTTCTCTCTCCTTTCTTTCTCTCTCTTTTTTACTTTTCTCACCCACCTTGTAAAACAATAAATGAGGGTGAAGAAAAGTAATAAATGCTATTTATACTTGGGTCAAAATATCTAATGACTAGAGTGGTAGGTCACATTGGTGGGTCCAACCCACTTATGACCACCCACCAGTCAACCAAAACTTTGTCGAAATATTAAGATTTTTGATGCGGCTCGGCCCTGACACATATTTCACTCTCGATAATTGATTAACATGCGTACTTGACATAATGTATGGATACATACCTTTATTGTGCGTACATGGCCCGGTGATACGTGCAAGTGCACGGCTTGGGCACACAGACTTCACTAGGAACCGACTCCAACTCATCTAGCCAACCCGAGTTTAGAGTCACCCTTGCCATCAAGTTCCATAAGGTACTTGCCTCGGCTCGCTTGGGTTGAGGTCTTGCAAGGCCAAACCAAACCAATCGGGTAATTATACTGAGTTTAGAAAGTAGGGTATCAGATTTACCCCCTTTAAAAAATTGTCCTCAAAATTGTAGTATCTTGTTGTCCGAAAAGATGAGGATACTTGGCTTGGATGTCATCCTCTTTCTTCAGGACACTTCTTCAAGCGAATGGTTGGCCCATCGAACCTTCAAAAAAGCAATGGAGTGGTTATAAAGAGTTTTTATTTTTTGGTCTAGGATTTTAGTAGCTGTTCTTTGTAGGTCATATCAGCATCTAAATATTCAGGTTCCACGGGCAGCACATGTGATGGATCATGGATGTACCGCTTCAGTATAGACACGTGGAACACATTATGAACATTGTTGAGGGAAGACAGAAGAGCCAACATATATGCTATGGAGCTGACTCGAGCTAAGATTTTAAAGGGGCCAATATACATCGGACTTAGCTTTCCCTTCCTGTGGAATCTATGCAACCCTTTGGTAGGAGAGATTTTATGGAACACCTTCTCCCCCTCTTGGAATTCAATGTTCTTCCTGCGATTGTCTGCATAGCTCTTTTAGTGTGATTGTATTGCCTTAATGCTTTCCCGAATGATGTCGAACTTGTCACACGTTATCTGTATCATTTATGGTCCAAGCATCCCTCGTTCACCTACTTCATCCCAATATAGGGGCGTTTTGCACCTTCTGCCATATAATGCCTCATACGGAGCCATCCCAGTTGTGGTTTGATAGCTATTATTATAGGAAAACTCCATGAGAGGTATGTATTCTTCCCAACTGCCACTCATTTCCATTATACAGGTCTGGAGCATGTCTTTTAATATTTATATGGTTCGTTCTCATTATCCATCGATCTGTGGATGGAAAGCAGTATTCAGATTCACTTATATTCCCAAGGCTTGTTAGAGACTCTTCCAGAATCTAGATTTGAATCTCGGGTCACTATCTGACACAATGCTTACCGGTACTCCATATAAATGGACTATGTTATCCATATAAAGTTAGGCTAACTTGTCCACGGAGTAATTGGTCCTGATCGGGATAAAATGAGAAATCTTAGTTAGCCTGTCAACTACCACCCAAATTGTATCCATTCCTTTGGGTGTACGGGGTAGCCCTGTGAAAAAGTCCATGGTGATCTTGTCCCACTTTCACTCTGGTACAGGGAGTGGTTGAAGAGTGTCATACGATCGATGTCATTCCGTCTTGACTTTTTGACACACGAGACACTGTGCCACATACAAGGCAATAGTGGTCTTCATTGCTGGTCACCAATAGCTTTGTTTAAGATCTTTGTACATCTTTGTACTTCTAGGATGAAGTGAATATTCTGAACTATGAGCCTCCTTCACAATCTTGTCTTATATCTCCATGTCATCAGGCACACACAACTTGTCCCAAAATCGTAACGCCCTATCATTGGCTATTTTGAAGTTAGGGTCATTCATTGTCTGCTCTTGAATTTTCAGTCTAATCCTTTATAGCTCTGGATCCAAAGATGTTTTTGCTATCACCTCTTGTCTGATGGATGGATGTACCTGTAAGTCTATCAGAGTTATGGTCAATTGTCTAACATCATCTGGTTGATGTTCTAGCTCCAAGGTTGCCCCTTCATATAGAAGGATTTCATCCATTAGTACCTCCTCTTTTATCAACTATGGATTGGCAGCTAAGTAAAAAAGCAATACTATTTGAGCTTTCAAACTTAAAGTGTCAGCCACCACATTAGCTTTGCCTGGGTGATACTGAATGTCACAATCATAGTCCTTTATAAGCTCAAGCCATCTTCTCTGCCTCATACTTAAATCTCGTTGGGTGAAGAAGTATTTAAGGCTTTTGTGATCACTGCATATCTCACACTTCTCCCCATATAGATAATGATGCCAGATCTTCAAGGCAAATATGACTGCTTCCAGTTCTAAATCATGAGTGGGGTAGTTTTTCTCATACTCCTTGAGTTGCCTAAATGCATATGCTATCACCTTGCCATGTTGCATAAGAACACAACCCAAGCCTATCTTAGATGCATCAGTATAGACTGTCATCCCGCCTGTACCATTTGGAATAGTCTATATAGGAGTTGACACTAACAAACTATTGCTGATAATCCATAACAGTTTTTCTTCCTTGAGTTAGTGCCATAAACTCTGCCTGTTTGCTGTCTCTGAAGCTTCTTGTATAGTAATTTGATAAAAACAATTCTTTGAATTGTTCCCAAGTAGGCTCTGGGTGAGTTGCTATCAATATAAGCTTGGAAGCTTTCTTCCAAGAATCAGCTTCATTTCTAAGTTGCAACTTTGCACATATAAGCTTCTATGCCTTTGTGCACGCTAAAATATTAAACACTTTCTCAAACTCTTGGAACCATCGATTCGGCTCTAATGGGTCATTACCCACCTTGGTGAAGATGGGTGGCATGTACTTCTTAAAAGACTCCACCACCATTGCCGTAGTGGTAGATGGTGGGTGATAAAGTGGATAAACCAGATAATAAAGATAGGGTGGAGGCATCATGAACAGAGGAGTTCCATATGATGGAGCCGGTCTGGTACCTCCCGGTTGATCTTGAGGTATAACCCCAGGCGGTGTTCCTTCTGATTGTACTCCAACACCTAACCCCATGGGAGGGTCCTATGGAATACCCCCTAGGGGATTGACTCTACTGAGTAAGGTTCAAGTACTGTTGCATAGTAGCCATAAAAGTTTGTTGCTGCTGAAGCAACTGCTGCTGAAAGGCCCCTTGCTATTGTTGTATAAGTGTCACAACATCACCAGGAGTGATGACATGTGGGGGACCCAGAATTTCATTCACGGGTGGGTTACCATGAACTTCCTCTAGATCATAATCCACTTGGGGTGGTGGATGTGAGGATTGCCCCACGGATCGAGGTCCACAGGGATTTGGTGGTCGACCAATGGGTCGGAAACCCTGGGTGGTACCTCGAGTGTTACCATCGGATCTGATGCGTACCATGGTGTTCTTTACGTAGATTATTCCAAAATGTAAGCATTGATTGAGTGCTACAATATTTATATATACAATCACAACCAATTGCATTTTATATCATAGGTTACATCGATGCACCACACCACATGACCAGCACTCCCACACTTAATTACCACGTCATAATTTGGTCACACAACGTTCCCTAACTACATGGAAAAATACTCCCATTGGCACCTAATTGGGGGGCCCCCTAGGCATGAAATATAAAAAATTCCAGACCTAGGCCATTATGGGCCTTAATACCCAAATTGGCAGGCAAGACCGGCGAGCAGGGTCAGACTGAGGTCTGTCAATCGGTGACTCGCCTGTCACGACTGAGCGACTTAAAAGAGGTTTTAAAACCCTTATTTTCCCACTCTTTTCTTTGTTCTCTCCAAACTCCAAGCTATGGAGATTTGAGGGTCTATTCCAACGCTTCAACTCACAATCTCACTCAGCAAATCAGCGTTCATCTCTTCTTCATCATCTCAAGTACTCAAGTAAGTTCCCTTTTATCCATTTTCTCTTTGAGAATGATGTTTTTCGGTATTCTTTCATTATAGAAACTTATAATCTCCTCATATGCTTCATTTCTTCCATGGAGTGTTTGTTTCTTGATAATGTGATGATCTATTTATGCTTTACATGGGTTGTTGGCCTTGATTGACCGATTTATAGAGAGAAACTCACAAATTCTTGCCATAATTTTTATGTTTTAGGGGTTTCTTCTCATTTTTTCTTCTTTATTGTAAATTGATGGCTCAAATGCTATTCTTCACTCTCAATGCACACATACATTAGTGGAGAAATCATTTCCATTCGTGTGTGCCTAGGTTTTCCTTTATTTTATCATGAATTTACTCCTTTATGGTCAAAATCCTTTGAACATTTGAGGGTTTTCCTCATTCCCCCCCCCTTTTTCTTATGAATAATGGACACAACCATGTACACCTCTACCTATTTGTAGTAAATTTATCTCCATAATTCCTTTGCAAGGATACATAAATTCCCCTTATGATTGTCTCAACTTTACCCATATAAAATCCCCTACTTTTTCCCAAGTTATTGTTTTGGGATTTCTATCTATTTTACCTTCAATACTAATGAAACTATTTGCCACCATTGTGCTCTTTGTTAACTATTTATTGCATTTGGGCCTAGAGAAAATATCCTTACCCTCACTTTCTTTCATCTCCATTTGTTTGATGAGCATCATTGACTCATTTATCATTACATATATATATATATATATATCTTTGCTTCCTTTAAGTTTCACCACTTGGCATCATTGCATTTTGAAGTTTTATCATTTATGTCACCTTTCTTAGGGTTCATCTGACCCTCCCCTTTTTATAATATTGCTTATCACATTCTCTTCATACTCCTTTGTGATTTACACTCACACATTTCCTTGGTGCTTCTAGGATGTCATCAAGGAAGTGGTAAAGAGGCTGCCTCTTCTTCCAAAAGGAGGAAGACCACCACCTCTAGGGGAAGAAATGCAGTCCCAAGTTCCTCTTCATCACGGGACTGACCAGCAAGGGAGACTTCTATTGACCCAACAGAATTCGATGAGAGCTTACTCCACAACTCTGAATCGGCTGTGGCTTGGTCCATCTTCTCCAAAAGGTTGGTCATGATGGAGAAGACCGTGGTGACTAAGGATTTTGCAGCCTTTCAGTTGATAGAGAAATTCATGGCCCTGGGTTGGTAACCTATGCTCCACCCCAACAGTCTATGCTATGAGGACCTCGTTCAAAACATTAATTGCAATTTGGAGGTCTCCTATGGGAATAGGGAGTACTCCCTCACCAACCTGGTGAAGGGGCTAAACATTATCTTGACTGTGGATCTTTTGGCTGGGATTTTGGGTATCTCAGCTGAGGGTGCTCATTTCTACAATCCCCCAAGGGTAAAGGCTGTGGGCCCGGACTTGAACCCAGAGATGCAGGAGCATATCTATAAGACCATTTATAGCAGCAAGGAGCATCCATAGTTTGAGATAGCTTATACCACTGATGCTCAAGTGTTTGCATGCTTGGTCCACTTTAACCTATTCCCCAGAGCGGGTCACAGGAACCAGTTGAGCTTTATGATAGCCTACATTGCCTTCTGCATTTATGTGGCCATGGATGACGGTGCTTCTTGACTCTGCCTCCCTTACGTCATGATGAAGACCATAGAATACCACACCGCTCACCCCAATAACTTTGGTTTCCCTTATGGAAGATCACTCACCAAGGACTTCGAGTACTTCCAAGTGAATTTATTGGGTGAGCAAGGGAAGTATCCAGGGGACATGTTTAATAGAGAGAATTTGAGAAGGATGGGGTTGCTAGTGCCGATCGGTGCACCACAGGAGGCAGAAGAACAAGGGCTAGAGGATATGGAGGGAAAGTATATTAGTGAGGAGGATGAGGACTACATTCCTTATGATGATGAGGACGAGATTAATGAGGATGAGATCCTCGAGGAGGAGCCCTTAGAAACCAGGGCTATTGATCTGCACTTTAGAGCTCCACCACCTTCAGGTGGGGCTTTTGATTTTTAGAGATTAGTGGATAGTATTAGTGCCCTAAAAGACAGGTAAGATCGGATTTTGGAGCACGTGGAGGCGAGTGTCTTTTACGAGTTGGCGATATAACATAGGTTGGGGAGGATGGAGGTTGATTTCCAGACTCTAGCAGAGGCCTTGGACAAAGTTTCCAAGGGTGTCACCGCCGATTTTCATCAAGTGCAAAGGGAGGTCATCCTAACAAATGACCGGCTAGACTTTTATGACTAACACTTCCATTGCAATTTGTAGCCCAAAAGGGGAAATACATCCACCACACCCAATGATGATTGATGAAGTGACAGATCCTCCCTCTACTTTGCCTTTGCCTTGGAGATCCTCTACTTTCCTTCTTTTTTATCTTTTCTAATGGTGATAATTCTGTGGTAGTTTGAGTACTTTAATACTTTTCTATGGTTTGGAGCTTGGTAGTACTTATGTGGACATTTAGAAACTGTTTGGATATGTTTTATTTGCTTTGATTATTCTGTTGTGGTTGGTAGTGACAGTGTTTGTCGCCCCTCTATTTGTTTGTTATGTTGTATATTTGCTTTATTAGGTGAATTCTTTGTTAAACTTTTGAGATTTTCAATATAGCGCCATTATGTTGCCAAAATTTTTATTAATTTAAGAATTTTGATGGTTTATGGAATCGACCAATTGATCTTTTGTTAACCTATTTAAGTTCTAGTCTCATGCATGAGATGAAATGTAAGACTTTAGACTTTTCATCTTATTACAGGTTTTAGTTCTTTAAAGCTTTTATGTTTACCCACTCCCGGGGTCTTATTACAAGGTTCTATGGAATCTATCATGTATGCTATGAGTGAGTAGAGCATCACGCTTTGATACCACCATTGTCACACCTAGTTCACACAGAACCGGACCGGTGACCAGGCTAACACCTGTTAACCCAAAACCTACCAAGATCATCTGACGCAGTAACCACTACATAACATACACACAACTAAGAAAGTAAATTCTGTATTTCAGCGGAAGTCTTACTTGTATATATCAGTAAATACCCTAATACTCTTGATACCTAAATTGTATTATATAATACATTTACATGTGAGCCCGTATGCATGATATATACACAAGAATTACAATTTAAATATCCAGAGCATAAAAGGGGTAACATCAGAAAAGGAATCCCGAGTTGGTATCAGTGTTGCTGTCCCATAACACAACTCTGCACAGGCACTCGGCCCACAGTGGATCCCAGCTCTAGCTCTTCAGTCAGATAACTTGCAAGATCATCTAAAAGTGGTGTACACGTAGTATGAGCTCATAGCCCAGTAAGTGAAAAGAAAAACCAAGCAATCATTCGCAATACAAATGCACCTATATGTATGCAAGTCCATTTTTATTATCCTACACCATCTATACATCACATCTAAGTCATAGGTCATGTGCTACTCACAACCACAGTGCACGTATGCCCCGGGTATGAGTTGCGAACTCCATCTCGCGATACACCCATAATATTGTCGGAAAAGGCCAGCCATGGGTACCGAAAAGTAAAATGGGCCTTACCCTACATTAAAGTAAAATGGGTCTTGCCTTGCATTAAATTAAAAGTAGTACGATATGTCCTCTTGTTATATCACCAAAGTTTCCGACTGTCCTAGTAATTGACCGGGCATACTTCTAACTGCCACTGTTGGTACATAACCTCGGGCTTCTCCCCAGTGATATACCCAACACCTAAACCCCTACTGAGAAGGGTCGTAACACAGGGATATGTCATTCCTAACTGTATGCTCCTATATGAGATAATATGACTGCATAGTGCTACTGCGTCCCATTCCACGGGCCACCAATGCATTCGTTTTCAAGCTGTCTACAGCATCTAGTCTCGCAATGCATCATATTCAATAACTTAAAGTAATCTATCTCATAACTCAAAGCAAGAATAAGAATCTAACAGCTAAAGATATCAGTATATCATGTCATAGATGAATTTCATAATGCACATGTTAATGCATGCAAATGGCATTCGTGAATGACTAAGCTACACACAATAATAAAATGATGGCATGGCTTATCTACAACAATAATGGAATGATGTAAAAAAACTCCAAAAATAAAGTCAATCTCTTCTTCCCACTTACTTAATTTTGTACAAGATCACCCTTGGAATGAGGAAGATCCGACGTGTGATGACGTGAGTTTCTAGTACAACCTATTATAAAAGAGGTCAAGTTTAGTATAACTCCATCTTAGGTTCACAACCAATAGAGTACGATGATCCCAACACATTTAGATTCATTATAGAAGGTTGCCCAAAAAATTTAGGCCCATTCGGAACCTAAAAAGTTTGATTGTTGGGTCAACCAACGGGCGAGGTACCCACTGGCCCTTGCCCACTGCTTGACTCAAGGGCCTTATAAGGATTGAGGGCCAGGAGCTGTGGGCTAGGGCCCCCGATCCTTGCTCACCGCTCAACCCAGGGGGCATTAGGTAGATCGACGGGCCAGGTGCCCATCGGTCTTGTTTGTCAGTGGAGCCAGCAACTCATCTAAGATATACGGGCTTCGGATTAGTGGGTCCGACCATTTTCAGGTACCCAACACTCAGAATCGAGATTTTGCTATCCACTCTCATTCTTCATCCTACCTTGGAGAAACCATGAGGGGTCGATTCGACCTTGTTTTCCACAAATATGAGGTCCTATATCATGATTCTAACCTAGATCTAGGATCGATTTAGAGTTTCAAGCTTGGGTTTTACCTCTTTACTCAAGAAGACTTCAAAAACCTCAAATCTTCTCTCTAGCTCAAGAGATCAACAAATGCTTTTCAAATCTTACAATTTCTTCCTCTAAAACCTTCATAAACAACATGTAGGTCCTTCGTTAAACCTTAGATTCACATTTCAAGAGGGATTAACAAGATCTAAAGGATTCCTGCACAAATTGATGATATATTAATATCCATGAATGCCTCTATGAATTATGTTAGGAATCTAGATGCTTTTTTGTCTAAATATCAGGAGTTCTCGGGGCAAAGGGTGAATTTGGAGAAGAGTAAGCTATTCATGGGGAAAATTCCTCCTTTTAGGAAGTAGTGCACTTTTGATACTCTTGGTATCCCAATTTGTAGCTATCCGAAAAAAAATATCTTGGTCTGGAGATTTTTAAAGGTAGGGTCAAGAAGCAGTCTTTAATGGTTGTGATGGACAGGGTCAAGGAGTCTATGTCTAGGTGGAAAGGGAAACTGTTATCTATGGCTGGCAGAGTGCAACTTGTTAGATCAGTCATTGTAGGTATGTCTTTACATAGTTTTTCGATCTATTGGTGGCCATCCATGTTTCTTTCTAAAATGGAAAAGTGGATGAGGAATTTTATATTGACGTGAGATATAGATAGCTCCAAGGAATTGACGGTGAAATGGGAAACAATCTGCTCTCCCAGGGAGGAAGGAGGGCTTGGAGACATTAACAAAGCACTCTTATGTAAACAAGTTTGGAAAATAACGCATGGAACCTCTTCAATGAGTATTTTTTTCAGGGCTAGATTCCTAAGTAATGGAATTGAAACAGTGTTATAAGTTGTCTTCTGTTACTCCTGGAATAAAGAAGATGAGGGACTTGTTCATAGCAAAGAAAATGGATAGTGGGGAATAGAAAGTCCATAAACTTTTGGAGTGACAGATGGTTGGGTGACCAGAATTTTGAGAAGGTGTCCCATTTAGATGGGAACATGTTCACAAATTCAAGATTGGTTGTGGTTGATTTTATTCAGAATTGTTCTTAGCAATTCCTGAAGTTAACTCAGAGTTTCTTAGCAATATTGTTAATAATGTTACTGTTGTCCATATTCTGCAATACAACATTGAAGATCGATGTGTTTGGAGTGGTTCGATTTTAGGGTAGTTTAGTACCTCCTCGGTGCGGAATGAAATAAGGAAGCACAACCCAAAGGTTCCATGGACCAAGATTGTATGGGGAAGTCAGTTGGTTTTGAGATTGGCTACTTTTGGCTAGTGGTTGTAGCATAAAGGCTCCCAATGGATGAGGCAATAAGAAGGAAGGGTATCCCAATGGTGTCAAAATGCGATCTATGTGGGAAGGAAGAAGAGAGCTTTAACCATATATGTAATACCCTACTTCTTAAACCCGGTCTGATTACACGGTTGACCCGGTTTAACCAAGCAGGACCCGAATCGGAGAGAGTTAAAGCGGGTTCCTTATGGACTATGATGGCAAGGATGACCTTAAACACCGGCTGGCTCGACAAGTCTGAGCCAGTGCCAGAAGAGACGGGTGTACCCAAGCCATATACATGCACCTATCACAAGGCCATGTACGGATAAAGCAGGTATGTAGCCGTATTTTAAAGCCCATACGTATATTATATCTTATGCCAAGAGTGAGATCCGTGCCGAGGGCCAAATTTTGTCAAAATCCCACTTATTGGCTAGGTTTTGGCCCTCAGGTGGGTGGACACAGGTGGGCGCATCCACCCACTTGAGTGACCCACCCATGTGAATACTTAGTTATTTAAGAAGTATATATAGCATTTATGTTTTTCATTTTTCTTTTCTCATTTATGACACTCAGACGTTGGTGAGAAGAGTAAAGAGGAGAGAGAAAAGAAAGGAAAGAAGAAGAGGAGAGAAGGAAGAGGAAGAAGAGATGGATTTCAGCAGCGCCGAGGCTTGATCTTTCCATTTCGATGCCGAAAGAGTGATCTCCAACACTAGATCTACGTTTAGAGGTGAGCAAAGGCTGGGTTCCTTAAACTTTCACCATACCCAAGTAAAACCCTTGATTTGGGTAGGGTTTCTTGAGATCTTGTAAATCCCCCTTGAGATGATGAATCTAAGGTTTAATAGATGATCTGTGTGTTGATTTTGAAGGATTTGAAGAATTATTTACAAGGTTGGAGAAGCATTATTGATTTGAAGTGATTTTGGGGTTTTGAAGGAGTTCTTGAGCAAAGAAGGTAAGATGGCTTTCCATTCCTTAAATCTAACCTAGATCTAGGTTAGAATCATCTTATGAGACATTGAATGTGTGAAGAATGGGTTTGAAAAAGCCCCATTTGAATCCCCAAAGGTTGTGGAAAGTTTGGGAAGAAACAGCAGTTTCCCACCAAGACTGGTGGGCCAAACCCACTTGGCCCGCCTGTGGGCACCCGCTTGAGAGGGCAGGGCCCTCGGGCCCAATCGGTGGGCCGATCGGCGGGCCACCCTGCCCGCCTGAGAGGGAAAGGCCCTTGGGCCCAATCGACAGGTCAGACCGGTGGGTCGACCGGTGGGCTGACCTACCTGCTGGTCCAGACCAGTGGGTTTGACTGGTGGGTCAGACAGGTGGGTTGTCCGACCCACCCGAGAGGCTCCGAACATGATTTTTACGTCCGATTGGACCCAAAACGGACGTGTGACCTTCTTTTAGGATTTTTAACATGATCGTGTCATTGGATCGTGTTAATATTGATCCAAAAGTGGTGAAATACTAACCCCGCTCACTCATGATAGGTTCATCAAATCCTACGCTTCTCACACCGGATCTCACCCGTACCAAGCGTGAGGGCTTATACATTACAGGTAAGTGGGGAGAGGACATTTGGCCTTGTTTCAAGGCATTTTTTGGCATTCATTTAATCGTATATAGTCTAGCCATGTCATCATAAAAATGCTATGTAGATTAGTCATCCTCACATTGTTATGCAGGGGTGTTGTGTTTATTTCCTAATTTCCAAGTAATGATATGCTTATGTGGTGAATGTTGACATCATGGTGCATGATGCATTAATAGACAAGATGCCGCAGTCAGCTTGGAAACGAGTGCATTGGTGGCCCGTGATATGGGACGCGGTGACACTATGCAATCGTACTATTATCGTATAGGAGCATACGGTTTAGGATTATCATCTTCTCGTGCTACGACCCTTTCCAACAGGGGTTAAGGTGTTGGGTTACCATTTGGGGGGAAGCAGTGGTCGCGGTTGTTGGGTCACTGTGGCAGTTAGACATTATGCCCGACTGATCATTAGGACAGTGGGCAACCCCGGTGGTATATTCAAGAGGGCCAATCGTACTGCTTTTAAATTGCTGGAGTCAGCACCTTTAATTTCTATCATTTATTTTATGTTGAGAGCTGGTGGTCGGCATGTTTTATTTTTCTGAGTACTCATGGTGGGCCTTCTCCGACAGCCCTATGGGCGTATCGCAGGATGGAGTTCGTGGCTCGTACCCGGAGTATACGTGCACTGTGGCTGTAGTAGCACTAAACCAAAGACTTAGTAATATTGCTTAGGTGGATGTGATTTAAAAATGTATTGCATAGCATATAGTGCATATGGTTGTGATTTGTTGTGTGGACTGCTGTGTGGTCCATCTTTCCACTTACTGAGCTAGTGAGCTCATCCCATGTGTGCACCTCTTTTAGATGATTTTGCAGGTCATCAACCAGATGAGCACGGGGCGGGTCCCACAGTTGAGTTCCCTGAAGAGGACTGGTGGGTCCCTGAGGAGTTAGAGCACGACACTGATTGCTCGTGCGAGAGTTATGCTGCGGGACCGCAGTTCTGATACCGAGCTGAACTCCACTTTTGATGCCGAGCTGAACTCTACCTTTTGATGCCGATCTGGGCTCAACCTTTGATATCGAGATGAGCTCTAAGTTTTGATACCGAGCTGAGCTGTACACTCTGATTTTTGATGATTCCTTTTGAGTACTTGATATGTAAATTGTATTCTATTTGTGTAAATATCATGCCTTCGGGCCCACATGTACTTAACTATTGTATTACAATTTGGGTATCAAGTATTATGGGAATATTCACAGGTAAACCAAGTCTTCCGTTGAACTGATGAGCACTTTCTTAGTTGTGTGTATGCTGTGGTGGAATACTGTATCAAATGATCTTGGCAGGTTTGGGTTAACCGGAGTTAACCCGGTCACTGGCCCGGTTCTGTGTGAACGGGGTGTGACAACGGTGGTATCCGAGCATGATGCTCTACTCTACTCACAGCATACCGTTTAGACCCCGTAGAATCTATAATAGGAAATGGGATTGGGTTAATGTAAAAACTTTAAAGAGTTAAAAGCTAAAGAAAGAAATTATTAAAAATGGTTGCATTTAGTCATTTCATTCATGGCATGCATGAGAGATAATTTATGGTTTATTTAATTGGTGTCATAACCCATCGAGTACAAGTTTGACGAAATTTTGGCAGCATAACGGCGCAAAATGAGATTTTCAAAAATTTTCACACAAACACCCGATAAACATATCCACATATATATAGATATCAATGATCAAATTAACAAAAGACATCACAACTAAACTACACAAGTATTCAAATATACAAATCCACCACAGACCACTGTCAAAATACATTATCCCACAAATAAGTCTAGTTACAAAGAAAGTACAAGAATGAGAAAAGAAAGGAAAAATACAATAGGATAGACAACATGGAACAGGAGAGAAGGTGGGGTGGATGAGCTAAGTCCTCACTGATCATCGTCGTCGTCGTCATCTATTATTACTACGTTCATCGGAGGTCTAGAGTTGACGTTGAGGCGATGGTCGTAGTAGTCAAACCTCGAGTTCACCAGTCATACCTCCCTCCGATGTCGGCCAAAATCTGCTGAAATGGCATTGGCCGTGGTGTCCAAGTCTTGGCCCAGTCTGAGGAAGGAGTTCTTCAAGGTAGCCTGCCTCTCTAGGATGCGTTCCTCCCTGGAAGCACTCTCGTCTAGTCTTCTTAGCAGCTGATATTGGCCATCCTTCAAAGCCCTCATAGTGGACATCATGCCCTCAAAATCATATGCACCACTCTCAGGTGGTAGGGCTCTATGCTGTGGGCCTGCAGCTTTGGTGAAGCCAGGATCAGTACCTCTCGACCCCTGAGGCACCTCCTCAGGGATGTCCTCATCCACCAAATCATCCTCCTCATCCTGAGGAATATAGTCCTCGTCCTCCTCGCTAGACTCCTCCTCCATGGGAACATCCTCCATAAGGGCAGCCCTCCTATCCCTACCTCTCTGAGCTCCTGCTCTCTGAGGTGTATCCATAAGGGTGTGGAGACCCATCCTCAAGAGATTT
>NC_056566.1:9908541-9931426 GCF_013358625.1 Macadamia integrifolia
TAGCAGGGCCCTCAGGCCCAACCGATGGGTCAGACCGACGGGCCGACCGATGGGCCAACCTACCTGTCGGTCCAAACCGGTGGGTCTGACTAGTGGGTTAGACAAGTGGGCTGTCCGACCCACCTGAGAGGCTCCGAATGTGATTTTTACGTCTGATTGGACCCAAATCGGACGTGTGACCTTCTTTTAGGATTCTAAACATGATCTTGTCATTGGATCGTGTTAATCTTAATCCCAAAGTGGAGAAATACTAACCCCGCTCACTTATGTTAGGTTCACCAAAGAGTACACTTCTCACACCGGATCTCACCCGTACCAAGCGTGAGTCCTTGTACACTACAGGTAAGTGGGGAGAGGACGTTTGGCCTTGTTTCAAGGCATTGTTTGGCATTCATTTAATTGTATCTAGTCTAGCCATGCCATCATGAAAATGCTATGTAGATTAGTCATCCTCACATTGTTATGCATGGGTGTTGTGTTTATTTTCTAAATGCCAAGTGATGATTTGCTTATGTGATGAATGTTGACATCATTGTGCATGATGCATTAATAGTCGAGATACCGTAGTTGGCTTGGAAACGAGTGCATTGATGGCCCGTGGTATGGGACGCAGTGGCACTATGTAATCGTACTATTGTCATATAGGAGCATGTGGTTTAGGATTATCACTTTCCCGTGCTACGACCCTTCCCAGAAGGGGTTAAGGTGTTGGGTTACCATTTAGGGGGAAGTAGTGGTCGCGGTTGTCGGGCCACTGTGGCGGTTAGACATTACGCCCAGCTGGTCATTAGGACAGTCGGCAACCCCGGTGGTATATTACAGTCGGCAATCGTACTGCTTTTAAATTGCTGGAGTCAGCACCTTTAATTTCTGTCATTTATTTTATGTTGAGAGCCGGTGGTCGGCATGTTTTTACTTTTCTGAGTACTCACGGTGGGCCTTCTCCGACAGCCCTATGAGCGTATCGCGGGATGGAGTTCGCGGCTAGTACCTGGAGTATACGCGCACTGTGGTTGTAGTAGCACTAAACCAAGGACTTAGTAATGTTGCTTAGGTGGATGTGATTAAAAATGTATTGCATAGCATATAGTACATATGGTTGTGATTTGTTGTGTGGACTGCTGTGTGGTCCATCTTTCCACTTACTGAGCTAATGAGCTCATCCCACGTGTGCACCTCTTTTAGATGATTTTGCAGGTCATCAACCAGATGAGCACAGGGCGGGTCCCACGGTTGAGTTCCCTGAAGAGGACTGGTGGGTCCCTGAGGAGTTAGAGCACGACACTGATTGCTCGTACGAGAGTTGTGCTGCGGGACCGCAGTTCTGATACCGAGCTGAGCTCCACTTTGGATGCCGAGCTGAGCTCTACCTTGTGATGCCGAGTTGGGCTCAAGCTTTGATACCGAGCTGAGCTGTACACTCTGATTTTTGATGATTCCTATTGTGTACTTGATATGTGAATTATACTTTTATTGTGTAAATATCATACCTTCGGGCCCACATGTATTTAACTATTGTATCACAATTCGGGTATCATGTATTATGGGAATATTCACAGGTAAACCAAGTCTTCCGCTGAACTGATGAGCTCTTTCTTAGTTGTGTGTATGCTGAGGTGGAATACTGTATCAGATGATCCTGACAAGTTTGGGTTAACCGGTGTTAACCCGGTCACTGGCCCGGTTCTGTGTGAACGGGGTGTGACATACCCGGTCAACAGTGGCAAGTGAATGTGCAAGAAGTATATTTTTAAATTTGGAGCAGTGAAAATTTGGTGGATAGAAAACAATATTTCTAAATGAAAGCAAGAGACATGATAAAGGAAGCATACTCAATACTTCCGTGCCAGATGAAATTTGACAGAGTTCCAATGTCAGAGATGTATACATGTAGCTATTTTTTCATTGTCAAAAGAGAGGATTCAAGATAATTTCTAGTATCAAGAACTTTGCTGTCATTATATTGACATATACGAGTTAAATTTGGTATTACACTAGTAGTCTGAGATTGGTGGCACACTGGCACTATGGAAACCCTACCCCTAATCAGGGTTTTAGGCTCAAAAGTGCTAGTAGCTAAAGAGGGGAAATGAGAGTTACGTATAGCAGGGTGTAATTGGACTGAAAATAGCTAGCGGCCAGAAGAGAGCAAGGTAATGAAATGGGTATGAAATGATAATTGGAACAACAGATTCACTAGTAGGAAATGAAATGGGTATGAAATCATAACTGGAACAAAAAGTGCACTGATAGGGAATTTGAGGACAGATGAACAGAGATGATTGGTAATGTTTCAGGCTAAACAGATCAGGATTTAGAAATAAATAAAGAGTTGCAGGTTACACAAAACTGGCCTAAAACAAGAAATCAATCAGCCTTGTTTCTCCTTCCTATTTCTGCCGGTAGCATCAGAGATGCCCATAAGATACCCAATGATAAAAAGCAATTCACAAACACCATGCTATATTACAAAATTCCACATCGAGGGAATTACCAGATTGTAAGCCATATCTGCCAGCTGACTTTACCTGTAAAAGAGAGAGTCACATAAGGCAACCATCAGACAAACATGAAGTTCATAAACCCTGATAAGGATATAAATGGTTAAATTTTGCAATGGGCTATAATGTTGCAATAATACTGAAATCAGAGAGAGTTCTACCACAAAAGATGCACGAGCAACGCCAGCAAGACCTAAAACCAAAACAGAAGTTCAGTTCATATCTCAAATTCTCAGGTTGATTAAATCACGGGGAAAAAAAAAAGGAATCGAAGAGTACCAGTGTTTCATTTACCTCTCTTCCGACCATCGTATGGACCTATACACAAACCCCAGATGGTTCCTGCCTGAAACGCCATCACAGTTTCATTCGAGCGATAATAATATTGCAAAGAAGAAGAAGGAGAAGAAGAAAATGGAAAGATAGTTACCGTTGCGAAACGAGTGATGGAATCAACAGCAATGGAAGAACAAGGTATGTCGTCTTCGAATTCTTCCTCCATGCTTCGTCTTCTCTAGAGCAACTCGACCCTTTTTGCCCAAATTACAAGTCTTAAATGCAACACAGGAGCAGCAAAAGAGGGAGGGGTAATCTTCCAATACATGAAGTCACGATGGTTTAAGGCTTTAAGCCAAAACGAGCAAAAAGGTCGGCAGCGGAGACGGGTGAAGAGAAGCTTCAGATCATATTCAGGCTGTGTTTGGTTTGCATTCTTGGAATACATTCTCAAAGTGAAAAATGCATTCTCAACTTAAAATGGGAATTGTGTTCGGTATGGTATTTATATTCTCATTCTTAAGAATCTATTCTTCATCTTCTTGGCCTATTATTATTATTATTATTTTTTTTTTTAGAGTTCTTAACCCATTATTTTGTTTTTAATTCTCCTTAAGATTTAGCAATAAATAATAGTTTTCAAGAGCTTTATATTTTAT
The DNA here is from genome assembly GCF_013358625.1 of Macadamia integrifolia. Lineage (NCBI taxonomy): Eukaryota > Viridiplantae > Streptophyta > Magnoliopsida > Proteales > Proteaceae > Macadamia > Macadamia integrifolia. The sequence continues at coordinate 9,911,978 of NC_056566.1, forward strand.
CACGAAGGAAAATTGATTGGAATTAAAAACCATATTATAATATCATGATTAAATGGGTCTCCCTAACAGTCAAGAGGTTCGAACTTGACACCTCTTGGAACCTCTTGGCGAACATGGGATTTTTTATACACCAACTGCACTAAGCAATTGTTGTTCCAGAAGTTAGAAATTGATTATAGATCCGTTCAGTTCAAACGTTGATAGCTAACTGTTATGCCACTACCACTTGATCATGACATTGTCCTACTTTCTATCATTAAAAGGGTGAAGAGGAGTATATTTAAAAGCAAAAGTGTAATATCCCGCTTCTTAAACCAGGTCTGATTTCGTGGTGGAACCGGTTTAACCATGCAGGAACCGAGCCAGAGGATATTAGAGCGGGTTCCTTATGGGCTATGATGGCACGGGTGACCTTAAACACCGGCTGGCCCGACAAGTCCGAGCCAGTGCCAGAAGAGACGGGAGTGCCCAAACCGTGTACGTGCACCTACCATAAGGCTATGTACGGATAGAACAGGTATTATATCCGTATTTTAAGGTTATATACGTATGCTACATTGTATGCTTGGGGTAGGGTCCGAGCCGAGGTCCGAGCCCGGTCAAAATCCTAAGTTTTTACTCTCGGATGGGTATGTCAGGTGGGTACACCCACCCACCTGAGTGACCCATCCATCACTATTCACTTAAATAGGAATAGTATATAAAGCTTTATGATTTCTTTTCTTTCCATTTATTACCCCCGTACGTTTGGTGAGAAAGTAAAGAGGAGAGAGAAAAAGAAAGGGAAGAAGAAAGGAAGAGGAAGAAAGGGAGGATTTCAGTGGCGCCGAAGCTCGATCTTGCCATTCCGGTGCCGGGAGAGTAATCTTCAACTCGAGATCTACAGTTGGAGGTAAGAAAAGTTGGGTTTTATGAACATTCACCAAACCCACGCTTTAAACCCTTGATTCGAGTGTGAGTTCTTAAGATCTTGTAGACACCCTTTGAAATGATGAATCTAAGGTTTAATAGATGATTTATGTGTTGATCTTGAAGGATTTGAAGAGATATTGACAAGGTAGAAGGAGCATTGTGAGTTGGAAGTGATTTGGAGGGTTTGAAGTCATTCTTGGACAAAGAAGGTAAGATGGTTCCCCTCATTTGAATCTAACTTAAATCTAAGCTAGAACCATCCTATAGGACTCTAAAGGTGTGGAGAATGGGTTGAGAAAAGCCCTATTTGGGTCCCCAAGGAATGGAGGAAGTTGAGAAGAAACTGGGGTTTTTCCGCCAAAACCGGCGGGTGCAACCGGCGGGTCCCTACCCGCCTGAGTCACCCACCTGAGAGGACCAGAGGGGTTCTGGCCAAACCGGCGGGTAGGACCGGCGGGTCCATACCCGCCGGTCCCAAACCGGCGGGTATGACCGGTGGGTAGACAACCCACCTGAGACACCCACCTGAGTGGCCAGAATGTGATTTTTAGGTCCGATCGAGCCCAAATCGGACGTGGGACCTTCTTTCGACGTTCTAAACACGATTTTGACGTCGGATTTCATTAATTTTGATTCTAAAATGGTGAAGTACTAACCCCGCTCAATTTTGTTAGGTTCACCAAAGCCTTCCCGATTCGCTCCGGATCTCACCCGTACCGAGCGGGACTCCTTATACGCTACAAGTAAGTGGAGAGAGGACGTTTGGCCTATTTCAAGGCATTTGTTTGGCATTCATATAACTATATCTAATTTAGTCATGTCATCATGAATATACTATATAGATTAGTCATTCCACACATTGATGTGCATATATGCTATGTTTACTTTTCAAATGCAAATTGAATGAGATGTTATATGTTGAATGCGGACATCATGTTGCATAATGCATTGATAGATTAGATGCCGTGGTCGGCTTGGAAACGAATGCATTGGTGGCCCGTGGTATGGGACACGGTGGCACTATGCAGTCGTACTGCATATAGGAGCATGCGGTATTAGGATTCTCACCATCCCGTGCTACGACCCTTCCCAACAGGGGTTAAGGTGTTGGGTTGCCATTTGGGGGGAAGCAGGGGTCGCGGTTGTCGGACACTGTGGCGGTTAGGCATTACGCCCGGCGAGTCGTGTAGGACAGCCGGCAACCCCAGTGGTATTTCAAGAGGGCCAATCGTACTGCTTTTAAATTGCTGGAGTCAGCACTGTCATTTAATTTATTTACATTTCTGTTGAGAGCCGGTGGACGGCATTGTCTTTATTTTTCCGAGTTCTCACGGTGGGCCTTCTCCAACAGCCCTATGGGCGTATCGCGGGAGGGAGTTCGCGGCTCGTACCCGGAGTATACGCGCACTGTGGTTGTAGTAGCACTAAAACCAAAGACTTAGTAATGTTGACTAGGTGTGTGTGATTTAAAATGACTTGCATGGCATGTAGTGCATATGATGTGTTGTGATGTGTGGACTGTTGTGTGTGGTCCACCTCTCTACTTACTGAGCTAGTGAGCTCATTCCACGTGTACACCCCTTTTTAGATGATTTTGCAGGTCATGCATCTGAGGAGCAGGGGGTGGGTCCCACAGTCGAGTTTCCTGAGGAGGACTGGTGGACCCCTGAGGAGTTTGAGCACGGCGTAGACTGCGCGTGTGAGAGCTGTGCTGCGGGACAGCGGTTCTGAGGCCGAGCTGAGCTCCAGCCTGGATACCGAGCCGAGCTGTGTACTCTGATGATTTTGATATTTTCTTGTATATACTTGATATTTGGACTTTATTCTTTTTGTGTATATATCATGCCTTCGGGCCCAAATGTATATAATTATGGTATCATCATTTGGGTATCAAGTATATGGAAATTATTTACAGGTAAAACTTAGTCTTCCGCTGATATGATGAATTGATGTTAGTGTGTGTATGCTGTGGTGGAATACAGTATCTGATGATCCTGGCAGGTTTGGGTTAACCGGTGTTAACTCGGTCACCGCTCCGGTTCAGGGTGAACGGGGTGTGACAAACGGTGGTATCAGAGCGTGATGCTCTGCTTCACTCACAGCATATCATTAGAATCCCGTAGATTCTATAATAGGAAAATGGGGTTGGGCAAATATAAAAGCTTTAAAGATTAAAAGTCAAAGAAAGGAAGTATAAAAATGGAGTTATATTATAAGTTGCATTCATGGCATGCGTGAGTGTAGATAAAAGGTAATTAGGTTGGTACTTAACCTATAAAGTACTATTTCGACGAAATTTCGGCAGCATAACGGCGTAAAGTGGGATTTCCAAAAATTTTACACAAAACCTGATAAACAACAGATAATAATATAACAAAGAGCACAAATGGAAAAGTCACATCACCACAAAACCACACAGGTACTCCACATATGAAAAACACCATAACAGTCCACTATCCAAAGATATTTCATTCCATAAATGAAATCAAGTACATTGCAATTACAAGGAATGAGATAAATAAATACACAATGTCTACAGAAAGAGAGAAAATGGATAAACAGCTAGTGTGGGCAAGCCAACCCCTCACTGGTCGTCGTCATCGTCGTCGATGATCACCACATTCGCCGGAGGCCTGGAGTTGACGTTGAAGTGATGATCGTAGTAATCGAACCTTGTGTTCACCAACCGTACCTCCCTCCGAAGCCGGCCATACTCTGCTGAGATGGCGGTGGCCCTGGTGTCCAAGTCCTGACCCAGCCTACGGAAGGAATCCTCCAAGGTGATCTGCCGGGAGGCAATCTCGTCCAGCCGCCCCAGTATCTGGACCTGGCCATCCTGCAAGGCCCGCATGGAGGCTGTCCTGTCCTCATAGTCGTAGTCACCACTCCCAGGTGGTGGGGCTCCATATGGTGGGGCTGCAGCTCTGAAAGAACTAGGGCCCGTACCTCTCGACTCCTGAGGCACCTCCTCAGGGATACTGCCGCCCATCAGATCCGCCTCCTCGTCCTGAGGAACGTAGTCCTCGTCCTCCTCACTGGACTCCTCCTCCATGAGGACATCCTCTACAGGGGCAGCCCTCTTACCCCTACCTCTCCGAGCTCCCGATCTCGGAGGTGAATCCATGAGGGTGTGGAGACCCATCTTCAAGAGGTTGCTCCGATCGAACCTATCAGCCGGAGTCTTCCCCTCCTCTCCGCTCAGGTCCACCCCGAAGAACTCGAAGATCCTAGTGAGGATCCTGCCGTATGGGAATCCTCCGTCCTCTGGGTGGGAAGCATGGTGCTCCATCGCTCTGAGGATGATATAGGGAAGGCACAAGTGCTCCCCGCCTCCCTCTGCGGCTGTGAAGATACAGAATGCTATAAAAGCCGCCATGAAACCTACCTGGTTCCGATGACCTCCTCTGGGGAGCAGGTTGAACTGGATCAATCGGGCGAAGAGACGGACCTCAGGGAAGAAAGATGTCTCGGACTCCGGGCGACTGCTGCTGCCGCAGATGGTCTCGTAGATGAAGTCCGGTGTCTCCATGCTCATGAACGGTCCCTGAGGCCTACTCCTGGGGGGACTGTAGTATCGGTGTCCCGCCGCCGATATGCCCAAAATACTAGCCAGGGTGTCTACCGTCAGCTGGATATCCACTCCCTTCACCAGACTGCTGACAGTGAGTTCCCCGTACTGATACGACACCTCCAGGTTGCAATAAAACCGACGGACGAGCTGATCGTAGCACGGTCGGTCCACCTGAAGAATAATGTCCCAGCCCAATGCTGAGAACCTCTCCTGAAGCTGGGCCTTGTGGAAGTCCTCGACTACCACGGTCTTTTCCATCAACACTGGCCCCTTCAGGAAGATAGGCCATTTGGCTGCGGCCTCGGCACTAGTGAAGTGCTCCTCATCGTAGTCTGAAGGGTCAGACTGAACAGGTGCAGGTCTCCCTGTGCGATGAGCTGAAGTGCTGGTCTCCGCACTTTTCCGCTTAGAAGCGGTGGTCTTGCGTCGAACACCAGAGGAAGATGGTCCTCTGCCGGTGCATGAAGACATCCTGACAATAAGTAAAGAAAGTTGGGTTAGTACAGTAAGAAAAGACAGCAGCATTAAAGAAGGGGAAATTCAAAACCCAATTTCTGCAAAATGGGAACGGCAACGATCTAGGAAGGATAGAAAACTTATGACATGAAACATGGTGATGGCAACGCATGGAAACGTGCCAAAACAGTAAAATGACAGCAAAGGACAGCAAAAGCAATAGGCATGAATGAAATGGGGAAATTCAAGTCCATTGCGCAAATTGGAATGGAATGGAGAGAAAGCTTGAAACCCTAGGTCTAGAATGAAATGCCATAGTGATGGGATGATGAAATTTCAAGAATATACCCCAAAAAGGACTATGAAACTCCATGAGTACAAGTATGGATGAAAATCAAGGAAACCAATGCTAAAATAGGGATTTTCATGGAAATACATGAGGATTTCAAGCATAATGGATGATTCAATGAAATCTAACTCATATCTAGCGTAAAACAAGTGAAATGCATTACATAGAAGACGTCAATTTGAGAAAAAACAGTAGGATTGAAGAGACCCCAAATTTGGGAACCTAGGGCATCAATTTGGGTTTTTCTCCAAATAAAGGGTGATGAATCCTATAAACTACAAATGAGCACAGTGGAATCATCACAAACACATGATAATACTTTTCTATGGTGAAAAATAGAGAAAGAAAGCCAAAAAAAAGTAAATCCTATTCAAATAAATCACCCAATTTGAAATTCTGGAAAACGAAGAAGAAGAAGAACTTACTTGGATGAAGACGAGTTGAATCCTCTCTAAAGCGTCGAGTGGGTGAGTAGACTCGCGAGTGGAAGCGCCGGGTAAACTCCCAAAATCGTCCAAGAGGAAAAGGAAGTAAGAGAAAGGAGAGGGTGAGAGTGACAGACGAAACAGGGCCTTTCTGGCCCTGTTCGTGTTTTAACCTCGGGCAAGACCGGCGGGTCAGACCGGGTCCCTACCCGCCGGTGACACCCACCGGTTTGGGGTGCTGGGACCGGCGGGTCACCGGCGGGTCCCTACCCGCCGGTTCATCCCACCGGTTTGGACAGAGGGGAAAATTTTTAAAATTTTTAAAATTTTCCTTCTTTGTCTTTTCCCTTCTTTTCTCCTATTATGAATGCATTGGTTTTATGGTGGATATTAATCCTATGATCAATATGCTACGGTCAAGTGGGACCATTAGCATGTATGTTGTGAACTTTGCCTGTATCTTGGAATTGAGCTATGATTAATTACGGGCTATCATACACTACAACACCTCACATAATGGCATATGATTGTGTGCCTAAATCAGTCTATGGTGTTTAACCAATATGGTGTGTGATATGTTCCAGGTACAAGGATACGATGGTACGTACTAGATCCGGTAGTAATGCCCGAGGTACCTCGCGGGGTCCTCGTCGGGTCGGTCGACCACAAAATCCCAGAGGGGCCCGTTCGGTGGGGCATACCTCACCTCCGCTACCTGCAGAGACCCATGGTCAGGGTGGGGCACATGGGGACCCACCTATGACTGCACTCCCAGACCCTCCACCGGTCATTACACCGGGAGATGTTGCTACAATAATTCAGCAGTCCCAACAAGCTTTCCAACAACAAATGCTTCAGCAACAGCAAGCATTTATGACTGCCATCCAGCAACAGTTGGATTTTTCTCAACCGGGTCAACCTCCCCGGGTACACACTCCGCAAGACCCACCTGTCGGGTCGGGAACGGGACCACAAGTGGGTACACCTCCAATCCCACCATTCGGTATTCCTCAGCATGGGATGCCTCATCCTTATGCCTACTATCCTACCTATGCTCCTAACTTCCCGGCGACGAGTAATACGTCAAGGGTGGTAGAGTCGTTCAAGAGGAACTTACCGCCGGTATTCTCTAAGGTGGGGAGTGATCCTCTAGAACCGGATCAATGGATCCAAGAATTGGAGAAGATATTTGAGGTGCTTGAGTGCACGGATGCCCAGAAGCTCATTTGTGCTGGGTTACAACTCAAGAAAGAGGCAAATTCGTGGTGGCAAGCTTCCAAGCCTATATTGATGGCTACGCATCCAGAACCCACTTGGGAGCAGTTTAAGGAATTGTTCTTGGATAACCATTACCCGCGCAGTTTCAGAGATCGGAAGGAGACTGAGTTTATGGCCTTAACTCAAGGAGGTAAAACTGTCCTTGAGTATCAGCAACAGTTTGAAAGTTTGTTCCATTTCGCCCCAAGGCATATGCGAACAGCTGAAGAGAAGGCAGCAAGGTTCCTAAAGGGCCTAAAAGCATCTATTGGGTCGGTGCTTGAAGTCTTGGATTTGACCGAATATGGCCAGATTGTACAGAAGGCCAAAACAATGGAAGATAAGCAAAAGGGTGAACAGTCCCTCACTCCTGGACTGTGGAAGAGATCAAATCCATTCCCAGATGTGGGAAATTCCTCCAAGGCATACCGTGGATCATACAGTTCTGGGCCTCTGTATAGGCAGCCCTATAGGCCATCTGGCTATCCTCCTAGGCCAGTCGGTGGTTCGGGTTCAACCTCTGTTCGCCCGAACACTAGTGTGGCTCCTACAGCTCCAAGGCCACCTCGACCTTCATCTGGATCGGGTCAAGTGCAGAGGGGCCCCGCTCCAGTTCCGACGTCTCAGATTCGTTGCTTCAACTGCCATTCCTATGGGCATTATGCGAAAGACTGTCGGTCCCGACCAGCCTTGCCCTCCAGTCAGCCCTCTGCTTACCGACCTCCCTTGCCTCGAGGCAATCAACCGCAGGGAAGGATGTATGCCCTATCAGCCGAGGAAGCTGAGGCTAGTACAGAAGTTGTAGCAGGTACATTTTAAATTAAGAAGTTCATTATGATTAATATTGATGACCTGCTGAAATTATATACATTGTTATATTAGGTATCCTACCCATATCGGGCATACCAGCCTATTATTCGATTCAGGAGCTACTCATTCATTCGCATCTAAGAGATTTGTAGGGAAGCTTGGGATGTCACCCAGGATCCTAGACCAGGGGATGATTGTTAGTATGCCTACTGGAAAAATTGCACAGTTGAAGGAAGTGTATGGACCGTGCCCAATAGAGATTAGTGGGAAGAACTTTGATGCACAACTTATTAAATTCAATATGCAGAATTTTGATGCTATATTGGGTATGGATTGGTTGTCGGCTCATCGAGCTAATGTGATCTGTGCGGAAAGGTTGATTAAGGTAACAGATGACGAAGGGAAAGAGTGGGTGTACCGAGCAGATACCATGAAAAGGGTGAGGAAGGTTCTGGTCTCCGCTTTCCAAGCGGTAAAGTTACTAGAAAGTGGATGTCAGGGTTACATAGCCTCGGTACTCGATGTTGATGCAAGAGTTACACCTCTAGAAGAAGTAAAGGTGGTTAAAGAGTTTCCCAATGTTTTCCCAGATGATCTGATGCATTTACCACCTGACAGAGAGTTGGAGTTTGCCATAGACTTGATTCCTGGAGTAGCTCCAGTATCAAAGGCTCCATATAGGATGGCACCAGCTGAATTGAAGGAGTTGCAGATGCAGTTACAGGAACTATTGGAAAAGGGGTTTATTCGCCCAAGTGTTTCACCTTGGGGTGCCCCGGTGTTGTTTGTCAAGAAGAAGGATGGTAGTCTGCGTATGTGCATAGATTACCGGGAGTTGAATAAGCTAACCATTAAGAACCGGTATCCATTGCCACGCATTGACGATTTATTTGATCAGTTGCAGGGAGCCAGAGTATTTTCGAAGATAGACCTTCGGTCCGGCTATTATCAACTCAAGATAAAGAGTAGTGATATACCCAAAACAGCATTTAGGACTCGATACGGCCATTATGAGTTCCTAGTGTTGTCCTTCGGGTTAACCAATGCGCCGGCAGCATTTATGGATCTAATGAATCGAGTATTCCAGGATGTGCTCGACAAATGGGTAATTGTTTTTATTGACGATATCTTGATCTACTCCAAGACCGAAGAGGAGCACACTCAACACTTGAGAATGGTATTACAGAGGTTAAGAGATCAACAGTTGTTTGCCAAGTACAGCAAATGTGAATTCTGGCTTGAACAAGTGGGGTTCCTGGGGCACGTAGTGTCTAAAGCCGGAATCGAAGTGGATCCTGCTAAGGTAAAAGCAGTAGTGGAATGGGAAAGTCCCAAGAATGTTACAGAAATTAGAAGCTTCTTGGGTTTGGCTGGATATTACCGGCGTTTCATCGAGAATTTTGCTCGGATCTCAGCACCAATGACCAAGTTGACGAAAAAGGGTGTGAAATTTGACTAGGCAGAAGAATGTGAGAAGAGCTTCCAGGAATTGAAAGAAAAGTTAGTGACTGCCCCTGTGCTGACTATCCCTGAAGGCACAGGTGGAATGACGGTCTATACCGATGCTTCCAAAGTTGGGTTGGGTTGTGTTCTCATGCAACGCGGGAAGGTAATAGCATATGCATCCCGACAACTAAAGGAATATGAGAAGAATTACCCCACTCATGATTTGGAACTAGCAGCAGTCATTTTTGCCCTTAAGATCTGGCGACACTATTTATATGGAGAGAAGTGTGAGATATACAGTGACCACAAGAGCCTGAAATACTTCTTCACCCAGAAGGATTTGAATATGAGACAGAGAAGATGGCTTGAACTCATGAAGGATTATGACTGCGATATTCAGTATCATCCCGGCAAGGCTAATGTAGTGGCAGATGCATTGAGTCGGAAGACACAGACTGTGTCGCTTTCATGCTTAGCAGTAAGCTCACCACTTGTGCAAGAGGCGATGCTAATGGAAGAGACCCTCTTGTATGAAGGGGCAACCCTAGAGCTTGAACCTCAACCAGAAAACCTTAAATGGTTGACGGTATCTTTATTGGCTCTACAAGTGCATCTGGCAATTAGGCAAGAGGTGATAATGAAGCAACCTTTGGATCCTGAATTGCAGCGGATCAGAGTTAAGGTTCAAGACCAAACAATGAACGACCCAGATTTTACTTTAGCCAGTGATGGGGCATTGATGTTTCGAGACAGATTGTGTGTACCCGATGATTTGGATATACAGGATAAAATCGTGAGGGAAGCACACAGCTCCGAGTACTCACTTCATCCAGGAAGTACCAAAATGTACAAAGACCTCAAACAGAGTTACTGGTGGCCAAGCATGAAAGTCACCATAGCTTTGTATGTGGCGACTTGTCTTACCTGCCAGAAGGTGAAAGCTGAGAGGCATCGACCTTATGGTACCCTTCAGCCACTCCCAGTACCAGAATGGAAGTGGGAAAGGATTACAATGGACTTCGTCACCGGACTACCAGGTACACCTAAGGGAATGGATGCGATATGGGTGATTGTGGATCGGCTTACCAAGACTGCTCATTTCATTCCTATCAAGACCAAATTCTCCATGGCCAAACTAGCACAACTTTACATGGACAACATAGTGCGTTTACATGGAGTGCCAGTGAGCATTGTTTCAGATAGGGACCCAAGGTTCACTTCCAGATTTTGGAAAAGCTTACAGCGTGCCTTGGGATCGCAACTGAACTTGAGTACAGCTTTTCACCCACAGACGGACGGTCAGTCGGAGCGAACCATACAGATATTGGAAGACATGCTCAGGGCGTGTGCAATGGAGATGAGTGGCAGCTGGGAAGAATATATACCTCTTATGGAGTTTGCATATAATAATAGTTACCAAGCTACAATCGGGATGGCTCCATATGAGGCGTTATATGGCAGAAAATGCAGAACTCCTTTGTATTGGGATGAGGTCGGTGAACGTCGAATGTTAGGACCTGAGATGATCCAAATGACTTGTGACAAAGTCGACGTTATTAGAGAACGGATTAAAGCAGCTCAGTCCCGTCAAAAGAACTATGCGGACACCCGCAGGAAGGAGATTGAATTTCAGCCAGGGGAAAAGGTATTTCTCAAGATCTCTCCTACTAAAGGTTTGCAAAGGTTTCACAGAAAGGGGAAGTTGAGCCCAAGATATATGGGACCATTTGAGATCTTGTCCCGGGTTGGCTCAGTAGCCTACATGCTTGCCCTGCCACCTTCACTTGGAAATGTTCACAATGTATTCCATGTATCCATGCTGAAGAAGTATGTGCATGATCCATCTCCTGTACTACCTGTGGAACCAGGGTACCTAGAAGCTGATATGACCTACACAGAACAGCCAGCTGAAATTTTGGACCGGAAGGTGAAAACCCTGCGCAACCGCTCCATTTCCTATGTAAAGGTGCGATGGGCTGATCATTCACTTGAAGAAGCATCTTGGGAGGTAGAAGAAGAAATGCGAGCCAAGCACCCTCATCTTTTTGATCAACCAGGTACGCAATTTCGAGGACGAAATTTTTCAGAAGGGGGGGTAATGTAATATCCCGCTTCTTAAACCCGGTTTGATTTCGCGGTTGAACCGATTTAACCATGCAGGAACCGAGCCAGAGGATGTTAGAGCGGGTTCCTTATGGGCTATGATGGCACGGGTGACCTTAAACACCGGCTGGCCCGACAAGTCCGAGCCACCGCCAGAAGAGACGGGAGTGCCCAAACCGTGTACGTGCACCTACCATAAGGCTATGTACGGATAGAACAGGTATTATATCCGTATTTTAAGGTTATATACGTGTGCTACATTGTATGCTTGGGGTAGGGTCCGAGCCGAGGTCAGAGCCCGGTCAAAATCCCAAGTTTTGACTCTCGGATGGGTATGTCGGGTGGGTACACCCACCCACCTGAGTGACCCACCCAGCACTATTCACTTAATTAGGAATAGTATATAAAGCTTTATGACTTCTTTTCTTTCCATTTATTACCCCCGTACGTTTGGTGAGAAAAGTAAAGAGGAGAGAGAAAAAGAAAGGGAAGAAGAAAGGAAGAGGAAGAAAGGAGGATTTCAGTGGCGCCGAAGCTCGATCTTGCCATTCCGGTGCCGGGAGAGTAATCTTCAACTCGAGATCTACAGTTGGAGGTAAGAAAAGTTGGGTTTTATGAACATTCACCAAACCCACGCTTAAACCCTTGATTCGAGTATGAGTTCTTAAGATCTTGTAAACACCCCTTGAAATGATGGATCTAAGGTTTAATAGATGATTTATGTGTTGATCTTGAAGGATTTGAAGAGATATTGACAAGGTAGAAGGAGCATTGTGAGTTGGAAGTGATTTGGAGGGTTTGAAGTCATTCTTGGACAAAGAAGGTAAGATGGTTCCCCTCACTTAAATCTAACTTAGATCTAAGCTAGAACCATCCTATAGGACTCTAAAGGTGTGGAGAATGGGTTGAGAAAAGCCCTATTTGGGTCCCCAAGGAATGGAGGAAGTTGAGAAGAAACTGGGGTTTTTCCGCCAAAACCGGCGGGTGCAACCGGCGGGTCCCTACCCGCCTGAGTCACCCACCTGAGAGGACCAGAGGGGTTCTGGCCAAACCGGCGGGTATGACCGGTGGGTAGACAACCCACCTGAGACACCCACCTGAGTGGCCAGAATGTGATTTTTAGGTCCGATCGAGCCCAAATCGGACGTGGGACCTTCTTTCGACGTTCTAAACACGATTTTGACGTCGGATTTCATTAATTTTGATTCTAAATTGGTGAAGTACTAACCCCGCTCAATTTTGTTAGGTTCACCAAAGCCTTCCCGATTCGCTCCGGATCTCACCCGTACCGAGCGGGACTCCTTATACGCTACAAGTAAGTGGAGAGAGAGGACGTTTGGCCTATTCCAAGGCATTTGTTTAGCATTCATATAACTATATCTAATTTAGTCATGTCATCATGAATATACTATATAGATTAGTCATTTCACACATTGATGTGCATTTATGCTATGTTTACTTTTAATGCAAATTGAATGAGATGATATATGTCGAATGTGTACATCATGTTGCATAATGCCTTGATAGACTAGATGCCGTGGTCGGCTTGGAAACGAATGCATTGGTGGCCCGTGGTATGGGACACGGTGGCACCATGCAGTCGTACTGCATATAGGAGCATGCGGTATTAGGATTTCACCATCCCGTGCTACGACCCTTCCCAACAGGGGTTAAGGTGTTGGGTTGCCATTTGGGGGGAAGCAGGGGTCGCGGTTGTCGAACACTGTGGCGGTTAGGCATTACGCCCGGCGAGTCGTGTAGGACAGCCGGCAACCCCGGTGGTATTTCAAGAGGGCCAATCGTACTGCTTTTAAATTGCTGGAGTCAGCACTGTCATTTAATTTATTTACATCTCTGTTGAGAGCCGGTGGACGGCATTGTCTTTATTTTTCCGAGTACTCACGGTGGGCCTTCTCCAACAGCCCTATGGGCGTATCGCGGGAGGGAGTTCGCGGCTCGTACCCGGAGTATACGCGCACTGTGGTTGTAGTAGCACTAAAACCAAAGACTTAGTAATGTTGATTAGGTGTATGTGATCTAAAATGATTTGCATGGCATGTAGTACATATGATGTGTTGTGATGTGTGGACGTTGTGTGTGGTCCACCTCTCTACTTACTGAGCTAGTGAGCTCATTCCACGTGTACACCCATTTTTAGATGATTTTGCAGGTCATGCATCTGAGGAGCAGGGGGTGGGTCCCACAGTCGAGTTTCCTGAGGAGGACTGGTGGACCCCTGATGAGTTTGAGCACGGCGTAGACTGCGCGTGTGAGAGCTGTGTTGCGGGGCAGCGGTTCTGAGGCCGAGCTGAGCTCCAGCCTTGATACCGATGCCGGGCTGCGTACTCTGATGTTTTTGATAATTTCCTGTATATAATTGATATTCAAACTTTATTCTTTTTGTGTATATATATCATGCCTTTGGGCCCAAATGTATATAATTATGGTATCGCCATTTGGGTATCAGGTATATGGGAATTATTACAGGTAAAACTTAGTCTTCCGCTGATTTGATGAGTTGATTTTAGTGTGTGTATGCTGTGGTGGAATACAGTGTCTGATGATCCTGGCAGGTTTGGGTTAACCGGTGTTAACTCGGTCACCGCTCCGGTTCAGTGCGAACGGGGTGTGACAAACGGTGGTATCAGAGCGTGATGCTCTGCTCCACTCACAGCATACCATTAGAATCCCGTAGATTCTATAATAGGAAAATGGGGTTGGGCAAATATAAAAGCTTTAAAGATTAAAAGTCAAAGAAAGGAAGTATAAAAAAATTGAGTTATATTATAAGTTGCATTCATGGCATGCGTGAGTGTAGATAAAAGGTAATTAGGTTGGTACTATAACCTATAAAGTACTATTTCGACGAAATTTCGGCAGCATAACGGCGTAAAGTGGGATTTCCAAAAATTTTACACAAAACCTGATAAACAACAGATAATAATATAACAAAGAGCACAGATAGAAAAGTCACATCACCACAAAACCACACAGGTATTCCACATATGAAAACACCACCATAATCCATTATCCAAAGACATTTTATTCCATAAATGAAAATCAAGTTACATTGCAATTACAAGGAATGAGCTAAATAAATACACAATGTCTACAAAAAGGAGAGAAAAATGGATAAACAGCTAGTGTGGGCAAGCCAACCCCTCACTGGTCGTCGTCATCGTCGTCGATGATCACCAAGTTCGCTGGAGGCCTGGAGTTAAAGTCGAAGCGGTGATCGTAATAATCTAACCTCGTGTTCACCAATCGTACCTCCCTCCGAAGCCGGCCATAATCCGCTGAGATGGCGGTGGCCCTGGTATCCAAATCCTGACCCAGCCTACGGAAGGAATCCTCCAAGGTGATCTGCCTGGAGGAAATCTCGTCTAGCTGCCTCAGTATCTGGACCTGGCCATCCTGCAAGGCCCGCATGGAGGCTGTCCTATCCTCATAGTCGTAGTCACCACTCCCAGGTGGTGGGGCTCCATATGGTGGGGCTGCAGCTCTGGAAGAACTAGGGCCCGTACCTCTCGACTCCTGAGGCACCTCCTCAGGGATGCCACCAACCATCGGCTCCTCCTCCTCGTCCTGAGGAACGTAGTCCTCATCCTCCTCACTGGACTCCTCCTCCATGAGGACATCCTCTACAGGGGCAGCCCTCCTACCCCTACCTCTCCGAGCTCCCGATCTCGGAGGTGAATCCATGAGGGTGTGGAGACCCATCTTCAAGAGGTTGCTCCGATCGAACCTATCGGCCGGAGTCTTCCCCTCCTCTCCGCTCAGATCCACCCTGAAGAACTCGAAGATCCTGGTGAGGATCCTGCCGTAGGGGAATCCTCCGTCCTCTGGGTGGGAAGCATGGTGCTCCATCGCTCTGAGGATGATATAGGGAAGGCACAAGTGCTCCCTGCCTCCCTCTGCGGCCGTAAAAATACAAAAGGCAATGAAAGCCGTCATGAAACCTACCTGGTTCCGATGACCTCCTCTGGGGAGCAGGTTGAACTGGATCAACCGGGCGAAGAGACGGACCTCAGGGAAGAAAGATGTCTCGGACTCCGGGCGACTGCTGCTGCCGCAGAGGGTCTCGTAGATGAAGTCCGGTGTCTCCATGCTCATGAACGGTCCCTGAGGTCTACTCCTGGGGGGACTGTAGTATCGGTGTCCCGCCGCCGAAATACCCAGTATGCTGGCCAAGGTGCCTACCGTCAGCTGGATATCCACCCCCTTCACCAAGCTGCTGACGGTGAATTCCCCGTACTGATACGACACCTCGAGGTTGCAATAAAACCGACGGACGAGCTGATCGTAGCACGGTCGGTCCACCTGAAGAATAGTGTCCCAGCCCAATGCTGAGAACCTCTCCTGAAGCTGGGCCTTGTGGAAGTCCTCGACTACCACGGTCTTTTCCATCAACACTGGCCCCTTCAGGAAGATAGGCCATTTGGCTGCGGCCTCGGCACTAGTGAAGTGCTCCTCATCGTAGTCTGAAGGGTCAGACTGAGCAGGTGCAGGTCTCCCTGTGCGATGAGCTGAAGTGCTGGTCTCCGCACTTTTCCGCTTAGAAGCGGTGGTCTTGCGTCGAACGCCAGAGGAAGATGGTCCTCTGCCGGTGCGTGAAGACATCCTGACAATAAGTAAAGAAGATTGGGTTAGTACAGTAAGAAAAGACAGCAGCATTAAAGAAGGGGAAATCCAAAACCCAATTTCTGCAAAATGGGAACGGCAACGATCTAGGAAGGATAGAAAACTTATGACATGAAACATGGTGATGGCAACGCATGGAAACGTGCCAAAACAGTAAAATGACAGCAAAGGACAGCAAAAGCAATAGGCATGAGTGAAATGGGGGAATTCAAGTTCATTGAGCAAATTGCAATAGAATGGAGTGAAAGCTTGAAACCCTAGGTCTAGAATGAAATGCCATAGTAATGGGATGATAAAATTTCAAGAATATACCCCAAAAAGGACTATGAAACTCCATGAGTACAAGTATGGATGAAAATCAAGGAAACCAATGCCAAAATAGGAATTTTCATGGGAAATACATGGGGTTGCAAGCATAATGGATGATTCAATGAAATCTAACTCATATCTAGCGTAAAACAAGCGGAATGCATTACAAAGGAGTCGTCAATTTGAGCAAAACAGTAAGGATTGAAGAAACCCCAAATTTGGGAACCTAGGGCATCAACTTGGGTTTCTCTCCAAATAAAGTGGGATGATTCCTATAAACTACAAATGAGCACAATGGAATCATCACAAACACATGATAATACTTTTCTATGGTGGAAAATAGAGAAAGAAAGCCTAGAAAGCAAATCCTAATCAAGCATTTCACCCAAATTTGAAATTCTGGGAAAAAGGAGAAGAAGAAGAACATACTTGGATGAAGACGAGTTGACTCTTCACTAAAGCACCGTGTGGATGAGTGGAATCGCGAGTATGAGTGCCGAGTAGACCCCCAAAATCGTCCAAGATGGAAAAGGAAGAAAGAGAGGGGAGAGAGTGAGAGTGATAGGCGATGCAGGGCCTTTCTGGCCCTGTTCGCCTTTTAATTCGGGAATGACCGGCGGGTTCAGACCGGCGGGTCCCTACCCGCCGGTGACACCCGCCGGTTTGGGTGTTGGGACCGGCGGGTCAGACCGGCGGGTCCCTACCCGCCGGTTCATCCCACCGGTTAGGGCAGAGGAAAAAAAAAAAAAAAAAAAAAAAAAAAAATTTTCTTTCCTCTTTGCCTTTTCCCTTCTCTTCTCCTATTGTGAATTTATTGGTTTTATGGTGGAAATTAGTCCTCTGATCAATGGGCTATGGTCGAGTGGGACCATTAGCATGCATGATGTGGACTTCGCCCGTATCTTGGAATTAAACTATGACTAATTACAGCCTATCATACACTACAACACCTCATATAATGGCATATGATTGTGTGCCTAAATCAGTTTATGGTGTTTAATCAATATGGTGTGTGATATGTTCCAGGTACAAGGATACGATGGTACGTACTAGATCCGGTAGTAATGCCCGAGGTACCTCGCGGGGTCCTCGTCGGGTCGGTCGACCACGAAATTCCGGAGGGGCCCGTTCTGTGGGGCATACCTCACCTCCACTACCTGCAGAGACCCATGGTCAGGGTGGGGCACATGGGGACCCACCTATGACTGCACTCCCGGACCCACCACCGGTCATTACACCGGGAGATGTTGCTACAATAATTCAGCAGTCCCAACAAGCTTTCCAGCAACAAATGCTTCAACAACAGCAAGCATTTATGACTGCCATCCAGCAACAGTTGGAATTTTCTCAACCGGGTCAACCTCCCCGGGTGCCCACTCCGCAGGACCCACCTGTAGGGTCGGGAACGGGACCACCAGTGGGTACACCTCCAATCCCACCATTCGGTATTCCTCAGCATGGGATGCCTCATCCTTATGCCTACTATCCTGCCTATGCTCCTAACTTCCCGGCGACGAGCAACACGTCAAGGGTGGTAGAGTCGTTCAAGAGGAACTTACCACCGGTATTCTCTAAGGTGGGGAGTGATCCTCTAGAACCGGATCAATGGATCCAAGAATTGGAGAAGATATTTGAGGTGCTTGAGTGCACGGATGCCCAGAAGCTCATTTGTGCTGGGTTACAACTCAAGAAAGAGGCAAATTCTTGGTGGCAAGCTTCCAAGCCTATATTAATGGCTGCTCATCCAGAACCTACTTGGGAGCAGTTTAAGGAGTTGTTCTTGGACAACCACTATCCGCGCAGTTTCAGAGATCGAAAAGAGACGGAGTTCATGGCCTTAACTCAAGGAGGTAAGACTGTCCTTGAGTATCAGCAACAGTTTGAAAGTTTATTCCATTTTGCCCCAAGGCATATGCGAACAGCTGAAGAGAAGGCAGCAAGGTTCCTAAAGGGCCTAAAAGCGTCTATTGGGTCTGTGCTGGAAGTCTTGGATTTGACCGAATATGGCCAGATTGTACAGAAGGCCAAAACAATGGAAGATAAGCAAAGGGGTGAACAGTCCCTCACTCCTGGACTGTGGAAGAGATCAAATCCATTCCCAGATGTGGGAAATTCCTCCAAAGCATACCGTGGATCATACAGTTCTGGGCCTATGTATAGGCAGCCCTATAGGCCATCTGGCTACCCTTCTAGGCCAGTTGGTGGTTCGGGTTCTACTTCCTTTCGCCCGAACACTAGTGTGGCACCAACAGCTCCAAGGCCACCTCGACCTTCATCTGCATCGGGTCAAGTGCAGAGGGGCCCCGCTCCAGTTCCGACGTCTCAGATTCGTTGCTTCAACTGCCATTCCTATGGGCATTATGCGAAAGACTGTCGGTCCCGACCAGCCTTGCCCTCCAGTCAGCCCTCTGCTTACCGACCTCCCTTGCCTCGAGGCAATCAACCGCAGGGAAGGATGTATGCCCTATCAGCCGAGGAAGCTGAGGCTAGTACAGAAGTTGTAGCAGGTACATTTTAAATTAAGAAGTTCATTATGATTAAGATTGATGACCTGCTGAAATTAATATACACCGTTATATTAGGTATCCTACCCATATCGGGCATACCAGCCTATGTTTTATTTGATTCAGGAGCTACTCATTCATTCGCATCTAAGAGATTTGTAGGGAAGCTTGGGATGTCACCCAGGATCCTAGACCAGGGAATGATTGTTAGTATGCCTACTGGTAAAATTGCACAGTTGAAGGAAGTGTATGGGCCGTGCCCGGTGGAGATTAGTGGGAAGAACTTTAATGCGCAACTCATTAAATTCAATATGCAGAATTTTGATGCTATATTGGGTATGGATTGGCTGTCGGTTCACCGAGCTAATGTAATCTGTGCGGAAAGGCTGATTAAGGTAACAGATGACGAAGGGAAAGAGTGGGTATACCGAGCAGATACCATGAAAAGAGTGCGGAAGGTTCTGGTCTCCGCTCTCCAAGCGGTAAAGTTACTAGAAAGTGGATGTCAGGGTTACATAGCCTCGGTACTCGATGTTGATGCAAGAGTTACACCTCTAGAAGAAGTAAAGGTGGTTAAGGATTTTCCCGATGTTTTCCCAGATGATCTGGTGCATTTACCCCCTGATAGAGAGTTGGAATTTGCCATAGACTTGACTCCTGGAGCAG
>NC_056566.1:9931446-9942668 GCF_013358625.1 Macadamia integrifolia
GGGGGGGGGTTCAATGGTGGTAGATATGATTACTAAGGATATTCAAATTCATGTTGAGCGCCAAGTAACTACTATCTTACCAAGTATTGTCCAGGGAGGGGCGGTGATTCTTCATCATGAGGAGATTGCTCGTGCCAATGAGTTGGCCATTCGAGTATCTCAAAGGGAAACTATTGTTGTAGGTACCCGCAGGAAGGATGAAGCAATGACAGTTGTTGAGCAGACCAGAAGGTCTGATCGGTTGGCTAATGTGTCAAAGTGTTTATGAAGGTATTATTTTGGAATGTGGGGGTTTCAGAAGGCTGTAGCTCTAATGGCCTTGGGAAGAATTGTTGCAGATAATAATCCTGACGTTATGTGTTTAGTAGAGCCTATGGTTGACTCTACTGTGTTTCCTACTCTATTTTTTAATATAATTGGGTTTGATGCTGATATGATTCACAACAATAGGGGAGGATAAGGTTCCTAACCTCTGGATGATGTGGAAGAGAGGGTTGACAAGGCCTTCTATTGTATCTGAGTCAGAGCAACAACTTTTTGTGAAGGTTGTTTGGAATGCCAATACTGTATTTTTGTCAGTCATTCATGCCAGAAGCTTCAGGGTGAAGAGAAGGGAGTTATGGCTTGAGCTTGCATCTATCCCTATTGCGACTGATTATGGCTTGTGGTTGGGGACTTCAATGCCACGCTTGCATCTCATGAAAAGTGAGGTCTAAAGGCTTTTAGCTTGGGTTCGATGGTTGAATTTGAAGCTATGATAGACTCTTGTTCTCTTATTCAAATTCCCTCTCAAGGTCCTAAGTTCACTTGGTCAAATAATAGGTGAAGAGGGAACGTGGCTGCTGTTCTGGATAGCGGTTTATGCAATGAAACATGGCCCAAATACTTTCAAGACTACGCCCAAACCGTGCTCCAGTGGGATTTCTCAGATCACTGTCCAATCTTGGTTGTCTCTGAGGCTTGCCATAAGCTAGGTAACTGCCCTTTTCGAATGCATAAATTTTGGATTGATGAGTCATCCTTTATTCAACTTGTTCATGATGCATGGTCTCAGAATATTTATGGTTCGCCTAGCTTTATTTAAACTCATAAGCTTAAGAGGCTTAAGCCTATTATTAGTGCTTGGGCTAGGCAGACCTTCCCAAATTTTGATGTGGAGTTGGTTAAAACAAAAGAGGCTCTAGTAGGGATTCAGAGCCAAATTGAAGCTTCAGGGATGGATGATGATACATTTGGGAAGGAAGTAGATGCCAAAACAGCCTATTTAAATGCATTAAAAAATCATGAAAAGCTATGGGTGGAGAAATCTCGCATAACACCGCTTAAGCATGGTGATAGAAATTCTAAATTCTTTCACCTTTATGCTAAGATTAGAAGGGTAAGAAACACAATCAGAATGTTGCAAAAATCTGATGGGTCCAAGATCAGTGACAGAAATGGGATCGCGAGCTATATGATAGATTACTTCCAATCTTTTCATAGGATTTTGCCTGTCTCTGAGCACTTGGATTTGCTTGACTCCATTCCTGCTCTAGTTGATGAGGTAGGCTTGCTCTCTTTTGGATGCAATCCCGGGTGCAGTTGAAATGAAGAAGGCTGTTTGGGATCTTGACAAGGGTAGCTCCTCTGGGCCTAGTGGCTTCCCTAGGTATTTTTTCCTGCATTGTTGGGAGGTGGTGGAAGGGGATTTTGTTGGAGTTGTCAGAGATTTCTTTCTCTCAGGCAATATGTCCCCTGGAATTAATAATAATTTCTTAGCCTTGATTCCAAAAGTTGTCGGAGCCATTTCACTTGATAAGTTCCGTCTTTATGCATGGGGAATTTTGTATGGAAGTTATATCTAAAATCTTAGCTGCAAGAATGTCTTTTCTGTTGCCAAGATTGATTTCAAAAGAGCAGGGGGCATTCCAAAAAGAAAAATTGATTCACACTAATATTGGTTTGGCTTCTAAGCTAGCTAATATTATGTTTTTAGCCACCAGAGGAAGAGGTTTGGGAATTAAAATTGACGTTCAGAAGGCATTTGATAATATCTCCCGAGATTTTTTATTGCTAGTGTTGAAGTGATTTGGATTCTTTGATAGATGGGTGAATTGGATTCATCAGGTCATTTGCTCTTCAAAAATTTCAATTATTTTGAATGGAGGTCCTGTGGGATATTTCAATGTTGAGAGAGGCTTAAGGCAAGGGGATCCCATGTCTCCTATTCTCTTTATTCTAGCAGAGAAGGTATTATGTAGAGGGATGCAAACTCTCATCCAACATAGGAAAATCAAACCTCTTCAGGGGCTTAGAGGAAAGGTAATGCCGGTCCATCTTTTATTTGCAGACGACATATTTATTTTTATGAATGCATCTATTAAAAAGGTTCGTAATCTTAATGCATTTATGAGGAAGTATCAAGAATTTTCTGGCCTGTATGTTAATCTAAATAAAAGCAAGCTCTTCATGGGGAAAATCAGGTCTGCTCGTATCTGAGATATTTCTGATATTTTGGGCATCTCGGTTTGCAACCTTCCCACCAAATATCTAGGGGTTAAGATCTTTAAAGGTAGGGTGAAGAAGAATTTTCTGCTTCCTGTCTTAGATAAGGTTAAGGAGTGCATGGTGGGATGGAAAGAAAAGCTTCTTTCAATGGCTGGAAGAGTTCAGTTGGTGTGCTCTATGGTTATGGGAATGCCTGTTCACAACTTGGTTGTTTATTGGTGGCCAAATACCCTTATCAGCTTGATGGAGAAGTGGATGAGGAACTTTATATGGACTGGTGATGGGGACAATTCCAAAGCAGTGACAGTAAAATGGGAGTTGGTCTGTAAGCCCAGGGATGAAGGAGGCTTAGGGATTCGCAAGCTTCGTGACATAAATAAATCCTTATTGTGCAAGTAAGTATGGATCATCAAGCATGGGAACTCAGGTATGAGTAGGCTATTCAATGCTAGATTTTTAAAGAATGGAAATATAAAATCATCCTTTTAAGTCCTCTTCTGTTTGGCCTGGCTTTCGTAAAGTTTGGAATTTTGTTTCAAATAGAGAGCAATGGATAATAGGTAATGGGCATGATATTAGACTCTGGTCTGACATCTAGATAGGAGATAAATCTATTGCAGAGACATGTGGCTTAGATTCTGAGTTCTTAAATAACTCTTCCTTGAAGGCGGCTGATGTCATCCAGAATTCTCAATGGGTATTTCCTTCTGTTCAATCCCCACTTCTTCATCATTGTTTTGATATTGTTCACTTTATCAGCTTGCCACTGTCAAATTTGAAGGATAGATGTTCTTTGGAGTTGTACTTCCTCGGGCATTTTTTCATCTTTTTCTGCGTGGGAGGAGATAAGGAAATGCAACCCAAAGGTTCCATGGAGCACCTTGGTTTGGGGGACGCTCATGCAACCAAGACTGTCTACTTTTGGATGGCGATTAATGCATAAAAAACTTCCTACAAATGATGTCATTTCAGCTAACGGAATTCCTTTGGCATCCAAATGCAACTTATGTGAAGAGCAAGCCGAGCCTTTTAATCACCTGTTCTTGGGATGTAAATTTTCTAAGGTGATATGGAACAAGCTCCTTGACTGTTTTGGGGTGACTTGGCTAGATATTGAAGATTTACCTTAGCTAGTTCAGTGGTGGATTAGAAAGTGCAGGGTGCTGGTTCTTAGGGAGCCTTGGTCCATGGGGTTAGTCATTGTGGTTGAAAACATATGGAAGGAAAGGAATTCCAGGAGGTATAAGGGTAGAAAGCTCTCTCACTTCTCTCTCTTTGAAAAGATAAAAAGAGATTTCCAAGACTCTAAAATCACCATCTCTGACAAATTGTCCCATATATCTGATCTCATGTGCTGTCGGCGTCTGAGGTTGATTATTAATTCTAAACGTCCTCCAGAGATTTTGGAAATCTTCTGGTGTAAGCCTCCTTCAGGTTGGGCAAAATTAAAAGTGGATGGTAGCTCCATAGGCAACCCTGGTAGGGCTAGCGCAGGTGGAGTTGTTCAAAATGATCTTGGAGTTGTGATTGGCTCTTTTAAGAGATTCCTTGGGGTTCAAACAAATTATGTAGCAGAATTTCAAGGTTTGATGGCAAGTATTCAAATGGCCAAAGATCTAAGAGTGACGTCTCTCTGGATTGAGTCTGACTCTACAGCGATGGTGGTGGCTGTCCATGCTAGATCCATTCCTTGGTATGCCGCCCAATAATGGATTTCCCTGGAGCCTTACTTGCTCTCCATTGTCTGGAAGATATTTCACTGTTTTAGGGAGGCAAACAGTATAGCTGATGTTTAGGCTCGGGATGCGACAAAATCAGGATCATCAGAGAAAAATGTTCTGCTTCCTAAGCACATTTGGGATGAGGTAGCTTATGATGCCAAGTCTAGGCCTAGATTTCGGTTTTAAGTCTTCTTTGTGTTTTCTCCCTGCTGATGGCAATGCCGAAGGTGGGGAGAAAATTCGGATTTTGAGTTGTTGATGTATTTTTTTTCTATTCTTCTTAATGAAATTCTGAATCTTTATCCAAAAAAAGGTAAGATTACATTTACATCAGAAATCCATGTTTTGGCCGTGTCCTTAGCAAGATAATCAGCTACACAGTTTGCCCTGCGAAAGCAATGCGAAACTTTGCAGTTGATAGAATTTATAAATGATTGCGAAGAAATCCATTCATGAGCAACATACTAGGGGTAGATCTTGCTTGGACAGCAGTCAACACTGCTGCAGAGTCTCAATCCAAAGCGAAAGTACTTCCAAGTCTTTAGCTATTTGAATACCTTCAATCAATGCTTGAAACTCCATTACATAATTTTTCTATATTCCAAGAAAATTTTTGAAAGAGACCATCACAGCTCCTTGTTATCTCAAGAAGAATACCACCTGCCCCTACTACTTGTTATCTCAAGAAGAATACCACCTGCCCCTGCCCTAGCAGGATTACCAATAGAGCATCATTTATATGTGCATATCATCTCTTTCTCTCTCTCTCTCTCTCTCTCTCTCTCTCTCTCTCTCTTTTCAAAAATCTAAACATTTAAAATGCATATCAATTTTTTTTTGTTGTTCGCAAAATGCATGTACTTTTTCTTATCATCATCATCCCATTTAATTCCTAAACCATTTTAAATGATTTTAAACAAAAAACAGTAAAACGAGAATTGACGGAACAAAAAAGGCAGTTCTATCGTTCTAGTTTCGTTAAAAAAAAAAAAAAAATTGACATAAACTGAATTTCCATTTTTGACAAATGCAGCCTTAGAATCGGCCTCAAGTCTCAACTGATACTAATCTAGATTCGATTAGTACCATTTGAGATCGCACAAATTTACTTTTTTTAACAGAAAAAAGGTTATTTTTTTCTTTGCGTCCTTAGATTCTACCAGTAATCAGTATTGGATCAATCAAAACTCATGATCGATCTCAATCGATAACGATTTTTAAAACCGGCATGATTAATGCTCATTTCTCAGGGTCACCTAATCATTGAACCTTTTCAACAAATTAAAATCAGAATCTATTGGATTTGTTATGAGACAGGCCAATGACATCAAATTATCAAAACTTTCACGTAATTGGAACTTTGGATGTCCACACAAAAATTCCAAATGGAGTCGCGATCCTCTCACCACATAGAGACCTCCCCACTGGAAAATAGACTTATATAGGACTTGAAGAAGACTTTCTTGTCACTAATCAACTGAGGCAACCCAAGAATATTCATGCTTCAATTCGTTTATCTTTAAAATTAAAAAAATATAAATGCAACTTTCTCTTCCTATATAAATTAAGGTGCTAAGGTCACAAGATATCTACCACTTACAAATTTTTGATCCTCTACAGCAAGCAAGAAAAATGGGTTCTTTTGTAGCCCAGAAGCCCCATGCTGTGTGCATCCCATTCTCAGCATAAGGCCATATTAACCCTATGATGCAATTAGCCAAGCTTCTCCACTCAAGAGGCTTCCATATCACCTTTGTCAATACTGAGTTCAATCACAAACGCTTATTGCTATCCAAAGCTCCAGGGGCTCTCGAAGGCTTCAAGAATTTCAAGTTTGAAATCATATCTTTGTAGAAACGCAACCCTAAAACGATGCAGAAGATAATGGAAAAACAAAACAAACAATGCACACAGATTTTACGAGGTTCAGCAAGGTTGCCTACGTCCCCGGTGAGATGAGATCTTGCTTCACTATCAATGGAGAATAGGGTTACAACGCTCATCCTCACACCTCTCAGTATTGCTTGCATTACAGAGAAAGAAACCCTCGCCGTCCTGCCTGTCTAGGTGCTGCACCAGTACTCCCTGGATTAAACTGCAACGGGATACAAGACATCGTACACCAACAACCTTATGGATTCCCACCGTCCGACCGCGATGCTAGGAAGGATGTTCCTACACTATGTGTTGCAGTTCAGAAGAACTGCTTGGCTCCCCTTCGTGATCTACTAAAAAAGCTCAATTCCTCCACAACAGTACCTCAAGTCTCTTGCATTGTTTCTGATGCACTCTTGAGTTTTTCCATAGAAGCTACTAGGGAACTAGGCATAGCCTCAGCTTGTGGCTTCATGGGCTATCTCCATTACGAAGAGCTTATCAAAGGAGGCATTGTACCACTCAAAGGTACTCTTTCTCAAGTATTTCTACCTTTAAATATTGTTCTGCAATTCAATCTTAGTCGTGAGAGGATCATGTCTTTAGATCATAGGATATATTTGGCTTTTGTTTTTAATTTCATAGGAAGTTTTATTGGTTGGATTTATTTAGTTCTTCTATGGTTGATGGATGCTTTTGACATGGCCCTGTTGTAGAGAAAATTGCTCTCCCCTTACCCCGTCACACCATCCATGGAGTGTGGTCTCCATACACCATCCATGGGGTGTGGTCTCCACATCCCATGAATGGTGTGAGAAGGGGAGGGGTGGTTACTCGCACAATCCGGACCCCTCGTTGTCCTGGTGTCTTAATGTATCATAGATAGTTTCACCCTAATTAGACCAGGACCCGGAACCGGATCTTGCCCAGTGCCACTAGAGGTCTAGTAGGTATCCAAGAGTTGGGAGGTCCTGGGCATGCATCCCAACACACGGGCATGTACCCTCAAGTCCTCTTAGCCATTGGATGCATGCTGGATCTCGAGTGGCAGTAGAGAGGATCTGAATCCAACCCAAGCAGGGGTAACTCAGTTGGCGGAGATCAACCCATCACAATAATTAAGAGGTCATAAGTTCAACTCTCCTTGGGGCATGCCTATCAAAAATGTAAAAGAGGCGGTGGCTGGGGTAGGCGGAAAATATAGGTAAGGGCTTTGATCGGTTCCCTCCGTCATTGGAATGTTAGTCTAAAGTCTGAATAAATTGGCTTGGTGTGAAGCCTGATATACATATAAGAACATGTGTACATGATATTAAATTTAATCCAGTTCAAGGAGCAAAGTTGGCTTGAGCCACATGAATTTTTGCAAAGGTAATGAAGGAAGTAGCACCTCGAGAAATAGGAGGATCAAACCATTTCTTCTTACTCTTTTACAAATTTGATAAATGTTGGTTGATTGTTTATTTCATTATAGTTCTATGATTCAAAGTACCAGTTCCCTTTAAATTCCATATTTGAAGCTCTTGTGGTTTTTTTTTTTCTTTTCTTAATAAAAAAAAAATATTAAAGAAAAAGAAAAGGAGGGGGAGGGGGGAGAGGGGGGAGGGGGGAGGGGGGGGGAAGGAAGCATGTGCTTGCCTCTATTACCTTTTGGGAGGCCTATGCCTCATAGAACTGTTTACATGAGACAATCCCTTGGTCCATAGGTCCTGAGACAAGGTTAGAATTCTAACTCTTCTATAGTGGTATCTCTCTGATGGCTTGGGCCCCTCCTAGAAGGAGGCCTTCTTCGCCCTCTACCTAAGCTGTGCGAAGGCCCTGATGATGGCAATGCAAAAGATAGGGGTACCTTACCCACTTGGTGTCTAGTGTTGCTTTGATTCTGTATTTTTTTATTCGTTTTTTTTTTTTTTTTCTTAATATAAATCTGATCTTGTAGAGGGAAAAAATAAATAAATAAAATAATACACTACAAAAGCTAACAAGGCTAATCGTGGGAAAAATCCCAAACAACAAAACTAGAACATGTATCAAAAGGAAGATACATGAAAACTAGGAGGTAAGAAACAATTATCCAAAGGATGATAAAACAATATAGGGGGAGGGGAGAAACAACCAAGAAGAGAAAGATACATCAAAAGCTAAGTGGTGAAATAAGACAAATGTCCCAAGAGGAGGGCAAGATGGTCTTTTTTTTTTAAATAATAATAAAAGAGCACCGTTTAAAATCAGATCAAATCAATCAGGAGGGTCTGATTTGGATGGGTATTGGACAAGATCTATCTCAATACCGATCCAATGCCAATACACTGGTAATGTATAAGGGTAAAATGATCTAAAATAACAATTTTAAAATAAAGTCGATTTTGACCGATATCAGACAAGACCAATCCCAAGTTGCCCCCTCTCGGGACCTTTGTCTTATTTCACTAAATTGCATCAATCCGAAGATCATCTTGCATATGAGAAGGAAAAACAATCATAGTTGAAGAAGAACCCTTCTTTAGTGCAAATAACTCGTACACTTATTGATACAAATTTGCAAATTTGTCACAATAATTTATATATTATTCGTGGTAGACATCTTTTATTTAATTATTCATATTTAGTGTTTTTGCTTTGATACCAACTTTTGACAGTAATTTATGGAATAAAGAACATTGCTCAATATCATATACCCTTGCACCCTCTCACATGGACAATGAAATGATCACCCATGCTTTCCCCTTCGATGCCCAATCATGCGTTTCCATTGATCCCTAGTTCTGATGCAGTTGCCATGTAACTTGACACCAAACCCCTTACCATAATTTTTATATAGGGGAGGGGTTGAAGGTATCTGCACACCACACCCAATTAATCCATTGGAAAATGTGTCATCTAGTCATCTTATGTGTAGCACATTGTTTTTCAAAATAGATAAAAATAAAATACATGTGTGGAATCCTCACTTCTTGTGAGAGAATGTGCCAAAGAATCCGCACACGGACGGACGCTGAGAGAATCTTTTGCGCTTTATGTATATATTTCTACAATTCAATCATCAAGTGTCTCTTGCACTAAAAGATATGTAACTCTTCTTCTTCTATGTACCCACCAGATGAGAACGACATCAGCAATGGCTATCTTGACATGCCTATTGATTGGATACCAGGCATGAAAGATATAAGGCTCAAGGATCTCCCCACCTTTATCAGAGCAACTGATCCCAATGACATTTTGCTCAATTTTTTAGGAGGGGAAGTACAGAATTGTGTCAAGAACTCATCTACCATTATGATCAAGACATTCGATGATCTGGAACACAAGGTCTTGGATTCAATTGCATCCAAGTTTCCCAAACATATATACCATTGGTCCACTGGAGTTGCTTCACCAGAACATCCTCGACGGCGAATCAAAGTCGATCTCATCAAGCCTTTGGAAAGAAGACTTCAAATGCCTAGAGTGGTCGGATGAAAAGGAGCCAAACTCAGTTGTTTATGTGAATTTTGGAAGTATCACAGTTATGAGTGATCAACACTTGAAAGAGTTTGCATGGGCTTTCGCTAATCGCAAGTATCCCTTCTTGTGGATCATTATTAGAGGTGATGCTGTAATGGGTGAATTAGCAATCCTGTATAGAGTTCATGGATGAAATCAAAGAGAGAGGCTTAGTTGTGAGTTGGTGCCCACAAGACAAAGTGCTCCATCATTCCTCCATAGGTGTGTTTCTTACACATTGTGGATGGAATTCTACACTTGAAAGCATATGTGGTGGAGTGCCATTGATATGTTGGCCTTTTTTCGCCGAGCAGCAAACGAATGGCCGATATGCTTGTACTACTTGGGGGATAGGGTTGGAGATCAATAATGATGTAAAAAGAGATGATGTTGAAACTCTTGTTAGGGAAATGATGGAAAGAGAAAGAGGGAAAATTATGAGGAAGAAAGCCTTGGATTAGAAAGAGAAAGCTGAAGCCGCTACCAAACAAGGACGGTCATCTTACAAGAAGTTTGATAAAGTAGTTAAGGAGAATATGCCGCCTAATATGGAAGATATGATGGAGAGAGGCAATATTTCTATTGTCATTCCATTTGAAAATAATGTGGTCACTCAGTCAAATAACGGTTTGGAAGGGAATGTTAACGGGTCTCCTCTCTCAGATCCGGCTCACCACATTGGGTCAGTAGCTGGGTCGGGTTGCGGGTCAGACCATGGGAGTTGCCATGAACTCTCTGAGTAGGATGAAGAGGATGGACGCAGGCCATCGAATTTGGTTGAGGAGAGAGGGCGGCAGGAAAGAGAAAATGCGATGAATACTCATTATGCGACCAGGGACTGTGGTGGGGGAGTGAGTCATCGGTCTCCTTTGGCGAATTCCCAGCGGAATCATCACCAACAAGTTGACGGGGTTTGGGGGGATCACTATGAGGATGTGCTTCAAGTGGATCGTCTAGTTAGAGAGAAGGGGAAGGGCTTCGTTGCTTGCAGGCACTAGAAAGGGAAGCCAGATGTTTCTCAAGAGCAGACTTCCAAAAATTCTGATAGAATTGCCCTTAAAAAAAGTAATCATGTTAGTTCTCTATTGGAACATCAGAGGGATGAAGAAGAAGGCAGCCCGTCTAGCCTTAGGGAAATTATTTAAGAAAAATCTTTGGATATCGTCTGTATTGCTGAGCCGATGTTGGAGGTGAAGCAATTCCCAAAAAAATTCTTTAGTAAGAAAGGTTTTGATGCCGACCTTATTTACAATAGTAGAACTAACAAGGTTCCGAACCTATGGGTGGTTTGGAGAAGCGGTTTAAGAAAACCGATGGTGACTAGTACGTCAGAACAACATATATCTGTAAAAGTAGTTTGGCAGCAAAAAGTTTTCTTCCTGTCCGTTGTCCATGCCAAGTGTCTCAGGGCTGAGAGGAGAGAGTTGTGGGAAAGCCTGGCCTGGCCTTGGCCAGCCTTGGGTGGTGATGGGAGATTTCAACGCTACTCTATTTTCTCATGAAAAAAGTGGTCTGGGATCGTTCAACATGGGCTCTGCTACAAAGTTTGGGGCTATGATGGATGGGTGCTCTCTTATCCAGGTTCCCTCTCAAGGGCGCAAATATACCTGGACAAATAATAGACGAAAGGGGAACATGATAGCGGTTCTGGATAGG
>NC_056566.1:9946534-10041601 GCF_013358625.1 Macadamia integrifolia
AAATTACCTCAAGAAAAATAAGCTTTGTCGGTTTATATTAAAAATAAGAAGAAAAGTAATATTAAGATAATAAATGAATAATAATCACACTATTTCTAAGGCTTATTTTCTTATTCAAGATAATTTTTTTTTTAAACATGGGATAAAATTTGTTTGGCCGAATTATTTGTGAATTAAAAAAAAAATCTATAAAGTCGAGAACTTATTTGATTCAGATTTGGACCGAATTATTCGTAAAATTCTGTTCGGCGCGAATAATTCAGAGAATTAAATAACTAGGCACTCCTCTCTATCTAGGTTTGGATTTTCGACCGCGAAAGAAATTTGTGTTTTTTTAGTTATTTATTTTTTAAATAAAAAATATATTAAAATGAATAATATGAAAAAATACATGTTTTAATTCGGTATCCTTTAATAATGTATATATTTTTGTATCTAACATTTTATATGTAAAAAATCGGATTCAACTATTAAATGTTCTAATATGGAAAAAAAATACACTTATTTACTATGTAGTCCCCCTACATGTCACCCACACCACCACCTTTTATCGATCAATGATGGGGCGGAGGCGGGGGCAGGGGCCCTATCTAGTACACCCCAAGCTCTGCCCTTTTATGTGTTCGATCAATGGGTACATGATGATCAAGACTCTGTAAGCCAGTTCCATCTAGCAGCTAGATTGGATAGAAAAAATATATTGAATGAGGTTCACCTATCTCGCAGAGTCCCCCAATTGCAAGGCATTGCATGACATCCCTAGTTTCATTTGGCTGGATTCAGAAAACCTTTAATTCAATTTGGAGCAGAGTTTTGGCAAATGGGTTCCTCAGCTGTTTGGGTCAAATGATCCAGTTGAGCCGGATTCATTGTGTAGTCGGGGTTTTAAAAACCGGAATCGGTGACTGATTTGGAATAATTGAAATCAGTTTCTGGCGATTCCAATTCAGATTGAATAGAAATCCGGGACTTGGATTCTCTGTGGTATAGTCTGACGCATATTATCTAATGGTTAGAAACACCCTATTGCACCACAAAGGAATTCGATCTTAAAATTAAGGATGTAAACGGATCGGATATAGTTCAAATTTGGATCGGATGTGTTATGATCCTAATATTTCTAGATCAGATACGGATTACCCTAAACGAATACGGATGTAGATCGAATTTGGATTTTCAACTATCTATTTACTTTCTGACTTGTGTCATCCAGACCTTCTTCCCCCAAATGAATATAATTTTCTCTTAATCCATCTTTCTAAGTCATTCTCTAGAAACTATTTAAACTTCAAGAACCCTCAAAATCATTACTTGATTATTTAATCGGAAGGAATAATTATTATTCTGATTTTAATCTGGATACCCTTTAACCAGATATGGATACTCCTAAACAAATACGAATGTGAATTTGAATTTGGATTTCGACTATCCATTTACATCTCTGCCTGAAATCAACGAGAATCAATTTCAAGAACACTAAAATTGACCATTTGATCTGAAAATCCATCTATTCATGGAATCTTGTTGTGAATATTACGATTCAACATGGCAAGAACGATTATGAGGCAAACCAGCCAATTCTAGTGTCTACCGATTTTTGAAACCAGGTGTATCACAGTAAATCCTCTGTTTTGTTGAATCTAGGTACTTTCATGGAGTTAGAAAGCACCAGCTATCAAACTTCGGAGCATGGTCTTAAAACTTGGGATCCGTCTTGAAATCGGTCAAGCATATCAATCAGACACTGATTCGAATCACCTTGGATGGGATCGTATCCGATAGACTTACCTCTATGTTTCAGTAAAAATCAATTTTATTATGTTCTTTGTTGGAATATTTTAATAGTTTTAAAATTTGAAGATTCAAAATATTATTTTGTTTCATTAAAACGTGTGTTGGAGAGGTTTGTCTCTTCCTAATAGGCGCCTAAGTGATCAATAGGTGTGACTATTGGAAAGCATGTCTGAATGGTCAACAAATATGTATTATGGAAGAGACGTAGCTTTTGGGAGCACTCATTGGACGTGTCCCTTCTTCTTCTATATATAGTAAGACAATCCCTACTTCAAAAAGGTTTTTTTGGTTTTTCTCCATCATTTTTTGGTTTTATTCTTTTGAACTATTGAGCCTAGCCTTACTCTCCCAAAGGATCATAGTCTGTATACAATCAGACAGAGATCAATGGTTGTTTTATCTTTGAGGTAAAATGCATGAATCCCCAATTATACCATTGTAAGGGGCGTTTCAGACCTTAAAGAGAGTATTTATTTTGATACAATTCAACCTGTTTGGTTCATTAACTTAAACAATCGGTGCCGATCTTCTTCATCAGTTCATATTGCATCAACCAAGGAGTGCATCTCAATAATATCGGTCATGTAATTCTCAACATCAGATACATAGTTCACATTTTTACCCTAGACTGTATCAATGGGTCAGTGAAGACTTGGGATCGTACTGACCAATCTAATTTATATTTTAAAACCGTGTTCTGGAGTGTTTCATGATGGAGGGAGGAAGTAAGATTTTTTTTTTTTTCTTATATCAAACACATCACACACATGATCTCTTTTACCGTCCCTTGGTCAATTCTGGAAAAGCTTAGGAGGGTTGCTGAAAGTAGATCAGGGTTTCCTTTTATTTAGATTTGTTTATGCAATTGTGGATCTCTTCCCTGTTGAAGGTCAAGCGGAAGGTGAGGGGGAATGATCTTGGGATTTTAATCCCTCCATTTTTCTCTTTATCTTGGGTTTTGCTCCTTTTTCTCTCATTAATACATATGAATTCATAGTGGAAAAAAATAATAATAAATTAATTAATTAAAAAATCTATTCTGAAAAATTGAACTATCAAATAAATTTCTTATCTTGAAATATTTCAATCTGATGCATTCAAAACAAAAATCTATTTATTAACTATTTTATGAAACCAATCCAAAACCGAAATTGAAATCGTACCAAATCAGCCTTAGATGGAGCTGATTCTCAGATTTGCAAACCCCTCAAGTTATCATACTGGTTAAGGTGAGCAGCTATGTGGTCTCTGAGGGGACATGGAATAACAACATTATACCTAGATCTACCCATTTGGTTACTCACTTGGGTGGAGAACTTCCTTAATTACTTTGTCAAAGTTATTGTAAGAAGAACCTCCTTGTTTGGTAGCTTCTTCTGCTTTCTCTTTCCACTCCAAGGCCTTCTTCTTCATTCTTTTTCCTTTCTCTCCTTCCATCAATTCCTTAACAAGAGTTTCAACCTCATCTCTCTTAACATCATTGTTGATCTCCAAGCCTATGCCCCAAGTAGTGCAAGCATATTTGCAATTAGTTTGCTGCTCAGCAAAGAAGGGCCAGCACATCATTGGCACTCCACCACATATGCTTTCAAGCATAGAATTCCATCCACAATGGGTGAGAAACCCACCTATGGATGAATGTAAGAGAACTTTGTCTTGTGGGCACCATCCCACCACCAAACCTCTATCTTTGGTCTCTTCTATGAACTCCTCTGGCAAGATTGCTGATTCACCCATTACAACATCAGCTCTAATGACCCACAAGAAGGGATACTTACTATTTGCCAACCCCCATGCAAACTCTCTCAAGTGTTGATCACTCATAACTGTCACACCCCCAAAATTTACATAAACAACTGAGTTTAGTTCCTTTTTATCCAACCATTCAAGGCATTCTAATTCTTCTTTCCAGAGGCTTGATGGGATCGACTTCGATTCGCTCTCCGGTGTGTACCGGCCGAGTAACTTTACTGGGCCAATAGTATATGTGTGAGGAAACTTGCTTGCAATTGCACCCAAAACCTCGTGTTCTAAATCATCAAATGTGTTGATTATGATTGCGGAAGCCTTGAAGCAATTTTGTGCTTCTTGGCCTAAGAAATTGAACAAAATGTCATTGGGATCAGTAGTTTTGACAAAGCTTGGGAGATCCTTGAGCCTGATATCTTTCATTCCTGGTATCCAATCAATTGGTGTGTCCAGATAGCCATTGCTGATGTAGCTTTCATCTGGTCATGGATTCATCAAGAAGCCATATAAATCTTTAGTGCAATAACTAAGTTGTTTGAAAACAAGAATCCTAGATATGAATAATTTTAAAGGTGTCAAATTGAAACTGAAAATCAAACTCAAAATCGGACCAACTAAATCAAACCAAATTGAATGCGGTTCTATTTGAGTTGAGTATTGAATTCCGGAATTGATTCGGTTTCAGATCCAACATAGGGACCGAAACTGAATCGAATTTCAATAATAGTATATTATAGTATATTAATATATCATAATACTAATATATAATAGGATATATATTATTGATTTTAAATTTTAGATTATTATTATACTATAAATTATATTATATATAGTACACAGGAAAAGAATCTTGCGGGTCTGGTGTGGGGAACGCCGAGACATAGCCCCTATTTTCAGAGGCATTGTAAAAAGATGCCCCCACCACCTTGAAAATAGGAGTTGTGTCAAGCCAAACTGATAGGTTCCTCCTCCCTATAGTATAATATATTATATAATATTAGATATTGTAATGGTATATTATAGTATATGGATCGAATATTGGAAACAAAATCAAACCGAATTGAACCATGTAAGAACCAAAACATAGCCAACTTAGGCACCGTTTGACACCGTTCCGTTTTTTCCATTTCTATATTTTCTTGTTCCCAGAAATGGAGAAAGAGCCTAAAAACCCGTTTGATAAAGTTATTCCATTTCACCCATTTCTAGAAACATAAATCAAAATTTTTGCCTATTTACAATTTTAGAAACAACTTTGATAAAACAAGTCGGACTTGTTTCGTCGTTTCTAGAAACAAATTTGAAAAAAAAAAATGTTGTTATGCTCTATAAATCTCTCAACTATTTAAACCTAAAAAGAGGCAACCGAACCCTCTCCCTTTTGGGCATCCGATGATACTATTGAGGGTTTTAGTGACATTATGTCAAGAAAAAAGTTTCGAGAAACAGGTTTATCAAACATTAAAAAATCCGTTTTTGTTTCTGAAAACGTGAAAATCCGTTTCTGCTGTTTCTAGACATAAAAATTGCAGAAACATTATCAAACGGTGCCTTAGTTTGAGTATCAAATTTCAAATACAATTTGATTCTCAGTTCGGTTCCAGATCACACCAACACTCTTTAGAACCGAACCAAAACTAAATCAAATAATTGATTCCAAATCGATTTACACCTTTGAATAATTTAAAGGAAAAATTGCATATTAAAAAGCATAGAACCAAAGCTACCCTTTGAGCCAAAGACACAATCCTTTCATGTTAAAGAATTGAATAACATTAATCGGTAGAAATACTTGAGAAAAAATAGTACCTTTGAGTGGTACAATCCCTCTTTTGACAAGCTCATGATAATGGAAATAGCCCATGAAGCCACAAGCTGAGGCAGTCCAAAATTGAACTTCAGGGATGCCTAGTTCCTTGGCAGCTTTTATGGCAAAACTCATCACTCCATCAGAAACAATGCAAGAGACTTGAGGTATGTTGGAGGAGGAAGAATTGAGCCTTTTCAGTAGATCACGGAGGGGAGCCAAGCAGTTCTTTTGGATTGAAGCGCATAGAGCTACAGGATCCTGCGTAGCATCACGGTCGGACGGTGGCAATCCGTCGGGAATGGTTTCAAACTGGAAATCATTCAAGCCCTTGAGAGCATCCGGACCTTGAGATCTCAATAAGCGTCTGTGATTGAACTCAGTATTGACAAAGGTGATATGGAAGCCTCTTGAGTGGAGAAGCTTAGCTAATTGCATCATGGGATTAACATGGCCTTTTGCTGGAAATGGAATGCACACAGCATGACGCTTCTGGACTTCAAAAGATTCCATGTTTGCTTGCTTGCTGAGCCTGAGGCTACAACCCCTATTACCTTAATTTATAGAAGAAGCAATCAAACTTCACCCTCTATAAGATTGAATTTTTCTTGTCCTTTCTTTTCTTTTTTCTATTTTGTTTATAGAAACCACAAGGTCAGTACTATGGTGGCCTAAAGGGTTTGAGCTATAAATATAATCATGCATAATCTTAAGTTGACTCAGTTAATAATGTTGAGTTTCCTTCTTGTAGGAAGAGGTTCACCTGTATTGTTGTCCCCAATCCTATTTAATTGAAATAAGGCTATGTTATTGTTGTTATTTGTTTCTCATTTAAAGGGATCACATATTGGACCTCGCGTTATTATTTTTCTTATTTCGTTTTTATTCAAAGGGACCACAAATTGGACCTCCTCTTTTTTATGATAAATATCAGCAATATATTGGGCTTTCCAAAAGAGGGACCACAAGAATAGTCATCATTCAACAAGGGGGATTGACTCACCTTAAGTTGTGGGTGGTGTCTCCCACGTCTCTTGCTAAAGCCAATTTAAGGGTTTTTATTTATTTATTTATTTTTTTTTTCTGCAAAAAGAAAAGAGAGAGTGAGTGATAGTCAAACTCTAAATTCTGGTAGAGCTACAATTTCAAGTATCAATGAAGGTCTTCTTTAAACGTTGAGATATTTAGAATGTTGGGAAACATAGACCCCTTTTTTCTAGGTGTTGCGTGTGTTTTTCTTGCTAGTGAGCTTGCCCTACTGATGGTTTTGCCGCTGGTGGAGGTCGTGCTCTAGTTTTGTTAGTTTATTTTGTACTTTTTTTTTTTTCTTTTTAATACAAATGATCCTTTAACAGAAAAAAAATAAAAATAAAAATAAAATAAAAATAAAAATAAAAGGAGAGTGAAGTAGTGAACAGTGTATTTTACGGAAGTAAATCTATTTTCTATTCTGAAACTGGGTCAAAGATTTCTTGTGAGTGAAGAGAAGGATATCTCTATGTTCTTCACATTGGGTTGCAACGTGACAACCCAATGGGCTTTGAAGCGAGAATACTATAATTTTGTGAATCTACCTTTGTTTTGTTTTGCTGAATTACTTTATAATCTAATAAAAGATTTTGTTTTCTCTAATGTTTGATAGCCTCAATATCAACTAGAGAAGAAGTCCCATTATTACTATGACAAAACCGTTTAATTAGAAGAAGTCCCCCCCCAAAAAAAAAAAAATCACATTAAAATTGATGTGTATTATTTTACGTATACTTGATCAATATTATTCTCCATCAACATACAGGCAATAGGTCATTTTTCTTTTGTTTGGTTCTATGTTGTATGATCTCACTGCTCTTCACTCTTGACTTCAAATCAATACGTGTCCCACATTTTACGTATCTTCCCCTTTGTTTGTTACCCAAAATGACACTTTTTTTTCGCTAAAAGGTCGTTTGTATTAGAAAAAAAAAAAAAAGAATACAAGAAGAATATGAAACAAATCAGATAAATAACAAAAGCCTCACTACGCCCAACCCCCACCTTCGGCATTGCCATCAACAGGGGAGAGACCAGGGAGCACTAAAACAAAAACCAACGGGTCTAAATAAATCGAAATCTTGCTCTACACGAGGCATCTACTTGAAGATCTTCTTGCATCCTATTTTTCCAAGAGATTGCATCGAATGTTGCTTCTAACTTTGCGGCCGACTTTGCAAGGAATTCAGCAATGGGATTAGCTTTGCGATAACAGTGAGTTATTCGCCATTCAATTCAATGAAAGTAATCATGAAAGGCTGTCCATTGCTGCAAAACAAACCAAGAGACTAAACCCTTTGAAGCCATAATTACTATGGCGACCGAATAACAATCCACCCAAATCTTCGTTAAATTGATGTCTTTCGCTTGTTAAAGACCCAAAAGTAAAGCCTAAAACTCAGCAACAAAATTAGTTGTAACACCAAGGTGCACACCAAAAATTGAAATCACTCTTGAGCTACAGTCTTTGAAGACACCTCCAGTGCCAAATCTCCCAGGATTTCCCAAAGAACAACCATCAATATTCAGTTTAACCCAGGAGTAAGGAGGACAACACCAATATACTTCAAAAACATGCTTTTGACATCTCTGAGGAGCAATGATCGCTAGGTTCCTTGAGCATACCAGATCAGAGATTGAGACCACTCTCCCTTACAAATTTGGGGACATTCTATGTAGCTCAAGCTCACCAAGAACAGAATTAAAAATCTATCTAAAATTCCTTGATACACTATTAAATCTCCTAGAATTCCTTTCGAGCCAAATAAAATAGGGAATAAAGATGAAACCTGCCTGCCAAGCATCCTTAAGGCCAAGGACTCGAGATTTCTGAGACCACCATTTACTAAGCTCCACTATGGAAGAACAATGAGAGGTAAAAGTCACTCCAAAAATCAATGAGAAGGAAGACCAAAGATATTTGACACATTTACAGTCAAGAAATAAATGATTAATGGATTCTTCTTCAATCATGCAGAGTCCACAACATGAAGGAAAGAGAATCCCCCTCGCCTTGATCTTGTCATCACATGGAAGCTTCCCCCTAAAGAAGGCACGATCCAAAGACTGACTGGCGTGGTTGGAGATAATGGCCCCAAATAAGCTTGAACCAACCTACCTTGGGTTGCTATTGTCTTAGGCCTTCCCAAGCTGATTTCATAGAAAAATTCCCCATCGGGGAGAGCACCCAACTACAAATATCTTTGGAGAAACCCAAAGAGATAGGAAGCTTTCTAGCTTTGTCAAAATTTTCTTTCATAAAAGATGATGATACTAGGGGAAAAACCCATTTGCCTTCTTTAATGAAAGCACCAACCTTTGTGTCAAGATCATGAAGCAGAGAGTGATCAAGAGAAGACATATTGGCTATAGAAGAGGAGCCCAGCCACTTGTCATGCCAAAATAAGGTTCTTTCTCCATCCCCAATTGTCCATTTCTCATTGGAAGAAACAAAGTCCCATACCTTCTTAGTTCTAGTGCAGACAGAGGAACTTTTATAGCCAACCTTCATTGATCGATCATAATTGACAAACCTGGCACGGAAAAACAAGCCATCATCGAGTCTTCATGCTTGATTTGCCAAACCAATTTATAGAGACAAACTTCATTTATCTCCCTAAGACGGTGAATTCCCAGACCACCCTCATTTTTTGGCCTACACATATCCTCCCATTTCATAGTGATTTTCTTTCTAGAATCAATATTTCCTGACCAAATGTAATTTCTCATCCATCGTTCAACCGTTTTGACCACCGATGAAGGCCACCAATACACTGCAAAGTTATGAATTGGCATTCCAACTATTACAGACTGAATAAGCTCCACTCTCTCTGCCATAGACAAAAGTTTACCACTCCATCCTTGAAGCCGAGATTTTATTTTATCCATAAGAAGAAGCATCTTATTCTTAGACACCTGGCCTTTAAAAATCTCCACTCCAAGATAACGAGTTGGTAGAGTGAAAACTGGGATTCAATCTGTTGCTGCCAAAAATCCCCGCTAGTCGAACCTACACAAACACAGACGACGGAGGCCCGGAGCTTTGTCCGGGGTTAGTCCTCCGACGCTCAAGTCAGGGTCGGTCGCACAATTCAATAAGGGAGTAATGGTGAGGGTATCAGAGCTTACCTCCCCTTTTCTTTCGAGCCTTCTTATATAACTCTTAGGGTTTAGGGTTTTCCCTTTCCTTCGAGGAGTCTTCCTCAAGTCTACCTTCTTCCCTCTTAGAGTCCCACTTGAATACGTCCATCCTTCTGGGGGGAATATTCCCTTCATGTAGACGACGTGATCCCGCGTGATTTTGTGAGCGTGCCTCAGTGATTGAGCGTGCTTGAGCGTGAGTGATTTCTTGGAACCTTCGTCTGGCGGAGGACACGTGTCTCAGAGGCGACACGTGTCATTGCCCCCACCGAGAGGTCAATTTGGCTATATCAGGAGCCCCCTTACTCCCACTAGGAGCTTCTTCCTGTGGGAGTAACCAACACCTTCTTCTTTTTTGGTTGACTTGTTCCTTCGGCTCTGGCATTACTAGTGACTGAGGCTTGGGGTCGACCGAGAGAGAGGCCTTCGATCGATTCGGATCGGCCTTACCGAGCACCCTGCTGAGGCGAGGACCCTCGGTCAGGTCCGTTCGGCTTTGGTCGAATTCCCATCCGAATGAGGGACCCTCGTTCAGGTCCGTTCGGCTTTGGTCGAATTCCCATCCGAATGAGGGACCCTCGGTCAGGTCCGTTCGGCTTTGGCCGAACTCCCAACCGAAGGTGGGACCCTCGGTCAGGTCCATTCGGCTTTGGCTGAACTCCCATCCGAAGGACGGACCCTCGGTCAGGTTCGTTCGACTTTGTCCAAACTCCCAACCGAAGGTGGGACCCTCGGTCAGGTCCGCTCGGCTTTGGCCGATTTCCCAACTGAAGGGGGGACCCTCGGTCAGGTCCACTCGGCTTTGGCCA
Source organism: Macadamia integrifolia (assembly GCF_013358625.1). Taxonomy (NCBI): domain Eukaryota; kingdom Viridiplantae; phylum Streptophyta; class Magnoliopsida; order Proteales; family Proteaceae; genus Macadamia; species Macadamia integrifolia. Next base: position 9,956,864 of record NC_056566.1, read on the forward strand.
AACTCCCAATCAAAGGGGGGACCCTCGGTCAGGTCCGTTCGGCTTTGGTCGAACTCCCCACCGCAGGAGGGACCCTCGGTCAGGTCTGCTCGGCTTTGGCCGAACTCCCAACAGAAGGTGGGACCCTCGGTCAGGTCCGTTCGACTTTGGCCGAACTGCCATCCGAAGGAGGGACCCTCGGTCAGATCCGTTCGGCTTTGGCCAAACTCCCAACCGAAGGTGGGACCCTCGGTCAGGTTTGCTCAGCTTTGGCCGAACTCCCAACCGAAGGGGGGACCCTCGGTCAGTTCCGCTCGGCTTTGGCCGAACTCCCAACCGAAGGGGGAACCCTCGGTCAGGTCCATTCGGCTTTGGCCGAACTCCCCACCGAAGGTGGGACCCTCGGTCAGGTTCGCTCGGCTTTGGCCGAACTCCCAACCGAAGGTGGGACCCTCGATCAGGTCCATTCGGCTTTGGCCAAACTCCCCACCGAAGGAGGGACCCTCGGTCAGGTCCGTTCGGCTGTGGCCGAACTCCCATCCGAAGGAGGGACCCTCGGTCAGGTCCATTCGGTTTTGGCCGAACTCCCAACCGAAGGTGGGACCCTCGATTAGGTCCGTTCGGCTTTGGCCAAACTCCCATCCAAAGGGAGGCCTTCTGTTAGGTCCGTTCGGGCGCAAACCTCGAGGCTTCGTATCCTGACGTGGCGGTGCCATTAATGCTTGGGAAGTCGTACCGCCTTTCCCCCATCTATATAGTGTGGGGGGCCATTTGTGGGGCATTTTTCTTTTCCCTTCGGAGAGCTCACCTTCGGCCTCGGCATCCCTTTGAACCTTCGCCTTCATCTTCCCTTAGTTTAGCGACACCCACAAGTAAGTGATGTCTTCCTCGTCGGGCTACAGCCCATCGTCCCGCGAGAGGTCAAGGCCGAAAAGTAGGTATAGGAGTCCTGGGGAAGTCCAAGGGATGTCCTCGGATTCCACCGACTCTCCCTCCTCCCGCGACTTATCGTCCGCGGCCTCACCGTCAGGGTCCAGGGGTGGCTCCAACAGCGAGGGGTTCAGGGAGAGGGTGCTCGATTCTCGAGCCCAGACCCAGGAGCCCCTAGAAGTGGAGGCTCTCAACATCATCTCTACGATGGACGAACCAGAGCTGGAGGAGCTGAGGGCCTCCTTCGGTGTTTAGGACGCTTTCGAGCTCCGTCTGCCCAGACCCTCCGATCGAGCTAGCTATCGGAACACCGAGGAGCTGTGCTTGTATAAGGAGGCCTTCAAGGCCGGTGTTCGGCTGCCCTTCCACCCCTTCTTTACCAAAGTGTTTCGGCACTATAGGGTATGCCCGACCCAGCTCACGCCGAATGGGTGGCGACAAGCATTAAGCTTCGTCATCTTCTTCGTGCGGCACAAGAGGACCCTCTCCCTTCCCCTCTTTATCAACTGTTTCCTTCTTCAAGCCTGCAAGGGACTTACGGGTTGGTATTATTTTTGCCCCCAAAAGGACCTTCGGCTACTGAAGGGTTACCCGACTTCCATCCACGAATGGAAGGAAAAATTTTTCTTTGTGAAGTCGACCGAGGGGGTGCGCTTCAGCACGGTCTGGGATATCCCGGACCTTAGGGATGTGAACTCCGCCCCTGCCCTATTCGGGGTAGACACCGAGTCGTTGGCAATGGCGAGGCGGTAAGAAGGTTGTTCTCCAGTCAAGGCCGACTGCCTCAAGTCCAACGCCATACTCTTCAAGTTCGGGCTTAGCCCGGGTGAGTTAGGCTAGCCCCCGTCTGCTACCTTCGAGTGTCGTTTCTTTATGCTAATTCCATTGTTTCTTCTTGCAGTGCAAGTCACCAGGGCCGAGGCTAAGGCCGCCGCCGCAGCGAGGCAGGCACAGATCAAGGAGGCCAAGGCGCGTGATGCCCAACAACAGCCGAGGCCGAAGCAGAAGGAGAAGAAGGGACCGTCCTCCGAGACCCCGAAGAAGAGGCCCAGAGTCGAAGGGCCGAGTGCCGAGGCTGTCCAGGCCCTCGCTGCTCTGGGCTGAGACGGGCCTGCTCAAGACCCCTCCCCCGCTACTGTCTCTCGAGGCCCGAGGGTTGCAACGACGAGGGCCGAGGTGGGGTTCGTCCCCCAATGGTCAGTGAAGGAGGATGACATGCTGGCCGTCGGACGGGTTGCTAGAGAGTTGGTGATGAAGGGGAGTCTTCCCTGAGACGTCACCGAGGCCCAGAAGCAAGGGATGGTGGCAATGATCACGTCCGCATGCATCTTCATGGCGGGGGTAAGCTTCAGTCCCCCTACCTTCTTTTACTTATATTTTTTTTGGATTCTGACCTTCGGTGTTTCGTGCAAGCTCAGAATCAGATGGGTCAGCTGGCGGCTCGAGCCGAGGCTATGTGCCGAGACCTTGAGGTCGCCGAGAGGGAGAGGGTCTCCCTGGACAACGAGCGCACCCTCCTCCTCGAGAAGGTGGAGCACTTGGAGAAGGAGCTAGTCTTCGAGCACCGAGAGTGCGATCGAAAGCTCTCGGAGCTGAAGTCGCAGGTGAAGGCCCGAATTCAGGAAGCCGAGGCCTGAGGGGGTCGAGAAGTTTCGGTCCTCCGAGGACTTCAGGGAGGAGATCAAGCGCGCCATCGCCCTGGGGTACACAATGGCCACCACCGAGGTCCGAGACTGGGTCCTCGAGCGCTACCCCGGGGTCTCCTTCGAGGACAGTGGCCTCATCTTCGAGGACGACCGATGGCGGAGGCTGCAGCGAGGAGGGCGAGGTCCAGCTGCATCGAGAAGTCCCCCCGACTCCCGGCCATGGAGGTTCTGATCAGGAGACTCTCCCAGCCGAAGACGAGGCAGCGAACCCGACGGACGCCCCTTGAGGTCACCTCGGGCCTCAGCAGACCGCCCCCCCTTTTTGTTATGTAACCAGCCTTCGGGCTTCTTGTAGCTTCGGGCATTATGCCTTATGTAATTAGCCTTCGGGCTTTTAATGTAATCCTTGCCTTCGGGCTTTATGAATGCACAAGTCTTTTTTCATCTCTTCTGTCCCTTTAATGTTGTCTTTAATTCGTAAATAGGTGCAAAGAGCCGAAACCCTAGTTGACCTTCTTAGGCGCATGGCCCCGAGACTTGGCCGAAGGCCGACCTTTCGAAAGTCAGACGAAGGCCGACCCTGCAATCACAAGCAATTTTTTTAAGTGTTTTCCCTCTCGGCTCCAGCCGAAGGGTTTGTCAGACGCATGGATCTGGGACTTGGCCGAAGGTTGACCCTTCGATAGTCAGACGGAGGCCGACCTACAATCACCAAGCAATTTTTACCAAGTGTGGACCCTCGGCTCCAGCTGAAGGGTTTGTCAGACGCATGGATCTGGGACTTGGCCGAAGGTCGACCCTTCGATAGTCAGATGGAGGCCGACCCTGCAATCACCAAGCAATTTTTACCAAGTGTGGACCCTCGGCTCCAGCCGAAGGGTTTGTCAGACGCATGGATCTGGGACTTGGCCGAAGGTCGACCCTTCGATAGTCAGACGGAGGCCGACCCTGCAATCACCAAGCAATTTTTACCAAGTGTGGACCCTCGGCTCCAGCCGAAGGGTCTGTTCCTTTGGTAAGTTCCTTCGACCCCGAGTCAGGTCTCAAGTCGATGGTGACCTTCGGTCAGGTCCGCTCGGCTTTGGCCGAACTCCCAACCAAAGGGGGGACACCTTTGGTCAGGTCCGTTTGGCTTTGGATGAACTCCCAATCGAAGGGGGGACTCGGCCAGGTCAGACCAGCCTTGTTTGTGCCTCGACCGAGGTGTGGACCTTCAGTCATCCGTTCAGCAGGGTTAGAGGTTATCAGCCTGGAGAATGTCTAAATTGCCGTAAACCAGCTCTCGTATTGTCCATGAATAAAATATTCCAGATTTCAAGATGAATTACAACTTAAAGGTGCACAAGGGCGATAACTGCAAGGAACTACAAACGGAAAAACTACAATGGACAAGAGTGCATGCCCGCCACTTCACTACTGGTAGAATTTTCTTAAATTCTGAGAGTTCCACGATCGGGGTACCCTTCCTCCCCCCGTAGTCTCTAGGTGATAGGACCCTGGTCGTATTACCCTCGAGACTCTGTAGGGACTTTCTCAGTTTGGATCTAGCTTCTCTTGATGTCTTGGGTCCGACACTTCCGCCCTTCTCAGGACAAGGTCGCCCTGTCTGAACTCGTTCTTCCGGACTTTGGTGTTGTAGTGCCTCGCAACCCTCTGCTGGTAGGCGGCGATCCTTTCTTGCGAAGCCTCTCTGGCTTCAGCCAAGAGGTCTAGATTTGCCCGGAGCCCTCCGTCATTTTTGTCTTCGTTGTAGTACCGAATCCGATGGGTAATGGCCCCTATCTCTACTGGGAGTACAGCTTCAGTGCCGTATGTTAACATGAAGGGTGTTTCTCCGGTAGCTAACCTCTCAGTAGTGCGGTAAGCCTAGAGATGTGGTGCAACTCGTCTGCCCATAGTCCTTTGGCATCATCTAGCCTCTTTTTTATCCCTTGGAGTAGCGTACGATTGGTTACTTCTGTTTGCCCGTTGGTCGGTGGATACCCGACGGAGGTTTTCCTGTGATCAATGCCGAGGGCCTCACCGAACGCGTCGAAGGTTGGATTGGCAAACTGAGTTCCATTGTCCGTTACCACAACTTGGGGGATTCCAAATCTGTATACTACCGCCCTTTGGAAGAAGTCCCTTATGTTCTTCTCGGTTATCGTCGCTAGGGGTTCAGCTTCCGCCCACTTCGTGAAGTAGTCGACTGCCACCACGACAAACTTCCTTTGTCTCGTGGCCAGGGGGAACGGGCCTAGGATGTCCATCCCCCACATGGCGAACGGTACTGGGCTAGATAAGGACGAGAGCTCGGTAGAATGTAGCCTAGGCACGGGGGGGAACATCTGGCACTTGACACATTTATTGACCAGTGATTCTGCGTCCTTCCTCATTGTCGGCTAGTACAGGCCCTGCCTTAGTACTTTATGCACCAGGGCCCGGGCTCCAAGGTGTTGGCCGCATATCCCTTCATGCACTTCCCGGAGCGCGTACTCGCCGTCGGAAGAATCTAGGCACTTGAGGTATGGCGAGGTGAACCCTATCTTCTATAGCGTGTCGTCCTTCAAGAAGAAGCACGCTGACCTCATTCTTACTTTTCTTGCTTCGTCCCTATTCTCTGGGAGCTTTCCCTCCTTGAGGTATTATGTTATGGCGTCCATCCAGCTTTGGCCGTTTTCACCTACGGGTAACACCTCGCGGGGTTTTTCGATGCTTGGCTGTGGTAGTACTTCGAAATACACCGCTCATCCAAGTTCTGCGAAGTCGGAAGTGGCCAACTGTGATAGTGCATCTGCGCTAGCATTCTCTTCTCGTGACACCTGCTTTACCTCAAATTCCTTGAAAGCCGCTGACCTGTCTCGCACCGTGTTCAAGTATTCGGCCATCCTCTGCTCTTTAGCCTCGTATTCACCATTCACTTACCGTACCACGAGTTGGGAGTAGCTATGCACTACTAGTTCCTTCACCATCAAAGCCGAGCCAGATTAATTCCGGCTATTATCGCTTCGTATTCCGCTTCGTTGTTGGAGGCGTCGAAGTCGAACCGTAGGGCGTATTCTACTTTGAAACCCTCGGGGCTTACCAACATGATTCCTGCGCCGCTTCCATCGCTGTTGGAAGCCCCATCCACGTACAGTGTCCAAGCCTCATCTCTTCGTTCCTCGGCAGATTCCTGTGGGTCATCGGGGATCGTCGTCTCCACTATGAAGTCTGCGAGGGCCTGTGCTTTAATTGCGATTCTTGGCTTGTACTGGATGTCGAACTCTCCCAACTCTATGGCCCAATTTACTAGGTGACCGGACATATCTGGTCCCTGCAGTATCTTCTTCAGGGGCTGGTCAGTGAGTACGCAGACCGTATGTGACTGAAAATATGGCCTCAGCTTTCTTGCCGTCGTCACGAGGGTGTACGTCACTTTCTCCGCCTTTCGGTATCTTGTCTCAGCATCTAGAAGGGTTTGGCTGACTTAGTATATTGGCCGTTGTTGCCTTCCTTCCTCTTTCGTCAGTACGGTGCTCACAGTAACTGCCGATATAGCAAGGTACAGCTGCAAGGCATCCCCAGTGTTCGGCTTTGTCAGCAGCGGGGATGCGGCCAAGTATTCCTTCAATTGTTCGAAAGACTTTTCGCACTCCTCCATCCACTTGAACTTTTTGGTCCCTTTCAGGGCTTTGAAGAAGGGGAGGCATCTATCTGCAGACCGAGACATGAATCTTCCGAGGGCGGCGACCCAACCCGTCAGCTCCTGGACTTGCTTTATGTTCTGGGGTGACCTCATGTCCCGAATGGCTTGTATTTTGACTGGGTTGGCTTCAATTCCTCTCTTCGAGATGATGAAGCCGAGGAACTTTCCCGAGGCTACTCCGAAGGCACATTTTGCCTGGTTCAGCTTCATGTCGTACCGTCGCAGCACCTTGAACGCCTCTTCCAAGTCTTAGATGTGTCTTTCCGCCTTCAGGCTTTTCACGAGCATGTCATCCACATATACTTCCATGGTTTTGCCGATCATCCCTCTGAAAATTTTATTCACCAACCTTTGATAGGTGGCCCCTGCGTTCTTTAGTCCGAAAGGCATGACCTCATAGCAGTACAGCCCACCCTCGGTTATGAAGGATGTTTTCGGGACATCGGCCTCGGACATTTTGATTTGGTTGTACCCCGAGTATGCATCCATGAAACTCAGCGCCTCGTATCCCGCCGTGGTGTCGATGAGGAGGTCTATCTTCGGCAAGGGGTATGCGTCCTTCGGGCAAGCCTTATTCAGGTTGGTGAAGTTGATGCAGATCCTCCACTTCCCGTTTGCCTTCGGGACCATTACCACGTTAGATATCCACTCCGGGTACTGGATCTCGCGGATGAACTGGGCCTTCAGTAACTTTTCCACTTCCTCGTCTATCTTCTTCTGTCTTTCGGGGGCAAACGTCCTCTTCTTTTGCTGCACCGGCTTCTTCATTGGGCTAACATTCAGATGATATTCTATCATCTCTCGATCTATCCTGGGCATGTCCGATGCCGACCAGGCAAATATGTCAGCGTTGTTCCGCAGGAATGAGACGAGTCTTTCTCGCTGCAACCTTGGCATGGTAGCCCCAATCTGGAATTGCCGGGTGTCATCCCCTTCTTCAGCTTCAACTTGCACCAAATCTTTGGCCAACTCCCCCCATTGATAACTGGCATCATCACGTAGATCCTCTATCGGGAGCGCCTCGCCCGCCTTTTCTTTTCCCCATAGAGTAGTGGCGTAACACCTCCGGGATGTCTCCTGATCGCCCCGACACTCCCCGACACCATTCTTGGTAGGGAACTTCATTTTTAGATGGGGAGTGGAGACGACGGCCTTTAACAGGTTCAACCCGACCCTTCCTAGTATGACATTGTACGCCGATGTAATGCTCACCACCAGAAAGTTGATCGTGACCGTCGCCTGGCGATCTCCGGTGCCAGCTCTAATCGGCAACTCAATCGACCCTTCCACCTTCACCGGAACACCGGAGAATCCCTGCAGCGGGTGTTCGACCTTCTTTAATTTTCCCTCGTTGAGGCCCATCTTCCGGAAAGCTTCGAGGAACAGGATATCAGCTGAACTGCCATTATCCACTAAGATCCTCTTCACTTTGCAATCCGCTATGGTCATGGTGATAACCAAGGCATCGTCATGCGGGGTTTGTACCCCTTCCAGATCATCATCTGAGAAGGAGATAACCGTCCCCGTCTTCGCCTTCTTGTTCGGCCATTCTGCCATTGTACGCTCCTCGCGTAGGTCTTCGCCTTCCTGGCAGAGACCGAACTCTCTCCAGCGGCTGGGCCTCCACAGATGGTCGTTATAACTCTAGTCGAGCTCTTATTCTCCTCTCGAGGGCAACGGTCAGCTTCCTCGGGTGTCTGGTTCCTTCGCTGTTCTTGATTGCCTCTGCGGGCGAGCCCCCTTCTCTCATAACGACCTCCGCCATCTCTCCGACGGTTATCCCTCCGGCCGTTACCATCTGAGGCCACCTCCTTCTCCCAGTCTACAAATCTGCCTAGGTATCCCCTTCTGATCATTCCTTCTATCTCCCCCTTGAGATGCCAACAGTCCTCGGTATCATGGCCATGGTCTGTGTGGAAGTGGCAATATCTGTCCACATTGCGTCTCTCGGGGTGTCGCCCCATCTTTCCTGGCCACTTCATAGCTTTGGCATCTGGGTAATCTTTTATCTGCATTAACACCTCTGTTCGCCTTCGGTTCAGGGGTGCGTACTTCTCAAACTTCCTTGGTGGACTGGGGGCCCGACTACGTTCAGACTTTCATCTTTTTCCTTCTTCGACGGGTTTATCATCAACCCTTAAGGGCCTCTTCCTCACCGCTTTCCTTTTGACTTCTTCATCGGCCTGGAGGGTTTCTTCCATCTGGATGTACTTATCGCATCGTGCCCTCAGCTCGGTCAGGTCCCTAGGTGTATGCTTCACCAGGGACCTCTTCAAATCCTTGTCCTTGACGCCTCCTAACAGGGCCGTGAACTCCTCCTTCGCGTCTAGCCCCTGATTGTGATCTTTTCTTGTTGGAATCGCTTCATGTGGTTCCGCAGCGATTCCCCTTCTTGTTGTTTAACGTTGGTTAGGTTCAACGTAGTCTTCTGAAGGGGCTGGCTACTAGAGAATCCCTTAAGGAAGAAGTAACTCAGGTCGCTGAAGCTGTGGATCGACTTCGTCGGCAGTCGGTTGTACCACAGCCTCGCCGCCCCCCTGAACGTCAATGGAAGGGCACGACACATGATATTTTCCGAGACCCGATGGAATTACATGGCGACCTTAAAGCCTTCCAGGTGATCGACGGGGTCCCCTGACCCGTCATAAGTGTCATACTTGGGTAGACAAAAGCCGACCGAAAGCAGGTCCCTCATGACCTCGTCAGCTAAGGCCGTGTCATTGGTGAGGTCAGGCCCGCGGTTTCCCGTCTAGTTTTCTGCCACCTTTCTGATCTCGTCCTTCAGGTCTAGGATCATCCTCTTTAATCCTGAGTCCTCGGACCTCTGTCTGTCTCCTTGGTGCGGATCCCCATGTGGGTCTCTGGCGGCGCGTCGCGTCCTACTTCGGGGTGCGGGACTCTCCCTTGCTCGGCTTCGAGGGTCACGATCGGCTTTTGTCGATCCCGTACTGCTTCGGTCTTCATCTCGAGCTCTCTCAAACTGGACGTGGGGACCTGGGGGTGCTCCGCCAGTCTTGTGGGAGACAGCTTTGGAGACCTCCCTCATAGTCTCGGCCATCCGGTTATATTTGTCCTCGAGGTCTTCGAACTGCTGCCTCGTCATGTACTCCTGGGCTGCAGGAGGCTGATGGTCACTGCCTTCACGTACTGAATATCCAGCCGAACGCTGGTATCTGACGGACACTTCCCGGTCGTCATGGCCCCTTTCTCATCCTATCTTCGCCGAGGGATGAAGCTCCCCTGAAGGTTCTTCCCCCATGTCTACGTTGGACGTCGCTCTTGTCCTCTTTTAGTTGTAGGTTCTCCCCACCATTACCGTCGTTCCCACAGACGGTGCCAATCTGTTGCTGCCAAAAAACCCTGCTAGTCGAACCTACACAAACACAGACGACGGAGGCCCAGAGCTTTGTCCGGGGTTAGTCCTCCGACGCTCAAGTCAGGGTCGGCCGCACAGTTCAATAAGGGAGTAATGGTGAGGGTATCAGAGCTTACCTCCCCCTTTCTTCCAAGCCTTCTTATATAACTCTTAGGGTTTAGGGTTTTCCCTTTCCTCCGAGGAGTCTTCCTCGAGTCTACCTTCTTCCCTCTTAGAGTCCCACTCGAATACGTCCATCCTTCTGGGAGGAATATTCCCTTCATGCAGACGACGTGATCCCGCGTGATTTTGTGAGCGTGCCTCAGTGATTGAGCGTGCTTGAGCGTGAGTGATTTCTTGGAACCTTCGTCTGGCAGAGGACACGTGTCTCAGAGGTGACACGTGTCATTGCCCCCTCCGAGAGGTCAATTTGGCTATATCAGGAATATCAGAGATGAGATGCTTCTTATGAGGAGCAACTTTCCCCAAGATAAGCTTGCTTATCTCCAAATTAATTTTCTGTCCTGAGAACTCTTGGTATTTCAAAAGAAAGGAGCTCCAATTTTGGACATACTTGGTAGAGGCATTCATGAAGATGAAGATGTCATCTGCAAACAGAAGATGGTTGGGAACTTGGACACCACGAGGACCAAGTAATGCCAATAAATTCATAGAATCAAGCATCTTCCTCAGACCTCTACTCAAAACCTCCTCCACTAGGATAAAGAGCATTGGGGAAATGGGATCACCTTGGCGAAGGCCTCTCTCCACCCCAAAGAACCCAACCAGACCTCTATTGAGTAAAATCGAAATTCTTGATGATACTAGGATCTGGTGAAGCCACTGATCCATTTGTCAAAAAAATCAAAATGACTAAAAACAAAAAAAAAAAAGGAATTTCCAAGACAAAGTATCAAAAGCCTTCTGTCCATCAAGCTTGATGCCCATACACCCTCCACGCACCGAAGAATACATCAAATTTGCCAACTCAGAGGCCAATCCCACATTTGAAGATATAATTTTACCCTTTTGGAAAGCACCTTGCTCTTCTGAAATCAGCCTAGGTAGGAGGTCAAAGATACGACTAGCCATGATCTTCAAGAGGACTTTGCAATAAAAATTAGCCATACAAATAGGGCAGAATTTGTCCAACGATTGAGCTCCCTCTACTTTGGGAATCAGGGTGAAGAAGCTGTTATTAACCCCATTAAGAATTCTTCCTACATGAAAGAAATGTTTAACAGCTCTGCAGAAACAATCACCCAACATATCCTAGCTAACTCTGAAAAAGGTACCAGGTAAACCATCAGGTCTAGGGGCACTATCTTGGTCTAGGTCCCATACAGCCCTCTTAATATCCTTTATTAAAGGAATGGATTCAAGCATAGCACGATCAAAGTCATTTAATTCTTTGGGAATGCATTGAAGGAGGTCTTGGTGCTTAGACAAGGGAGTAGATTTATGAAAATTTTCGTAAAAGCCTATGATATAAGAAGCAATCCGATGATGACCTGAAACAAAAGACCCATCTTCCCTTTTAAGAGAATGAATCAAGTTCTTTGCTCTTCTGACCCTGACCGATAAATGGAAGAACTTGGAGTTACGATCACCACTTTTTATCCATTTCAGCCTTGCTTTTTTCTGCCCACAGCTTCTCATAGCTCTCTTCGACTTTTATAAGTCTTGTTTTGGCATCTACTTCCTTCGCAAACAAAACATCATCCATGCCCTGGGTATCAATCTCATTCTGAATTGCTTCCAGCTCATTCCTTGCCACTTTTAATTCCTCATCAAAATAAGGAAAAGCTAACTTCGCCCAAGCCTTTAGAGAAGGCTTTAAGTTCTTAAGCTTATTAGAGTGATTCCTTATAGGACAGCCCCTATTATCACCATTCCATGCAAATTTGACTATGTGGAGGAAATCCTTATGCTCTGTCCAGAATCTATGGAACCTGAACGGAGCATTCTGTGGCCGGGGGTAGCTTCAGAGAGGACAAGAAGGGGACCCAAAATGACACTTTGTACTTCATTTCTTTGACACATGTAAGAGAAAGGAAATTCCTTGCAGTACTAAATGGTTTAGTCATGAACGTCTATTCTCTTGTGTCATTTTATTGATTCAATCATTGGCATTTTGTGACCTCTCAATGATATTTATGCTTTGATCTGGATGGATGATGCATAGTGTAAACCCAATGAGCATCTGACTAGCCCAGCACTATTACAAGTTCCACTTGGTCCAACCATTTATTGATATTTTTATTAATTACTGAATGTAATGAAGTATAAAGTCTTTTCAAAATCTATTATAACTAAAATCCATTTAAGGCTCATTTAAGGCTTTAATGTGTATTAACCTGTTTAAGATCCAATTAAGGCTTAATTAACCTGTTAACAGAAGCTCAGTTAAAACCCAATACTCAATTGAATCCGACTAATTTCTTAAAAAGGCAATTTAAAGTGTATGTCAAGAGGCTTGCTAGGCCCGAATAAGCCTGAGCAAGCCCGACCGGTTGACATCCCTACTTCTTAATGTTAACTGAATCCTAGGTTCCCAAATAGATAGACCCGCAATAATCCCTACTGTTTCTCCCAATTCAACCAGGTCACCATGAATGGAACTCCAATCATAACATAATCAACCGATCCAAGATGTACTCTTGCATGTAAAGGGGGTTTTAATAAATATTAATTATACTCAAAATATTATGAATTGATTAACAAGTCCAAATCCGATATCTTGATTTTGGGTGACAATGCATCGTGGACCCATATATATATATATATATATATATCATCTACTAATACACGACCGATTTATGTTTGGATAAAAATTTCTTTCTGCCATCATCCTATTTAGAGGACTCACAGAAATACCTCAAATGGTGCCACAATTTGTTCTATGACCTACTTGATAGTGTCCCCACTACTATCATTGTGTTGGTAGGAACCCAATTGTGTAGCAGAAGGGATCGGATTGAGATCTCTTGCGTTCGAAATCACTGTACAAAAAATTAATCAAATGGGAATAAAACAGTTTACCTTAGAATTACAATTGAAGTTCCTCCTCCAGATAATAGTTCTTCCACACTTGAGCAACCGTAGGGATCGATCTCAACACTTTAAAACTATGAGCCATGTTCAATTGGAGAAGAGCAATCCATCATTAAAGTTTTCTCCTTCACAAACACTCACTTACCAATGAGAGAAGGAAGAGGGAGTGAAAACATGGGAGAGAAGTGAGGAAGTTCCAAAAAAAAAACTTAAATCTCTCTCTCTTATCCCTTATATAATAAAACTTCTTTTCTGATTTTCTCTTTCTGTCAAATCTTTGTTTCCTAAACAAAGAAAGCCAAATCTTGGTGGTAGAGAAAATTTTCCAAGTTGAATAACTAGTTTGCTCCTAAAGTGGAAAGAGGTAGAATCTAAAAATGATTGCTCCTTTCTTATTATGGATAGCAATATAATCAAATTATATTTTAGAAGGGATCGGATTGAGATCTCTTGCGTTCGAAATCACTGTACAAAAAATTAATCAAATGGGAATAAAACGGTTTACCTTAGAATTGCAATTGAAGTTCCCCCTCCAGATAATAGTTCTTCCACACTTGAGCAACCGTAGGGATCGATCTCAACACTTTGAAACTATGAGCCATGTTCAATTGGAGAAGAGCAATCCATCATTAAAGTTTTCTCCTTCACAAACACTCACTTACAAATGAAAGAAGGAAGAGGGAGTGAAAACATGGGAGAGGAGAGGAAGTTCCAAAAAAAAACTTAAATCTCTCTCTCTTATCCCTTATATAATAAAACTTTTTTTCTGATTTTCTCTTTCTGTCAAATCTTTGTTTCCTAAACAAAGAAAGCCAAATCTTGGTGGTAGAGAACAATTTCCAAGTTGAACAACTAGTTTGCTTCTAAAGTGGAAAGAGGTAGAATCTAAAAAGGATTGCTACCTTATTATAGATGGCAATATAATCAAATTATATTTTATTCACTACCATAAATAAAAAGATAATTAATCATTTAATATTCTCAAATATGGTCTTGCAATATTAACTTTTTAATTTGCATATAAGACTTTCTACTTTTCCAATATCCTATAATGAACTATAGGGCATGTAATTTAATATTGTCTAACCCCAATTCATTGTACATGTCTGTTTCAGAGATTCCGTGAAAATGATTAGACACAAAAAAAATATTTCAAAACAAATTTTAATGAATAAAATATTATTTTTCAAATTAAAAAATAACTTTGTAAAAAATTTACAAAAACGACACTGCTACCAGATTTTTGTTCGATCAAGCACAAACATTCTTCTTGATATTCCCCAATTAAGGGTAGTGGATCCCATGTTGACGATCTCTTTTATTAACAATGTAGGACCACATGTTCAGCGTGCCAGTATATAGTCCACTGGATGTCAACCAGTAGTTTACCAAAAACATGTGACACAACACTATAACAAATAGGATCTCTCAGATCAAAGGTCAAGTGACAGGTACAAATCTCGTTCTCACACAACTGGCAGTAATATATGCAAGATTTTTACCAGATTCTTTTCTATACATATAATATATGTACTTACATTTATGTACTAGAATCACATCCCTGGTGATATACAATGTAACGACTATGTGAACAGGATGTCCGGTCCTATCCCTAGCCAAAAATAATTTTGGGTGAAAACCCATAGAACAACTTACAAACCCAATAAATAAATGACATGCATAAATGAAATTAGACAGTCTTACCAATAAATCAGGTTGATGGACACACATATCCAACAATCACCCACTTGTATATTAAAGCAAATCTCTCATATTCTTCACATCCATAGATTCCACATGTTTCAAAAACACATTAGGTGCCAAGCCTTTAGTCATGGGATCCGAGACATTGTCTACTGAGTCAATCTTCATGACAGCTACGTCACCTTGACCAATGATCTCCTTTATCAGATGATATTTTCGCTGCACATACTTGTTCCTCTAATGAGCCCTAGGCTCCTTTGCTTGAGTTATTGCCTATTGTTGTCACAATACAATGGAATGGGATCCTTAATAAGCTTGGGGACAACTTCGAGATCACTCAAGAATTTCTTCAATCAAATTGCTTCTTTTGTTGCTTCACTGGTAGTTATGTATTCAGCCTTAGTGGTAGAATCAGATGTAGATTTTTATTTTGTACTCCTCCAAATAACACATACACCACCTATCATGAAAATCATCCTTGACGTGGATTTTTTATCATCTTTGTTAGTCTGAAAATCGGAATTCATGTACCCCATAACTGATAATTGATCTAACTCATAAACCAAGAAGTGATCCTTAATATTTCTTAAATACTTGAGGATATTCTTGACAGTAGTCCAATGCTCTCGTCCAAGGTTGGACCAATACCAATTCACAATCACAACAGAATAACAAATGTCTAGCCTGGTACACAACATAGTGTAAATGAGAATTCTCACCACTGAAGCGTAGGGAATTCTCTTCATCTCCTCAATATCCTTTTGAGATTGAGGGCATTGAGATTTGGAGAGGCTTACTTCATGCCGAAAAGGAACATTTCCTCTCTTGGAGTTCTCCATATTAAATTTCGCCAAAACTTTGTCTATATATGTGGATTGTGACAAGCCTAACATCCTTCTCTTGCGATCCTCACAAACTTAATCCCAAGGATGTAATTGGCTTCGCCTAAGTCTTTCATTGAGAATGTAGTGGACAACCACTTTTTCACCGTTGAAAGCATACCCACATCATTTCCTACAAGTAGTATGTCATCTACATACAATAATAGGAAACAGATCGAACTCCCACTTAATTTCTTGTAAACACAGGGTTCATCCATGTATTGTTCAAAGCCAAATGTTTTGACTATTTGATCAAAACGGATATTTCAACTTCTAGAAGTCTGTTTGAGACCATAAATGGATCTTTACAATTTGCACACTTTGTTCTCATCAACATTTGATGTGAATCCATCTGGCTGATGCATGTAGATTTCTTCATCAATAAATTCATTAAGAAATACAGTTTGCACATCCATCTGCCAGATTTCACAATTAAAGTGTGCTGCGATTGCTAACAAAATCTTAATTGATTTCAGCATCACTACTGGAGAAAAGATTTCTTTATAATCTATACCCGCTTGCTAGGTATAACCTTTAGCAACCTGTCTTGCTTTGAATCTTGCAACACTCCCATATGTACGTCTCTTCCTCTTAAAGATCCAATTACATCCAATGCCCTTGACACCTTGTGGTGGATCTACAAGAGTCCAGACTTGGTTTGAGTGCATTGAATCGATTTTAGAGCTCATAGCTTCCAGCCACTTATTTGCATCAACGTATTTGAGTGCCTTTGAATAAGTGTACGGATCATCATCTGTTTCAGTGGAGACCATGTTGAATTTTTCCATAGTCTTATCTTCTTCAATAAGAAGTGTGAAACGTTCGGGTGGCCTGATAGACCTCCCACTACGTCGAGGCTCTTGAGTGTTAGTACACATAGGGTTTATGTTAACTGGTTTGACTGTAGGTGCACATGGCACAGGCATAAAAGACTCTTCTTCTATAACTACAGGTTTAGTTCTTTTGGAACTAAGGTCTTCCTCAATAAAATTAACAAATTTACTTATGACGACCATTTGGTCAGTGGGGTCATAGAAGTAGTAACCAATCGTGCCCTTAGGGTATCCCAAGTAGCATCTAGAAGTGCGAGGTTCCAACTTATCAGTTTGTTGCTTGCATACATGCGCAGGACAACCCCAAAACCAAAAATGATTTAAGTTAGGCTTCCACCCATATCACAACTCAAATGAGGTTTTAGGTACAGATTTAGATGGGACCCTATTCAGAATATAAATCACACTTTCTAGAGCAAAACCCCAAAAGGATAAAGGCAACTCACTGAAAGTGAGCATAGTCCTGACCATGTCTAACAATGCCCTATTGCATCTCTTAGATACACCATTTTGTTGTGGCATACCGGGATTTGTCAATTGTGAGACAATCCCTTCAGAAGTGAGATATCCTTTGAACTCGTTTGACAAGTATTCTCCTCCTCGATCTGATTGAAGGGACTTAATGCGTTTATCTAATTATCTTTCAACTTCTGCCTGAAACTCTTTGAACTTTTCGAAGGTTTCAGACTTTTTACGCATTAAGTAGATATAGCCATATCTAGAATAATCGTCAGTAAACGTAACAAAGTATTCAAAACCATATCTCGCCTGAATGTTCATGGGTCTACACACATCAGTGTGTATAAGTTCTAACAAACCATTGGCTTTCTTGTCTTTATTGCTAAAGGGATTTTTGATCATCTTACCTTGTAGGCATGATTCACAAGTTGGGTAAGGTTCGACCTTTAGATTTTCTAGTGATCCATCATTAACTAACTTGTTAACCCTTTCCAAGTTAACATGACCTAACCTGAGATGCCATAGTGTAAGGGAAAATACCTTTTTTTCTCTTTCTTCCTTTTCGCTCTTTTCCTCTCACCTCACCTCTGGTCTACCTTGCAGGGGTAAATGAATTGAATGGTCTCCAAACATGGTCTGGCGACTATGGGGGGATGGGGAAAGCATGATTTTTTTTTAGTCGCAATCTAGGATTCAGGGCCTAGAACCCTATGGTGGAGCCCAATTCCAATCGAAGGATCGAGCTCGAGTAGGGGGTTGGATTCCTATGAAAGGAAGGAACCCCCTTCCCCGAATTTGACTTCATATATTGGTCTGTTTCAGAGATAGGCGTTTGTGTCAGGTTACGAGTGTGAAAAGGTGTTAGGCACCCACCTCCCTGAAATTTCCAATCTTTCTACTAGAGGCTTGGATTTCGAATATTCTCCCCCTAGAATTTTAATAGCTTAAGCTAGCATAGAAGTCTTATTACATGAAATAACGCCAACACATATATGCATAAACTTGCATGAACGAATTGTAGCAAATTATTGAAATATCACATGAAATATATCTCTATATTAAAATCATAAGAAATAATAAAATCTACATAAAATAATAGAAAATGTAGTTACCTTATCTACATACACGTACAATGCTCCATGACATGATAATTATGATCGTTATTTCATGTGAAGAACACATGCGATAACACATAAAATGATAAAACAAATTACATTTAATGTACAGATGCTAAAATTAATACATGAAATGACAATAGTAAATCATTATTTTATGCAATAGACACATAAAATAATACATGCGGAGATGATGTACGTATTAAACATGCAAATAAAATTACGATATAATATTTACATGATAAACACCAATGAAAACGGTGAATTTTTTGATAATTTTCCTCGACTCAGTGGCAATGATTTAATTTTCTTCTCTCTTTCTTAGAGAAATTAAAAGCTTCTGGCACCTGGGTAAGAAAGTTGACAAGGCTTCTATGCTAGGGTGTGAACATGGGTTCTGATTTCTGAGAATTGGAGCATGGTTTCCACACTATATTCTTAGAATTGGAATCAACTGTGAAAATTTGGGTAGGGCTTCGACGTCGTATTCCTAGGGTCAGAATCAACTCTGAAAATTTGGACAGGGCTTCCGCAGCGTATTCCTAGGGTTGGAATCAGCTCTAGAAATTTGGGCAAGGCTTCTACGCAGTAATAAAAATATCAAAATTAAATACAAACGAACTTAAATAGAAGTTTCGTACTAACCTGATATGGATGATGTGGACTTCGTCAACTTCAGTAAGCTCAGCTTGGTCTCTCTCTCTCTCTCTCTGGAACAATTTTTTTTTCTTCAGGGGTTCTCCTCTTTTTTTTTTCTTGGGGTTTTACAGTGACCCAGGATCACTATTTATAGAAAGGGGAAGGCATGCCACGTCGGAGCTTGTAAAGGAGGTGTAAAAAAAATTTTTGATGGGTGTGTAAGCCTTATTCAAATTTGTAAGGCCTTGCACGGATCTGTGTAAGCCTTACACGGACCATGTAAGCCTTACATAGATCTATGTAAGCTTTACACGGATTTGTGTAAGGGCTTACATATCCGTGTAAGCCTTACATGGATCCCTACCCCGTGGCACTCTATTATGCCTAAAAAAACCCCGTGTCACCCTGTTGCGCATTCAAAAGTGTTGTGGCACACTATAAGGCTTCCAAATATGCCCGTAGGTGGGCAGCTACCCTGTAGACTGGGCAGTAGTAGCCCTGGTGGAAATATTATCACGGTAGTAGCCGTAGGTTGGGCAGCTAGTTTTAGATAAAGTTTGGTTTAGTTTAGGGTTTGGTCTGGTCTAGGATTTAGTCTGGTTTAGGGTTTGGTTTAGGTTAGGGTTTTGATTCGGGTTTAGGATTTAGGGTTTGGTTTAGGTTACGGTTATTGTTTGGGTATAGGGTTTGGTCTAGGTTAGGGTTTTGGTTCGAGTTTAGGGTTTGGTTTAGGTTAGGTTTTGGTTCGAGTTTAGGGTTTAAGTTCGGGTTTGGTTTGGGTTTAGGGTTTGGTTTGATTTGGTTTGGGTTGGTCTAACTTGGTCTGGTTTGGGTTGGTCTTGTTTGGTCTGTTTTGGGTTGGTCTGGTTTGGTTTAGGGTTTGGTTTGGTTTGGTTGTCATATTCTAGCAAAAATTATTAATGACCACTTTCGGTCACCCTCCCCACATCATTAAAAATATCGAGTTTGACTGATCACAAGTTCTGGGATAATATGGACTTGTGTAAAAAATTCAACTTCTTTTCGAAAGAGATAATATATGTCTCCTCATTCCCCGTAATTCATCATTGCCGAAGGGGGATAAAATTTGGTGTCTACACATAGGTATGTAGAACTCACTGGAACTCTTTTACATTTCAAATCAATATTTGAAACCTTATTCATTTTTTCAAGGAAATCTGGAAAATACAAACCATTTTGCATATATCCAGAGATAATAAATTTATTATTCAAACGAATGGTGAGAATAGTATTAAAGGAAAAGAAGCATAACTGTATTTAACTAACTTGGAGACAGAGATAATGTTCCTATTAAAAGAAGGAACATGATAACAATCATTTCATAATATAGTACTAGAATCAAATTCTAAACTAAAGTCTCCAACAGCCATTGCCATAGCTTCAGCTCTAGTGCCCATCCTTAGCCGCATTTCAGTCCTGTCAAGTCTTCTTGTTATCTTGAACCCCTGCAACACATATTGCAGATGTGGACAGTGGATCCAGTATCCACTAACTGTAGCTGGATTGTTCAGTAGACAAGCTTGACTCAAAAACTAAAAGAGTAGTAAAATTACCTTCTTTAAGAGTTTCATCTGACTTCTTCTTCAAAGTAGCCAAGTATGCATGACAGTTCCTCTTTTAGTGGCCCTCTTTCTTACAAAAGAAGCATGGACCCTTAGGTTCTTCTTTCTTCTTCTGTATCTTCCCACCCTTGCCCTTAAGAGTCTTACTCTTATTGGCCTTCTTGTTCTTCCATTTATTTTTAGAAGTTGAAGACTTGACTTCTGTAGCATTAACCTCACCATTTTCCTTCTTTTAAGCTTTCTCCATCTCTTGCAACATATTTCCTAGCTCAGTCAATTCAACATCTGGTTTATTCATAATGAAATTGTTAGATAAACGAGCTATAAGTTGAGGGAAGAGAGTTCATAATCACATTCTTCTTATGTTTAACAATGAAGAAAGTATCCAGGGATTCCAGTTTCTCGAATAGATTTTGAATCTTCATCATATAATCGATTACCGGAGTCTCTGCCGTCATCTTGATACTATGGATATGACCAATGAGCTCATGATGCTCGTTCACGCCAGTCTGACTGAAAAGCTCCTTGAGCTTATCCATCATACCCTTGGCAAAGATTATGCCTTTCACAGAGTTAGTGATCAATTTATCAACTGATCCAATAATGTACAGCATGGCCTTAAGAATCCCTCGAGTGGAAGTACTCATAGGCCTCTTACTGATCATAGTCATCACCAGTGGATTTTTTAGGAGCCTCCACCTCAAGAATTGTAGACAGATGTTCTGCCATTAGAAGTAACATGATACTCCGATGCCAGTCAACATAATTAGGTTCTTTCAGTTTGTAGTCATTGATTATGGTCAATAAGGTAGAGTTGATTGAGGTTGTCAGCTCACAAAGATCTACAAATGTACAAGGTATAATAAAATGCATGAACATTAAATAAAAGAATTGAATTCCAATGGGCGAAACATAGACAATAATTTTCTCACAATCAAGATTCTCTCATATCCTGAGAGTGAATTGGAACAAACCAATCCTTGTACATGCAACTTACCCTATCAAAAAGAATTACAAATACTGTGATTGGGTGGATTATGCTGTCTGCCTCCAAGGTTTCCAATATTATTGGCCACCTAAGTGTCATGTCCACATCTTATCGGCTGATACACACTCAAGTCATGTACATTCCTACAAATCAAAATGAATCACAATATCATGAGAGATGGCCCACTGTCGTAGTGCTTCATCACTATCTGTGTCCATATCCTATCCATTAGGAAGTGGTGTAGACCATCGCTAATAAAAAAATCTGATGTCCTATCAACTCTATTGCGGGGTTATATTACCAATCTCTACATCCACCGTTGGTAGGAGGCCATGGATATGATCTACTGATTAAGATTCATCAACATCACACATGCTTTTAACATTGAGGGTAATATTATGACACATATATAAACATCTCATGCATTAATAAATCATACATCATATGTATAAAATATGGCAACAATATATGATAATTAAATATAATTATGGGATGGCAAAAGCAGTGGGAATAACAAGCCTCAATTACTCCCACTTAATTAATTATTTAAGTAATGTGTAATAAGATAAAATGCATCTTATGCATCACATGATGTAATCAATATATATAATATCTATCTTCATTATCTTCATGTGAACTTGTCTCTTTCTCCATCATCGTCGTACAGGATTTTCACCATTTTCTTTGCTTTTACAACAAATTGAAAAATAACTTAAATCTATACATCCCTTTGTTTAAAAAAACCTCCTTGAAGAAACCAACCCGAAGTATATAGATTTATAAGAAATAATTGAAGGAGAAAGAGACAAGGATAGAAAAAGAATACATCACACATTGTATCCATTATATCTCATGTAATAATAAATAGATTTTTCATTTACAAGATTTAAATTCCAATCCCATAACCATAATACATATAATAATATGATTATTCAATAATAGATATGGAATTAACAATTAATTAACCATTTATCAAATTAATTAATTGATTAGAGATTCACATCTCATGTGAAAAAGGGGTGAAACATTAATATTAGTTATTAGGAGTTTGATTTGGTTCAACCATTGAGCCAAATCAATTTGGTACGATGTAATCATTACAACCACACGGGTCACTATGAGTCTCGATGAACAAAACCAAGATGTCTTGGTTGTCAAGGTGCACGATGACTCTTTTTATTTAATTTCTCCTTAAAATATCATACTTCTTTCATTAGCATTAATGAGGATCCATACTGAAGAATCTTATTGTTATATGCAGAGTCAATGATTTCGGACAAAAGAGAGGCTCTGATGGGTAGGAATCCAATAACGCAGCGGAAGATATCAAATTGGAATCTTTTACGTTTAAAATTATTGTATAAAAAATTAATCACATGGAAATAAAACGATTTAACTTAGAATTGCAATTGAAGTTTTCCCTTCATATGATAGTTCTTCCACACTTGAATAATTGTAAGGGTCGATCTCAATACTTTGAAACTATGATTCACGTTCAATTAGAGAAGAACAATCCACCATTAAAGCTTTCTCCTTTGTACATGAGAGAGAAAACATGGGAGAGAAGAGAGAAAAATAAAAAATAAAAATAAAAAAAAAAAAACTTAAATCTCTTTCCCTCTTATCTCTTATATAATAAAACATCTTTTAGGGTTTTATCTTTTGGTCAAATATTTGTCTCCTAAACAAAGAAAGCCACATCTTGGTGGTAGAAAGCAGTTTCCAAATTGAATAACTACTTTGCTTCTAAAGTGGGAAGAGGTAGAATCTATAAGGGATTATTACATTTCTTATTATGGGTGGTAATATAATCAAATTATATTTTATTCACCATCATAACTAAAAAGATAATTGACCATTTAATAATCCCAAATATTGTCATGCAATATTAACATTTTAATTTGCATATAAGACCTTCTACTTTTCCAATATCCCATAATGAGTTATAGGGCATGTAATTTAAAACTGTCTAACCCCAACTCATTGTAGATGTCTGTTTCAGAGATTCCGTGATAATGATCCGCCGCCGAAAAAATATTTCAAAATAAAATTTAATAAATAAAATATTATTTTTATATTAAAAAATAGCTTCGTAAATAATTTATAAAAACGACATTGGTACCAAATTTTTGTCCGATTAAGCACAAACATTCTCTCTTCTCGATATTCTCCAATTAAAGGCAGTGGATCCCATGTTGACGATCTCTTTTATAACAATGTAGGACCACGTGTTCAGCGTATCGATATATAGTCCGTTGGACGTCAACCACTGATTTACCAAAAATACACGATACAACACTGCAATAAATATGATCTCTCAGGTCAACGGTCAAGTCACAGGTACGAATCTCATTCTCACACAATTGGCAGTAATACATGCGATATTCTTTTCTATACACAGAGTATGTGTACTTATATTTATGTACCAGAATCACATCCTTGGTGACATACAATGTAACGACCATGTGAGCAAAATGTCCGATCCTATCCCTAGTCGAGAATAATTTTGGGTGAAAACTCATGGAACAACTTACAAGCGTAATAAATAAATGACATGCATAAATGAAATTAAATAGTCTTACTAATAAATCGGGTTTGATGGACACACATATCCAACACATTGTACCTACATCTACCCATTTGGTTACTCACTTGGGTGGAGAACTTCCTTAATTACTTTGTCAAAGTTATTGTAAGAAGACCCTCCTTGTTTGGTAGCTTCTCCTGCTTTCTCTTTCCACTCCAAGGCCTTCTTCCTCATCATTTTCCCTTTCTCTCCTTCCATCAACTCCTTAACAAGAGCTTCAACCTCATCTCTCTTTACATCATTGTTGATCTCCAAGCCCATGCCCCAATTAGTGCAAGCATATCTGCAATTAGTCTGCTGCTCGGCAAAGAAAGGCCAGCACATCATTGGCACTCCACCACATATGCTTTCAAGCATAGAATTCCATCCACAATGGGTAAGAAACCCGCCTATGGAGGGATGTAAGAGCACTTTGTCTTGTGGGCACCAACCCACCATCAAACCTCTACCTTTGGTCTCTTCTATGAACTCCTCTGGCAAGATTGCTGATTCACCCATTATGACATCAGCTCTAATGACCCACAAGAAGGGATACTTACTATTTGCCAACCCCCATGCAAACTCTCTCAAGTGTTGATCACTCATAACTGTGACACACCCAAAACTTACATAAACAACTGAGTTTGGCTCCTTTTTATCCAACCAGTCAAGGCATTCTAAGTCTTCTTTCCAGAGGCTTGATGGGATCGACATCGATTCGTTCTTCGGCGTGTACCGGCCGAGCAACTTTACTGGGCCAATGGTATATGTGTCAGGAAACTTGCTTGCAATTGCACCCAAAACCTCGTGTTCTAGATCATCAAATGTGTTGATTATGATTGCGAAGCCTCAAAGCAATTTTGTGCTTCTTGGCCTAAGAAATTGAATAAAATGTCATTGGGATCAGTTGTTTTGACAAAGCTTGGGAGATCCTTGAGCCTGATATCTTTCATTCCTGGTATCCAATCAATGGGTGTGTCCAGATAGCCATTGCTGATGTAGCTCTCATCTGGTCAAGGATCCATCAAAGAAGCCATATAAATATTTTAGTATAACTAAATTGTATGAGAACAAGAACCCTAGATATGAATAATTTTAAGGGTGTCGAAGGAAAATCAAAATCAAAATCAAAATCGGATCGAATAAATCAAACCAAATAGAATTCGGTTCTATTTGTGTTGAGTATCGAATTTCAGAATTGATTCAATTTTTGATTCGGTTTCTGATCCAACATAGGACCGGATTTTAGAATCAAAACTGAACCGAATTTTGATACTAGTATATTATAGTATATTAAAATATTGTAATATATATATATATATATATATTATTTAAAATTTTATAACCTTATTATAATATTATAGTATAGATAAAAAGAACTTTTCCGGCCTTGTGTATGTAACGCCGAGACACAGACCTTGGAAACAGAGGTTTTGTCTAGGTCTTCCCTACGCCAAAACTGATAGGTTCTCCTCTCTATATAATATATTTTTTGCTAAAGGTCAGTAGATTGTATTATAAATGAAAGAATGAGAAATTATAGAACCGCTTTGGAACCTTGATTCACCTTGGGCGTTGCCATCACCAAAAACAAAACTCAAGTAAAAATGCAATTACAAAGCCTTTCTTTGGAACTCTGATTCACCTTCGGCATGCCATCAGCAAGCCAGAGCCCCAAAGCGAAAGAGATTACATATAATACAATATAATATATATATATATATATATATTGTAATTGTATATTATAGTATATGAATAGAATATTGGAATCAAAATCAAACCAAACCGAACCAAAACCAAACCAAATAAATGATTCCAAATCGATTTACACCCTTAAACAATTTAAAGGGAAAAATACATACTAAAAGTCAGCATAGAACCAAAGATACCTTTCATGTTAATTAAGGAATTGAACAACATTAAAAGGTAGAAATACTTGAAGAAAAAAAAGTATTACCTTTGAGTGGTACAATCCCTCTTTTGACAAGCTCATGATAATGGAAATAGCCCATGAAGCCACAAGCTGAGGCAGTCCAAAATTGAACTTCAGGGATGCCTAGTTCTTTGGCAGCTTTTATAGCAAAACTCATGACTCCATCAGATACAATACAAGAGACTTGAGGTATGTTGGAGGATGAAGAATTGAGCCTTTTCAGTAGATCACAGAGGGGAGTCAAGCAGTTCTTTTGGATTGAAGCGCATAGAGCTGCAGGATCCTGCGTAGCATCGCGGTTGGACGGTGGCAATCCATCGGGAATGGTTTCAAATCGGAAATCATTCAAGCCCTTGAGAGCATCCGAACCTTGAGATCTCAATAGGCGTTTGTGATTGAACTCAGTATTGACAAAGGTGATATGGAAGCCTCTTGAATGGAGAAGCTTAGCTAATTGCATCATGGGGTTAATATGGCCTTGTGCTGGTAATGGAATGCACACAGCATGAGGCTTCTGGATTTCAAAAGAGTCCATGTTTGCTTGCTTGCTGAGCTAAGGCCACAACCCCTAGTGCCTTAATTTATAGAGAAAACACTGAAAAATCAAACTCCACACTCTAAAAAATTGAATTTTTCTTGTCCATTCTTTTCTTTTTACTATTTATTTTATAGAAACTACAATGTCAATTATGGTGGCCTAAATGGTTTGAACTATAAATAATGTTTAGTTTCCTCCCCGTACGAAGGGGTTCACCTATATTGTTGTCTCCGATCCCATTTAATTGGAATAAAGCTATATTGTTGTCTCTGATCCCATTTAATTGGAATAAAGCTATATTATTATTGTTATTTCATTCTCTTTCCAAGGGATCACATATTAGACTTCCTCTTTTTTTCTGCTAAATATCATAAACATATTGGGCTTCTCAAAAGAGGGGACCATAAGAACAATCATCATTCAACGAGGGTGATTCACTCACCTTAAGTTGTGCCGTGGTGTCTGTCACATCTCTTTCTTTTTTTTCTAGAAGACAGAGACTGGTGATCAGATTTTAGTCTGATAGAATTATAATTTCAAAATATCAACGAAGGTGTTCTTTTGACATCTAAGATGTTTGGAGGTGCAACTTAATTGGAAATATAAACCCTGTTTTTTTCTAGCATTTTGTATGTTTCTCTTACTAGTGCGCTTGCCATGTGTTTTGTATGTTTCTCTGGCTAGTGAGCTTGCCTTCTTGTTGGTTTCTGAGTTTGAAGCTAGGTCAAAGATCTCTGTGTTCTTCATATTGGGTTGTGGCACGACAACATGTTCTTTATCAATAAAAGAAAAATAAAATAATTTTTTTGTATTCATCATAATGGGCTTTGAAGTGAGAATACTATACTTTTGTGAATCTATCTTATTTGATGAATTATTTTATAATTAATAAAAGATTTTTTTTTCTAATGTTTGTTAGTCTCAATATTAACAAAAGACATATTATAATCCCATTATTATTATGATAAAACTTTTAATTAGAAGAAGTCCAAAAAGAATTTCACACTAAAATTGACATATATATATATATATATATATATTATTTTATGTATATTTGATTATTATTTTTCATCAAAAAAAAAAATTTCTAACGATGGGTATCCAGGCTTTTGGTCTGACTAGTTTCACAGGCTCATACTGACCCTACAACCATATGGACTGGGTCATACTGGGGTTGAATGAGAGTCATTCAACTTTCGTTGAAAGCAATGAAGAACACTAAACACCTTTATATAAGTGGCCTAAGATATACCTAATGAAACTTTTATTTAAGATGTCTAAATTTATGACTTGTATTAAATTCATTGCTAATCGATTATACGCAAGTGAAAATTTGATTATTTGTCCCGACATGTGATTCGCAAGTCATTTCCTTTTAAGTAGTTTGTGTCCATTTTCTGTGTTTGCATTCAATTACGTAATTCACTTTTGCGCTCAAGAAAAGGAAAGATGAGTATGACTTTACTTTTGTTTGGTTCTATGTTAGATGATCTCACTGTTCTTGACTCTTGACTTAAAATCTCTACGTGTCTCACATTTTAAGTAATCTATCTTATTCTTCCACCCACATGGAAGAATAAAAATTCCTTGCAGTAGAAGTATATGAAATTGTTTCTTCTTGTCAAGAATGTCTATTCACTGGCGCCTTTTTTTCATTATTCAATCTTTGGCATTTTGTGCCTTCTCAATGATATTTATCCTCTTCTTTTACTTTGCGTTTTGGCAGAATCTACTTTCATTGATCTTATCCATTTATGAGCGGTGCAAAAGATCATAATCACTAGATGGAATGAATATCATCCTTACTTATCAAAATTGGTACTTGATGCTGTGTTAATTCAAGGTTCGATCGAACTCGACATATTTATGATCTGATCTAGATTGATGATGCATAGTATAAACTCAAATGGATGTCTAATTGGTCCAACATTTTTATAAGTTCCACTTCACCCAACCGTTTATTGATAATTTTATAAAAGTCTTTTTTAAAATCTATTATAATTAAAATCTATTTAAGATTCATTTAAGACTTTAATGATACATTAACCCATTTAAGATCCAATTACAGCTTAATTAATCTATTAATAGAAGCCCGATTAAAACCTAATACCCAACCGAACTCAACTAATTTCTTAAAAAGACAATTCACAATGCAAGCTATGAGGCCCGCAAGGCCCAACTAAGCCCGATCAAACCCGACTAGTTGATACCCACTACTTGGTAATGTTTCCACTACTACTCCTCGCCCAATTTATGTGATAAGGGCTTTAGGAATGCTTCCTCTCATTTTTGATAGTGTTCCAACTATTATTATTTTATTATTTTTTTGCCTTACAACATTGTTATTAGGTCTGCGATAGGGTCAATTTGGCTTTTGAAAACTCTAATCCAACCCTAAATACCCAGGTCGGCCAAGGCCCAACCCGTTCCTGATTCAAGGCCGAGAAAATCCAACCTCGACCCACCCTCAGGGCTAGGCCGGGACAGGGCCAAGAGAAATTGAGTCAAATATCAATTCCAGCCAGGAAACTTGAACTTAAGATCTCCTAGTGATAGTGAGATTTTTTTGCTTAAAGGTCATTTGAATTAAAAAAAAATAAAAATACAAAGAAAAATACAAAGAAAAACGGCCCCGTAAGCAAATAACACCGATAAAATATTGTAGTTTCCCCTCCTATGTATGAGCAATTTGCAGGGCAAAATCATCTAACTAAAAACAAAACCAATCCCAAGATATACTAAATCAAGGGATCAAAAACATTTCTATTCTATTAGAAGACTCAGCCAATCACTTTTGCGATGAGGCTATACGGTTAGTCTTTCTACCAGCCTTCTCTGAATTAACCTTTCCGTCTCCTTTTCTTTATTTAACTTTCTCGTAGCCATCGAGCTCTTCCCGTAGCCTAGCTACCTCATCTACATTAACAATTTCAAACTCCACCAAGTTCTTTTTCTCCACAAAGCTCACATTACCTCCCTAATATTAGGGCCCCTACCACTACCACCTTGACTATCCCATCTCCCACACATAAATACATTCCTGCCACGAGAAGTACTTCGCACCCCCCACTTCTTGTTTGTGTTTCTCCCACTAATCGGTTATATATTACTGCAAGGTTCTCTTTCCATTCCTGACTATCAGTGAGAGATCCATCTTCCCCACATTCTCTTCCTCTCTTGACCTTGTTTCAGAACTGGATTAATCATTTTCTCCATTAATATTGGAAAGAATATTTTCCTTGTTTAAACCATATGAAGGAATTCCTATAAGAGTCACGTCCTCCACATGAGCTAAATTAAATTCCACCAATCCTTCCCTATTTTGGTGCATAATTTTGTCCCCCATTTCTCCAATCATACTATTAATTGATTCATAAGTTACCAATAGAGCTAGGACTCCCATCGGCTTCAACTCTCCTACAGAAATAACCTCATTTAATCCTTTTCTATTTTGGTTCAATATTTTCTCCCCCAACTTCTCCAATCATGTCATTAATGAATTTATGAGTTATCGAAGCTGGTTCATGTCGTTCAACTTGAATCCCCTCAACACGGGGAGCAAACTCTAAAATATCGATCTCCACTAATACCTGAGCAAAATGACGAAACAGGCATTGACAAGCCTTACGATCTAAAGCCACTGGCTGACTCACAGCCTTTGCCATGGACAACAACACGTTTTCATGCCAATACTCTAAGAGGCAAATCTAGAAAACAAGCCCAGATAAGCTTCGGTTGTACTTGTTTCACATGGAATCAAAACATTGAAATCTAATCAGTTGTTCCTTATAGGGAATTGGGCTTCTTCTCCACACCACCGCCATATCCCCTTCTGATGAAAATTGGAATATCACATAACCCTTCCCCAATGGCATTACCACCCCCTGTTTCAGATTCCAATTGTCAGCCGCCTCCTTCCTAATGTCGTCAAGTGATGTCGTAAAAAAGTTGACACATCCAATTAGAGAAAACCCAAGACGATGACAAACACTTTCATAGTCCTCTTGTGGGATAACAATCCTGGTAATGTTACCTGTTTGAATCGGCTCAGGAAGAGACGTGATATTAGGCCAAGAAGTTCCACAAACAACATTAGTATAAGACCTCTTAGGTAGCACAACTGCGTTAGTCACAACCTTTTCACTCCTCGTATTGCTTGGAATCACATTACTATCCTCTGAATTCATTGGACCTCTATCAATTTTTCCTTAGCGCCACCGTCAGCCTCCTCCTCCCCTTCACGAATACCTTGATCACCCCTAACACCCTCATCCACTGAGTCTCCTTCCACCATTGTCAAAAATAGCCTCAATCCCTCTTCCTCACCACAACCACACTAACAGCGCTAGGCAGTTGTTGTTAATAAGTTACATATTTAATTGAGTGTTTAACTTTTAATTTAGAACAAAAATGAAATGTGACCATAGCCATCACCCTGTTCTTTATCTCCTTAAATTACTTTCAAACCGAAGAAGATTAATAAGTCACCATTGATGAAAATTAATCTTCAAAAACCAAAAGAAGGAAGACTAGTGATTGGTAGGGGATCGAGGAAATATGCAAGGAGGAGAGAGAGTGTCTGGCGATCTGGCTGGGAAAGGTTCGGTGGCTATAGATGATGAAGATGGGAGAGCTAGGGAGACCCTGGATCGTGGTCTAGTGGCTCCTCCATTGGAGAACATGTAAGATGGGGTTGGCCAGCGGCACTCTTATGCGAAGGCCTTAGGGTAGTCGTCTTGGCCAGCCATGGACTCCCTCCCTGAGTCGATTCAGGCTGGAAATATTAGCAGAGTTCTGATACTGCAAAGAGATTATGAGTCTAAGAGGTAGATTTTTCGATTTGCTCTAATCGGCATGGTTAATTTTTGGCTGATTTCCTTAGATGCATTGAGAAAAGAAGCTAGAGAAAAGTGAAATTTAAGCCAAGGGGTGATTATGCACCCCTTGGGAAAGGGCTTTGTTATCTTTCAGTTTCAGTGTGAGGGAGACAAGGCAGCCATGTGGATGAGAAGCCCTCTTATGGTTGGGGAACAGGTAATTAGATTCCAGCATTTGAAGCCGGATTTTAATATCCACGAGAAGCAGTCTTTCACAAAGCTTGTCTGGATTCGCTTTCCAGACTTGCCGTTGGAATACTGGCATGAGAACATCCTTCTGTATATTACAAAGGCAGTGGGGCACCTTGTTGCCTAGATAGGAGGACGAGATAAGGTCTTCTTTGTTATTTTGCGAGGGTGCTTGTAGAGATTGATATTTCTGAATCGGCAGTCAGAGTGGAGGAAGTCCAGGTTGAAAGACTTGAACCTGGTACCAATCAAGCTTTCATTTTCTATCAGAAGGTGATCTATGAAGACAATGTGGAACGTTGTGGTTACTACAAGAGTGTCAGACATCTAGTCTCCAGTTGCAGGCAGCGAAAGCAAGACGAGGAAAAGTAAGGTGCGCTAGAAAAATTTGCGCATGTTCTAGGGGCAATATACGTAGAAGATGGAGTCAACTCAGGAGGAGTTAACTCAGAAGATGCATCTCAAATTAAGAATCAATTATCGCCACATCAGTTGATTGCTTCTGGTCCAGTATCAGATTTAAATCAGCAAAATTCAAACTTTCCTATCGTTGAGGGAGGAATTCAAATTTTATTGGAAACTTTCCTTAACAATCCATTTGGGATAGGTAAGGGTATTGATCTCTATATTTTTTCTCCACCAATTATGGAAGGTGAGGTGGAAGGATTGGGCGTGGAATCTGATGGGTCGGACCCATACCTGTGTGACGAATTGAACCAAGGCTTGGCTCTAGCTCTGCTAGGCTAGGCAACTTGCTCAAGGATGGCAACTGTGGAAATGGCTCCTCTCAATGAATCGCACTACCCTACATGAAGGCTGGGTAGGGGTAGGGGTGACGATAATGGAGGGGACCATGCTCATGCTGAGTTGGGAGTGGAACACATAGTTTCCTTAATGTCTAAGGTGCACAGCTCAGGCGGGGCTATCTCTGTTGTCCATTCGGAGGTTATGGCTATAGACAGGGCAGTGGTGGCAAGGGAGAAGGAACCTGGAGGCTTGTTAGGTGGAGTTATGCAAAAGAAGAAAAAGGGGGGTCAGATTAAAAGTCTGACAAATCTTACCTAGCAAAACGGTGATCCATGAAGGTCATGTACTGGAACATTCGGAGTGTCAGGAAGGCTGCTGGTGTAGGTGCCTTACGATTGATGTTGAAAGAACACTCTCCGGATGTGTTGTGCTTGGCGGAACCCATGATCCAGGTGTGTAAATATCCCTCTTTATTTTTTAGTAAATTGGGTTATGACGTGGATTTTTTGCATAACGAGAGGGATGGAAAAATCCCTAATTTATGGATAATTTGGAGGCATGATCTAAATCGTCCAGTGGTAGTGGCAATGTCTATGCAACACATGTCAATTGTTGTTGAGTGGTCAGCTAGTAGTGCGGGTTTCTCCTTTGTGCATGCAAGCTCTTTCAAGGTTGAGCATCGCAGTTTGTGGCTTGACTTGGAGCATCAGGTATCTACTTTAAATCTCTGGTCAGTGATTGGGGATTTTAATGCTACCTTGGCATCTCATGAGAAAAAAGGTCCTGGAATTTTCAATCTTGGATCGGCAGCTGAATTTCAAGCCATGGTGGATGTTTGTGAGTTGCTTCTGATTCTCTCTTAGGGAAAGAAGTTTACTTGGACAAACAATCACAGGAGGGGGAATGTGACAGCAGTTCTTGACTGTAGTTTTTGTAATAAGAAGTGGCTAGATGTCTTCCAGACTGTGAAACAAAGGGTTTTGGTATCTTCTATTTCAAACCTTGTTCCTTTGCCGGTTGTCTCTGATGATGTTCCAAAGCCCAATAATATTCCCTTTCATTTCCATAGCTTCTGGATGGATAATGAAAGCTTTCTCTCAGTGGTGGATGAGGCTTGGCAGGGATATGTTGGCGGTAATCCCATTTTTGTTTTGGTTAAAAAGATAAAAATAGGGAAGGAGAAGCTGAAAACTTGGTCACGAGCTGCTTTCCCTAATCTAAATGAAGAGGTGGAGAGGGTTAGGCTAGCCTTAAAAAATGTTCAAGACATTATCGAGGTGGATGGAATGTCGGATGATTTATTTAACAAAGAACCAAATGCAAAGAATGTATTTTGAAGGCGACTCAGCTACAAGACAAGATGTGGGCAGAGAAGGCGAAGCTGAAATGGATGAAGAATGGCGATGTAAACTCAAAATTCTTCCACCTTTCAGTAAAATTGAGGTGTTTAAAAAATCAGATTACTTCTTTGAAGAAGAAGGATGGCTCATGGGTGACTGATCAACAGGGTATCGCTTCTGATGTCTCAATTTTTTTCCAAAAATTTCATGAGCCTTCAAAAACAATAGCTCATACTGATTTGTTAGATATTATTCCCATGATTTTGGGTGAGGATGAAATGGCTGGTTTGGACGCCCTCCCTATCAGGGAAGAAATAAAAAGAGTGGTATGGGACTTGGATCTAGCCTGCTCGCCTGGTCGCCTGGTTTTGATGGCTTCCTAGGTCGTTTTTTCAGAAAATTCTGGGATATAGTTGAAGACGTCTTTTGTACGGCAGTGAAATTTTTTTTTTTGTGACTGGCTGGTTACCAAAAGGCATAAATAACTGGTTTATTACCTTTATTCCTAAAGTTGAAGGGGCATCATCTTTAGATAGATTCCTCCCAATTTGTATGGGCAACTTATATTGTAAGGTGATTTTTAAAATTATGTCCTAAAGACTCTTGTCTCTTTTTCCAAGATTGATCTCAGAAGAATAGGGAGCATTTCAAAAGGGGAAGATCATATCGGCAAACATCAGTCTGGCATCCGAATTATCAAACTTAATGCATTCAGTTGTAAGGGGAGGCAGAATGAGGTTGAAGTTGGATGTTCAGAAGGCATATGACTCCCTATCTTGGGATTTCCTCTTTGCAACTTTGAAGAAATTTGGCTTTTCTGAAACTTGGATTTCTTGGGTTCATCAGCTTCTGACCTCTTCAAGGATCTCTGTTCTGCTGAATGGAGGCCTTGTTGGGTTTTTTGAGGTGATTCGAGGTCTGAGTCAAGGTGACCCTTTATCCCCAATCCGTTTATTCTGGCAGAGGAAGTTTTATGTAGAGGCCTTAACGATTTGGTGTGCAAGGGTTTGATAAAGCCTCTTCCAAGTCCTCGAGGTGTAGTTACTCCTTCCCACTTGTTATTTGCTGAAGACATATTTGTTTTCATGAATGCCTCTGCGAAATATGTAAGGAATATTCATTCATTTCTGGTTAAATATCAAGCTTATTCAGGCCAAAAGTTTAATCCAGAAAAAAAACAGTTTATTTTTTGGAAAAATAGCTCCCCCCAGTTTATTGCTGAATTTTTGGGTATCTCTTCTACAAGAATGCCCACAAAATATTTGGGGGTTGAGCTCTTTAAGGGAAGAGTGAAAAGAGATTACACGTTACCTCTTCTGGATAAAATCAAGAAAAGGCTATCGGGCAGGAAAGGAAGACTCCTCTCTCTGGCGGGTAGGGTGAAACTTGTAAAATCTGTCATTTCCAGTATCCATGTTCACAATTTTGGGATATATTGGTGCCAGGGAGTACAATCCAATTGGTAGAGAAGTGGATGCACAATTTTATTTGGTCAAGAGATATGGACTCGGGGAAGAAGATAGTTGTTAAATGGGAGGAAGCCTGCAAACCCAAAAGGGAGGGCGGCCTTGGTATAAGGAAATTGAGATATGTTAATTTTTCTTGCTTATGTAAATTAGCCTAGAAAATTAAACATGAAAATTCCTTGATGAGTAATGAGTAATTTTCTTCGTGCCCGTTTCTTGAAGGCGGATTGATCTCTAAAACCTGGTCATATTTCTTCATCCATATGGTCAGGCACCAAGTAGGTTTGGAGGTGGATTGAGTCTCATGAGCAGTGAACTGCTAGGAATGGTCATCAAATCAAATTCAGGACAGATAGCTGGTTCGGGATTAAGTCTATTATCGAGATGGCTACAATGCAAATGGACCCTCTTAGTCTAATACAAGCAAGGCTCTCAGATTTCATAAGTCAATGTGAGTGGTGCTTTCCTCTGGTTGAATCTGAATTTTTGACGAACATCTTTGATCAGGCAAAGACTATTAGGATTTTAGATGTGGCAGACAAATGTCACTGGGGGCTAACCTCAGCGGGTGTCTTCACTCTGAAATCGGCATGGAATAAGGTGAGAAAGGAGGTGCCCAAGGTGGGTTGGTGGTCTATGGTTTGGAACGCTCAGCTTCAGCCTAGACAAGCTATGTTTGGATGGAGAATGATCAAAAACAAATTACCAACTGATGATAATATTAAAAAACGTGGAATTCAACTGTCGTCACGATGTTGTTTATGTGGTTGTGAAGAGGAATCAAGAAATCACTTATTTCTATCAGTGCTCTTTCGCGACATATTTGTGGAAAAAAAATTTGCGCTTGTTTTGGGGTGAGATGGGCTGGATTTATTGGCATGGAAGCCTTGATGGCGTGGTGGAAGACTCAAGCGGTAAAGGTTACTTTTAAGGGTCTGTGGGCGAAGGGCTTTATTCTAATCCCTTATTTTACTTGGCTGGAAAGGAATGGAAGGAGGTATGATGGAATCAGTAAATCAGTAGATCATTGTTTCGGTTTAGTGAGAAGCGAAATTAGTTCCCATTTGTTGGTGCATTCAAGGTCAGCCATTTCCATAAGTGACCTTTTGAATGCTAGAAATCTAGGTTTCTCAGGGCTCCGGAATAAGCCTCGGGAATTATTCGAGATATATTGGTGTCCTCCTCAGGATGGCTGGGTGAAAATCAACATTGATGGCTGCTCTATTGGCAATCCAGGGAACTCTGGAGCGGAGGGTGTCTTAAGGAATGAGAAGGCTCAGGTGGTGGGTAATTTCAGAAGCTACCTAGGCGTCAGAACGAATCTAGAGGCAGAGTTCTTGGAGGTTATGATTGGATTAGATGTTGTGCAGCAAATGGGTGTTCAGCGATTGTGGATTGAATGTGATTCAGTGGCAGTTGTTACCCTCTTTTTGAAGAAACAACCCCCATGGATAGCTTGTCAAAGATGGAGTAATTACTTGTCCTACTTAAGTGAGGAGGAGTGGAAGATAACCCATTGTTTTCACGAGGCAAACTCAGTTGCTGATTTTTTATCGAAATCAACAGCTCGTTTTGAAGTTTCAACTCCGGTTTCTACTTGGTCGCCTTTGGTGAAGATGGACTCAGATATGGAAGCCTTTGGTCGTCCTAGGTATAGGATGTGCTAATGTGCATTTGTATTTTTCTGTTTTGGGTTGAGATTGTCGGTCACTGTTTCCTACTGATGGCAATGCCGAAGGTGGGTTCAGTGTATCGTCTTCTCTTCCAGTGGGAGGGATGGCTTTCTTGTCCCCCTCCTTGATTGTACATATTATTTCTTTTTATTTCTTTTTTTTTTTTTAATATACATGATTTTTAGCGAAAAAAAAAATAGTGATTGGTGAAAATTTGGTGCTAGTGAAACTGGGAAAATCTTTTGTTGCAAGATTTTGCATGTAAACAAACAGAACTATAAAAAAATTATGAAGCATACCTTAAAGATAGAGCTATCTCAAGGGGAGAGCAAGATCTCTTTAACACTTCCAAGTCAGTAAATGCAGCTTGGCTTGCATTGGTGCCATTAGCAAGAGAAGAGCTACCTACCACTAACCTATCAAGCATTGCCCATCTTCTTAAAATAACTAGGCCAGACCTTACTTAACTCCTTGAAATTCTCATAGTAGAAGAGATTTAAGTTTAATTTCCCAGAGTCGAGATGAAAATTACTTAAGCTAATCCTTTTAAACATTAATTTCCCTAAAATATACGCGCAACATTTCTGTCAACAGAATCTGAATTCAGTTGAACAGAGGGAAGAAAAGAAGAATATACCATCAAACCATAATCAACTACATATAACTGATACACATTTTACAACTTTATAATAGAATATGCTGAGAACCTCAAGTGATAATACCTAGAGAAAGGCAGAACAACATAGAGCTTGTGATATCACGTAGACAACTAAATAATATGTGAAGATGCACATGATACACCACCTATACAACATAAGAACCTGTAAATTGTTCCACCTGCTTCAAAATATTATTCACTGTCTGGCTGGAGGACCTCACTGATCAATCTATCAAAATTAGAGTAAGAAGACCCTCCTTGTTGGGTAGCTGATTCTGCTTTCTCCTTCCACTCTGAGGCAGCTTTCCTCATTTCCTTCCCCTTCTCTCCTTCCATCAATTCTTTAATTAGAGCTTCAACTTCCTTACGCCTCACATCATTGTCAATCTCCATGCCAATCCCCCAAGTGGTGCAAGAATATCGACAGTTTGGCTGCTGGTCTGCAAAGAATGGCCAGCACAGAATTGGAACTCCACCACGTATGCTTTCCAATGTAGAATTCCACCCACAATGTGTAAGAAACCCTCCTAATGAAGAGTGTGAGAGAACTTGTTCTTGTGGGCACCAGCTTGCTAGCAAACATCTATCTTTGGTATCTTCTATGAACTCTTCTGGCAAGATTGCAGACTCACCCTTCACTACATCGGGTCGAATGATCCACAGAAATGGATGCTTGCTGTTCGCCAGCCCCCATGCAAACTCTATTAAATGTTGATTTGTCATAAAAGCAACACTCCCAAAATTCACATATAAAACAGAGTTAGGCTCCATCTCATCCAGCCACTTGAGGCATTTTGAGTCTTCTTTCCATAGGCTTGCTCCTAAGTTCACTTCACTTTTTAATAAATGCCGGCCGAGCATTGGCAGTGGACCGATGGTATAAATATGATCATGCTTGCACGCAATTGCACTCAACACCTCGAATTCTAAGTTATCGAAGGTGTTGAGTATGATTGCGGAAGCCTTCAAACAATCCTGTGCTTCCTGTACCATGAAGTCGAGCATAATGTCATTAGGATCAATTTTTCTTGTATAGGTTGGGAGGTCCTTCAACCGCATATCTCTCATGCCTGGTATATCAATGGAAGTACTGAAATAACCACTGCTAATATCTCTCTCATCTGCGGGTGCACAAAAGGAGAAGTCATGGCTCTTGTGCAAAGGGAACATTAAGTATATCTTGGCATGTAACAGAGTTGTTTTACTATATTACTGCATTGCCAAGCCCTACTCTACAACCTGCTATGGTTGTTGCTCTTTCTAGTTTCCATCCAAGCAGATTCTATATACCTTTATCATCTTTAAATCTCAAATCATAATCCTCACTAAACCAATTTCTATTCTATAAAAATGGTCAGCCTGAACTACAAACATTTTTCTTCATTTCCTCTGCCCCATTAGTATAAGAAAACAATTTCTCTAATCAGTTCTTAAACTTCAAATTTGAACTCTATCCCAGAAATGGGAAGAAAAGGAAGGCAAGAGTTTAAATTTCTCTAATTTGTCAAGCATCAACCAGTCAAAATAACAATATTACCACTACTCCTTTGCCAACAGATAATCAGGATGAACAACAGAGATAAATAGTATATATAAGAAACTAAATCATGTTGCCCCAACATTTCTTGGTCTTTGCCTCTTTTCCAACAAAGCAATGCTACTGTGGTCTGCAAAGGACCACACAGGTCCTAGATTCCACACAAGGTGTTGGTCCTGTGGTGACATTGAGGTAATCCTTAAAAACTTTCATACAATACTAATAACAAAAAAGGCCTTTGCACTATTTGCCACTTAGCAGTACATGGGTTTATCCATGTGATAGAGGATCCCACATACATCTCAATAGTCAAATTTTAATCCAAAGTAAGGAAGGTTGCTCAAACTTTGATGCAAAGGTTTAGAAAAAGAGAAACTGGTTTCAAAATACCATCAAATGGAGATGCTTTGTAATTTTAGCTACTTCCCATACTCATTTTAAACTAAAATTATACCAATGAGATGGGTCCTCTACTACATGGACTAACCAATGTGGGGAAGAAAACCCTAACAAAAAGGATTTTAAACTAAATGAGAGAGAGAGGTGTACCTCTTGGTGGTAAAATGCCTCTTGATATGAGCTCATGGCAATGGAGGAAGGACATGAAACCACAAGCTGAGGTAGTCCAGAATTGAACATCTTGAATCCCTAGTTCCTTGGCAGCTTTTAAACCACAACTCATAACTCCATCAGAGATAATACAAGAAACCCCAGTTGTATCAGAAGAGGAGTTAAGCTTCCTTATAAGCTGAAGAAGAGGGGCCAAGCAGTTCTTCCTGACAGAGTAGCACAGAGAGGGAATATCCTGGGTAGCATCATCATCATCATAATCACCGCCACGGCCAGACGGCGGCGGCAATCCATCAGGTATTGTTTCAAACCGGAAATCTATCAGGCCCTTCACTGACTCTGGTCCATTAGACCTCAATAAGCGTCTGTGATTGAACTCTGTGTTGACAAAGGTAATATGAAAACCTTAGAAGCTTTGTCAATTGCATCATAGGGGTAACATGGCCTTGTGATGGGTATGGAATGCAAACGGCATGAGGCTTCTCACCTGAAATAGGCCTCACCATGGTTTGCTTTGCAACTTACAGAGGAGGATGAAATCAGGAGCTTATGCAGTGGAGCTCCCTCTTCCCTCTTTAATTCATCTTTCATTTTTTTTTTTTGGTAGAATCTTTAGTTCATCATATTGAGATGATTGATAGGGACAAAAGGCAATTTTCAGTTGAAAGATCTTCCCCAATATTATCCATATTCCATAATTTGATTTAGGTGAGTGCGGAATGTGGGCCCCCAAGGACCAATGTTTAAGCTGATTGGCCACTCTCGACAGCTAACAGTGACACTGGTCATTTAACAGATACAGGGATGAATATAAAAAGAAGGAAATTTAGCTGCTGTCCAGTTGCAGTCACCCCTATTACTAGGGGTGTCAAGCGATCGGATTAGGTCGGTCTTGATCAGGTTTAATTAGATTTGGTCAATTTCTAAGATTACATCATGAACGATTTTTAATCGAATTGGTCGGTTTTACGTTTTAATCGAGCTATCATAAACAGACTTTAAACGGGTCCCTTTTAAAATTGGTTTCCTAAATATGTTTGAAGATGAATACCAATAAAATGAGGCAATGATGGGCATAAAAAAAAAAAAAAAAAAAAAAAAAAAAAAAAAAAAAAAAAGATCCCATAGTTAAAATGAATTAAGACAAAGATGCGCAAAGCAACTAAATTACTAAAGTACTCGATCATTAACCCTCGAAGTTCAAATCAATTAAAATACGCCTACATAGCCCAAGTTTAGTAAGTTCAAATCAATTAAACACTGCATAAAAATGATGAATGTCCATATGACAATTACCACCATCTCAATTGTACATATCACATATCCTTAAGGACTAAATACAAATAGTATTAAGAAAAAAAAAAATTACAAGTAGTATTAAAGGGGTCGGGCTAGATTGGGCTTAAAGGAGTCGGTTCAAATTGGGTTTGTAAATATGTCTGGCCTGTCGGGCACCCATCGGGCTAGGTGGTTGCACCGTATATTACCTATTTATAAATGTGTCGGGCTCACTTTTATTAATTGGGCTGGTCTAGGTTTGACCATAAAGGTGTCGGGCTCAATTAGGCCTACCGGTGCGGGCTTGGAATTGTGACCCCTACCTATAACCGTCAAAGAAATAAAATCTAGAAAAGTATTTTGAAAAAATACTATAATGTAGGAGGGTATTTGTGAACCCTAAGGAGAAGTAAATTATTCCATTTCTTAGGCTGTTTACAGGGTCGCAGCCAAATTTTTTCTTAGAAAAAGTAAACTACTTTATATAATTACAAAGAAACCCATTGGCAGTCCAGTTCCAAGTCAAAATATAAAAAATAAAAATAAAAAGTAGAAAAATAATAATTGGAGAAAAGAACTTTACCCATCTAATTTCACGCTTAGACACAACTGAGTGCGAAAAGATCTAGTTGTTCTATGTTCTTTATCTCCTTAAATTACCTTCGAAAGGAAGAAGATTAAATAAGTCAACGATGATAAGAAATTGCTTTTCAAATACCAAAAGAAGAAAGAGAAGAGATTGATGAAAAATTGGTATTGGCGAGACTGAATAATTTTCTCTCATACCATGATAACTATAGTTATCTCTATTCCTTTCCTTCATAATTTTGTTCTATCTTATCTTTATTCCCTGTTTATTTTGTTGCAAGATTTTGCATAGAAACAAAGAAAGCTATATAAAATTGTGAAGGGAACTCTGCCTGCCCGTGGCCTCTATGGCCAGCTGTGAAAATACCCAACGCGCAGGGCAGCTGGGTCTTTTTACACCCAGCTGTGTCTGGAATTAGGGTGTCTAGACTCTAGACAAGGAGAATGCTAGACAAACAGCGTTCTTTCTCTCCAAAATATATATATATATATATATATATATAAAGCATCTCAAGGAGAGAACAAGATCTCTTCAACACTTCAAGCCAGTCAATCCAGCTTGGCTTGCATTGGTGCCATTAGCAAGAGAAGGGCTACCACTAACCTATAAAGCATTGCCCATCTTCTTAAATTAACTAGGCCAGACCTGACTCGGCTCCTCTGGTCCATGGTTTCTTGGTTGATTTTGATAATTTTGAGATAAAAAAATCCTGACCAAAAGATCCCCCATAGGAAGAATTCCACTGATGACATGCAAGTATTCAAGACCGGTATGTTTCTCATAAAGGGCTTAATCTTGGATGTTATTGGCTTCCACTATTCAAAACTTCAGATAGTTTATAAATATAGACCAGCTAAATGATCTTGAAATTCTCATATTAGAATAGATGAAGTTTAATTTCCCAGTGCACTGATGAAGATTACCTAAGAAAATCTTTGTATCATTTTTCTTCTTTATTAAAGATTTGTGTCACTTTCTACTAGGATGATTTTTTCTTCTTTTTTTGTACAAAACTAGTAATTTAATATTCAAATTAAACAATTATGGGCCTTCAACCCATTAAGAACAAAATTTTAAGATAAGCACATTTAGAGCCTGTTTAGATTTAAATAGATATATAGCTCGATTAAGACCCAGTTAAGGTAGTCCAATTATAACTTGACACTGATCGACCCAATTATAAACTATATCATGTCCCTCAAAGCTAGGCCCATTTACCTAAGTAAGCATTCACGATGCAAGGTTTTCAAGTGGTCAAACCCGATTAAGCTTGACCAAGATCAACCCGGCCTGACTGGTTGACATCGCTAGAATATAGTATACAACAAGATATGTCTAATGTCATTAACAGATTTAATTCTTGTCGATTTGTTTCGCTGGAAGTTAGTTGTATTGGATCATTAGTCTTAGGACAGTCAACCATTTGGACATTTTGCTTTCCTTGTTCTTCCCTGTCTTTGCTTTTTCCTATGAATTATGAACTTTTATTCTATGTACAAAGAGA
This sequence comes from Macadamia integrifolia, assembly GCF_013358625.1. Classification (NCBI taxonomy): domain Eukaryota; kingdom Viridiplantae; phylum Streptophyta; class Magnoliopsida; order Proteales; family Proteaceae; genus Macadamia; species Macadamia integrifolia. The sequence goes on from NC_056566.1 coordinate 9,999,162, forward strand.
GTCTTACCCTTCCCACACCCATTTTCAATTCACAAAGATGCACAATACCCCTATAGTAAAATGGTAATTGAAACCATCCCAAATGTGGAGAACCTCTCTCCTGCAGTCCACCGCGACCCCTCGATTTGGGGGCACCATCGACCCTGAAAACCTTCATGTCTCTGAAATCATCGGAGCTCAAGTCGTTCACTCTCCAGCTCTGTGTTGTTCTCTTGGAGTTTTGAGATCTCTGATTGAGCTGATTACGAGGTCAAGATCTACTCGAGCTAGTTGGTGTCGTTAATCCTCTGCAATTTTAGCATGAAAGGACCACGGTGGAGAAATCCCTAATGTAGTTTGTCTGAGTTTGGGGGCTTTGAGTCCTTTCGTTTCAGAAAGAGAAGCCCTGTTTGTGTATGGTTTTGGAGAAAGTTCGAGGTGTGTTCTTGTTTCTCAGAGCGTTTTCAAAATTTTGAATCTTTTCTCTGTGCAGTTGGTTGACCCTTTTCTTGATTTATAATAAGAAGGGTTAATACAATCAATCAAGAACTAGTCATGGGTTAAAAATGGTAGGCTGACATGAACTGTTCTTGCAAAGATGGATAGTTCATCTTTTGCTGAGTTGTACATTCATTCTTGCGGAGAATTTGGGTCAAATTTTTAAATTTACACAGCTCTGCAGCTACAATATATTATGAAGGAGCTAGCCAGTTTGATCTAAGTACCAAAAAAATGAAAAAATGTAGTTGTAATATGAAGAAAAGGACTTGGCGGGGGGGCGGCTTTCTTTAGGAATTCAAAATGTGTTGTAATCACATTAGCAAGCTGCAGGACAGGTTGGAGAAGTGTGTAAAAGCCCCATGAGATCAGTGTGCTTCGTTTTCTGTTAGCCTTCTCTGATTCCTTGTATCAGCGATGTTATATGCGTAATGTTTTTGTTAGTGTTAACTTTTATTTATAATTGGATTTAATCTGATTCTGGTATTCTTTCATTTGTGGGTTCTGTATTTTTGGGTGCTATTTTTATTTTCTTATACATAACAAATTTTACTGTGTTCATCATTTTATTTAAAAAAACTTTAGGTTGTTGTTTCCATATACTTTTGTCTCCTATTGCATTTGGTTTTAGTAGGGAAAAGGAATCTGTAAGGGGTGGGATTCTCTTAATGGAAATAGATCTTGAGGGGAATGTGGATGAACATGAAATAGAAAATGTTAGGCCAAATGTAGGTGAAAGTATTGATGGAGAGGTACATGGTGAAGATGAGTTAGGTGTAAGTTTTCCTGCAATGGATCTTGGTTTTACTGAAGAGGATACAAATTTTGAGCCTTTTAAAGGAATGGAATTTGAATCACATGAGGAAGCTTATGCATTTTATAAAGAATATGCAGGGTCTGTTGGATTTAATACCAAGAAAAAGAACAGTCGCCGTTCAAGGCATACCGGAAAATCTATTGATGCACATTTTGCATGCTCTAGACAAGGAAACAAGCAGCAATCAGCGGATGCCATTAACCCACGACCCTCTCATAAGATTGGCTGTAAGGCAAGCATGGATGTAAAAAGAAGGCAAGATGGTAGATGGATCATACATAATTTTACAAAGGAGCATAATCATGAGCTTTTGCCATCCTAAACACATTATTTTCGAAGTGGTAGGAGTATAATTTGAATAGCAAAAACGATTTAGAGATTCTGCATGCAGTACGAGTACAAACAAGTAAAATCCACACTCCAGTAGCTGAAAAATGTGGTGCATCTCAAAGTGGTGGTTTTTTAGACAGAGGCATTAGAAATCAAATGAATAAAGAAGGATGCTTGGCTATAGAAGCGGAGGACGTGCATGCTATGCTGGACCATTTCATACGGTTGCAGCAAGAGAATCCTAATTTCTTCTATGTAATTGATTTGAATGATGAACAGTGCTTAAGAAATGTTTTTTGGGTTGATGTTAAAGGCCACATGATTGTATCAGCTTCAATGACGTTTCTTTGGATACAACTTATCACAAAAAGAGATGCAGAATGCCATTTGCACCTTTTATGGGTGTAAATCATCACTTCCAATCCACATTGGTTGGATGTGCTTTATTGTCAGACGAGACTTCATCGACATTTGTTTGGTTATTGCGGACTTGGCTTAGAGCAATGGGTGGAGTTTCTTCAAGAGTGATAATTACTGACCAAGATGAATGCATGAAAGTAGCTGTTGCTGAGGTTCTTCCAGATGCCCATCACCAGTATTGCTTGTGGCATATATTAAGGAAGATACCAGAGAAACCCAGTCATGTAACCAAGAAAAGTGAAAATTTTATAGAGGAATTTAACAAATGCATCTATAGATCGTGGACAGAGGAGGAATTTGAAAGTAGATGGTGGATTATGGTTCACACTTTTGAACTCAAGGAGGATAAGTGGATTAAATCTTTGTATGAAGATCGTAAACAATGGGTTCCAACTTATATGAAGGATACTTTTTTTGCAGGAATGTCTACCACCAAACGATCTGAGAGCATAAACTCGTTCTTTGATAAATATGTGCTCAAAAAAACAACATTGAAAGAGTTTCTAGAGAAGTATAAGAGCATTCTGCAAGCTAGGTATGAAGAGGAATCCAGGGCAGATTTTGATTCAAAGCATGGATTCCCTGCTTTGAAGTCCCATTCGCCTTACGAGAAGCAAATGTCAACATTCTACACTCATGAACTATTCAAAAAGTTCCAAGTGGAGGTTTTGGGAACCGTTGCATGCCATCCAAGAAAAGAGAAGGAAGATGGGACCAACACAACATTTAGGGTCCAAGATTTTTAAGCACAACAGGACTTCATAGTCATGTGGAATGAAACAAAATCAAATGTGTCTTGTTTGTGTTGTTCCTTCGAATATAAAGGGTTTCTTTGTAGGCATGCGATGGTCGTTCTCCAATTTTCAGCTATACCTGAAATTCCATGTCACTATATATTGAAAAGATGGAGCAAGGATGCAACAATTAGGCATACTATAGGACAAAATTCAGAGATCACACAATCAAGGGCACAACGCTACAACGATTTATGTCAGAGAGCCTTGAAATTGGCCATAGATGGGTCAGCTTCTCAAGAGAGTTACATCACTGCAGTTCATGCACTTGAAGAAGCTATGAGGAGATGCGCAATGTTGAATATCTCAGTACAGTGTGACACAGCCTAACATGTCAATAATTAATGGTCATTTTGATGCTCCACAGAACATGCAGGAGCTGGTAAGGCTCATTAAAACTACAATTATGCTTCTGTTTCCAGTGTTTTTTAAATTTTATCTAGCTGTAATATAATTTATATTATTATAACTTATAGACTGTTTTATTACTTGTAGGGGCATTGCTCGATTTTACCAACCTGTGAGGTTTAGTGTGGCACTCATTAGAGCATATAGGGCTGGTATGTATATTATGATTTAGATAAAAAGTGGTTGCATATTATATTGATGGACTTGAATTTGATTTTGGATTGGGGTTAGTAATTGTAGGGATAATTTAAATTCAATTCATCAATTCATTATGGATATAATGGTACTGAATGGAGTATGGATGGTCACAGAAGATGAGATTTAGCTGGTTGACCCATTGTCTTGGCTGATCTCTTGTTTTTGAACAGAAAGGCATAAAGTAAGACTATTGCAGCTTAGAGCCTAGCCTTAAATTGGTTGTTGGATTCAATTCTTCATGATGTAAATATACTGTCAATGTCGTAGCAGAAAACCCTTGTGTTTCATGTTTAAATTTATAAAATATTTTCTTACTGGCAAGTCAAGAAGATGTTAAGATTCTTGCACTGATTGTTAGATCTTGCTTATGCTTTCTTTACTTTTTCACTTGAGTATGGTGATTTTCTCCAGTGGAGTAGTTAGCTGTGTAACGAAAAAATGTTGAAAATCACCATATTCTCTGTAAATAACCAACTCTTGCCCTCAGCTACCCCATATATTGGTTTGCCAGAGTCCTTGAAAACCTTTAGATTCGCTCCAACAAAACAAACCAACAAGCTGCTTTGGTATGAACTTCTAAATCCATCTTCCTCGAACCATCCATCTAATGTTTCCTCAAGTTTCCAAAACCTCATTGTGATTGCCAACTTGAATTTCAGGTTTCTTCCAAAAGGCTGTAGAATTAATATCCATGCCTCTGTAGAATCCCTTGGCACCAAGAGATGCAAAGCTGGTAATTCCTCTTGTAGACCTCTTACAAAGTGAACATAGATTCTCATGTTGATAGCATCTGAATAGATTGTCAGTGTAGCCATAGTTGTCATGGCGTCGCCAAGGCGGCGATTTGGCATCCTGGAGGAAAAAGAAGTTCATGGCAATGCTACGATTTACGTGACTCACAAATGGTGGTCGACATTGGCTGATAGGCGTTGCTATGGCACCGCCATAGACGCCAGGTCACGTCTGATTCACTAGGCAGTCGATTTTTTGTAAAATGCAGGGTGATTTTGATAGGGCTATGTTGATTTTTGATGATTTGATGTTGCTTAATATTGGTTTTATATGTTATAGGGTATATATTGTGAGCTTGTAGCATGCTAAATAACTTTAGAAAATAGGGGAAATAAAAAAATAACATACTAAATAACTTTAGAAAATAGGAAAAATAAAAAATGACACATGAGCGATTTGACCGCCATGGCAACGTCATAACGGACGATTCATCACCAAATCAATTAGCCACCTCTCCACCGCCTTGGATCGATTTGACGCTGTAACAACTATGAGTGTGGCAGAACTACCATTTGCTAGGAGAGCACCGGCGAGGCAAATATTGAACCTTGTCCCATATTCCAGTAAGAAAATAACTGTAATGGTATTCTTTGGTGCACCATGGTGTTGGTGCTGGGGTTTTGTCTTTCATTCCTGGAATTCGAAAGCTACCCATTCTCATTTGCATTTTGTTTTACTAGGCCATTGTAAATTTAGGGACAGTAAAGAAATGATGTAGGATATAAGGAGGTATGATTCAATTTGAGTAATGATGCTGACTAATTACATGTTTGAATTTGCAACCATAGTTAGTAAATATGTGCTTAATACACATTTTTTCCGTATCTGAATGTTTAATTGCCGAATCCCCTTTTTTACGTATAATATGTCATATACGAAAAAAAATGCATCTTTATTATGGGATGCCGAATTAAACACGTATTTCCTGTATTTTTTCATATTATTCATTTTAACAGCATTTTTATTTAAAATAAATAAATAAATAATCAAAACCCAAAATCCCTTTTCAATTGAAAATCCAAACCTAGAGAGGGAAGTAGGAATACTGCTTATATGCTTCTTTACCCTAACATTTATTTTAGCCAATCATTAAGAGGTTTTTTAAGTGTTTTTTTAGCTTAAAATCCTACCTACTCTTAAAATTTGCCTATTATTTATAGATACCTATAAAATCATTCTGTGTCCAAAATCATTCCCAGTGTCCTTTTTGCTTCAGGGGTTATAAATGAGGTGACAAAAATCTCAATCCTCCACATTTAGATTTACTTCATATAAACTCTTCATTAATGAGAATTGGGAAGGATTGTTATGGTGAAACTGCTGAAAAATAGTATGAACTGTAACCTTAAAACTATGAAATCTAAGGCAAAAACATAAAAACTTTAAACCCTACTGTAAACCTGGTGGCTGGATATGGAACTCCTGTAGTTCATTGGAGTAACAACGTTTTCGGCAGATACAGATAAAGTTAATTACCAAATCTATAGAGACTAGGAGAGGGGGATAGAAAATTCTGGCTATTCAAATACTCATATGAAAATGGCTAGACATAACCATCACAGTTAGGTTAGAGAGGAAAAAAGATCGAAGAACGTCGCTTCATTTTTTTCACCTCTGTAAGGGAATTGAACAAATTTTTAGTGCTGGATTTCATTTGGGAGACAATTTTCAGAAGATTACAAGTGCCAGTTATACAGAAAATTTGATTTCCAATACTGTCAATTCCATTCCTTTTTATTTTCTCATGACAGGACTTCAAGAAGGTAACCAGGATATCCATCGGCCTTACATTTACCATTTGTAGTTTTCTACAAAACAAAATGGATATATCCTCCTTGTTTAGCAACACCACCTTCACTTGCTTATAAACGAAACAAGAACAAACTATGCAACCTCTCATGCTCTGACATTACAGATTCTAATAGCTCATCTTCATTAAAGTATAAAATTCGACTATGAAAGAAAAAATAAATGTGACATCCACAGCTCGATTGGAGTTACTTTGTTCTCCAAGCCTGTAACCATGGAGGTGTTGAGTTTATTCAAACTTCCACATCCTATGCAAGCATTTAGATTTTCTCGAAACTTTCTCACTTAAATGTTAGATTTGATCCTTACTGTTCTTGTCATCAGGACTGCAGTGGTGAATGGGTTAATCCTGCTGCCTGCACCCAATTGTTAAATACAGCCCATTGAAAATATATGTTGCATTCTCACATTCTAGTCACATTATACAATAATTAAGCAAAAACTAGAGTATGTAACAACCTAAGAAACGTATAAATTGAGATAGTATTGAGTTACAGCTTTTTCAACATCTCAGAAAGCAAAAGGAGATTGTAGTTGGAAAGAATATATACAACCCCAGATACATCTAGTGCCTTGTAGCAAATCAGTGTATTCCGAGGCTCAACCAGCTCTATTTGGCACTACATCACCTGATTCAGCTACTTGATATGTCATAACCATGCATCACTAATATTAGGAGACGGTACACATCTTGCTTCCACAGCTAAAGTCTTAATGATGCCCTGGCATGGATCTCCAAAAATTGCATTTGAAACATTGACAGAACAGCTATTTCTTCCTTGGCATGCCTGCAAGAAGAATTTTAATTTATCAATGGAAGGAGTTATCAGATCAAATAAACATACTAGAGGCACCAGTGATCAATACTATGACCCCAGTCGTAAAAACTGCTTGATTGATGGGAGCAACCAAGTTAGTTCTAGATATGTAATGCTACAACTCTAGTTTGGGCATAAACCCTTTGCATAGGGAAGAAAGCTCCACCAACTCTTGGCCAATAAGCTACCAAGTTTCTCATATAATTGCTGGGTTGATTAATCCCAAGTTGGGTTAGGTTTGCACATTTCCTGACCTGACCTATGAGTCTTTCACAGACTAATGCAACCCATTGTTTACATAAGCATAGTTGTCACAGTATCTAGGCGACCCAAGGCATTGGAGAAGGTCCAAAAGCAAGGTGACCAAGGTGCCGTGTCCGAGGCGCCCCCTAAGAAACCAAGGCGCCTTGATGCCTAGGCGTTGACAACTGTGTACATAAGTAACCCAAACCTAGCCTTGTTCTTCCAAGGTTCTATGGGTTGGCTAATCCTAATCAAATGCAGATCCAGGTTAGGTCCAAGTTCAGCAGTTAGCACTCCTTGGTGTACAACCATACCTGACCAGCCCACTGCCACCAACACTCCGCATCTATGTATGCTATAAAAACCATCATACTTACATCAAAGACAATAGAAAATGAACTATGTGCATGACAGTTGCCAACGAAGAACTTTTGACAGTTGCCCCCAGGAGTACCATAACTCGCAAATGTTATGCTGGAGATGGCATGTCCATTATCACACTGCAAGTGTATTTCTGGTGGCACATCCTCGATTGAGATTTTTCCCTGGATAACATCTGGATGTGACCAGCTGCTAAGAGGTGGATAGTGGGACTCTGCCACTTGAGCACAGATAATTCCTGTAAAATGTGACTTCATTGATATCTTGAATGGATTTCCTCCTGTTTCCTCGAAGAGGACATGAAGATTTTTGGATGCCTGCAGCCACGATCGCGGGATATGGTACCTGGAAGAAACTAAAAAAATTGATGTAAGAATTGCTGAAATTCAGACATCTAAGTCATACATCTAGTCCGGCAAATGTAATCAGTGACCAAAATCTATATAAAAAGTGGTCCGGTCACCTTCCGTAGTGATATAACCAAAAAAAAAAATTCTACAGAAAAAGAAACTACAAACTGTTATGCAATTTTTTTGTAATTAATATAAAAGGAACTTTCTGCTCAAGCTAATAACAAATGGCTTTACACTAATCTCCTCATTGTACAGGCATATACCAATTTCAATTAATGATCCTAGACGTATTTCCACATGATTTTTGAGCTTTTATTCCCCCACCCCCCCCAAAAGAAAAAATAAATAAATAAATAAAGTCTCAGAGTACACCCTTTGTATGCTATTACCAGCATATAGATGTCCGCTGTTGGTGGTAGAGCATGCCGGAAATTTTTTTGTATACATGTTTAATCAAATACAGATAATAGGGTTTACTGTTTAGGGTTACCTCAAAACCTACATGTGCAGGTTTTCCAAAGGATTGCAACACTTGAATTGGGTACTTTGCACGGGCAACAAAGATCAACACAGCAGAGATGTTCTTCATGAATTAGTGTTTCACAAACCCTAGCTTTGAAACTTGAGAGAGAGAGAGAGAGAGAGAGAGAGAGAGCCACAATTTTGAGGAATTCTAAAACCATAAAATCGGTGTCTAATAATGAAGTGTGTCTCTCCTCCCTAACTACGTATTTATAAAATACCATCTAAAAGTCTCATATTGAGTTTGTCATTCAAGTGATGTGACCTTATAGGATGCTATCACTGAGATTGCACATGGTGAGTAAGTCATCTACACTAGACAATAATTAGTAACACTAACATACAAGAAGTAGCAATAACAGTTGGAAATAACATGTAAACCTCTAAGTGATTGAAAACATGACGTTTAAGTCCCTCCACTTTAATTATATCACATAATGGATTTTCGGGTATAGAAATTCAACCGTCCCCTAATCTGTCGAAGCAGCCAATACAGAGAATCTCGACCATTGATTGGACATGAAACATTTGTAAAACATCATCAAAATATAATAATTATTTTTAAATAAGTTGCAAACAATTTTTAAACCTGCCACCAAGCTCAGAAATTTGTCCAATCATTATCTATAAATTCTCCCAGTATTTTGTGGATTCCATACAAGAATTAAAGTATCGGTATCGGTTGCCATATCACTTGGTCAAAATTAAGATAAGTATCAGAGGGTATCGTATTCAAGATACGCAAGATACACACATAAATGGAAAGGAAGCACTTTTTTATATACTTTTGCATTAAAAAATAGTTAAAAAAAGCTATACATAACATGTATTATACATAAATACTAAATTGAGAGTATCGCATTAAGAATGCAAAGTTTGTAATTGTCCCATAAATGTAAAATCCTTGTTCCCAAGCTTGATTTCCACTTTAGTTAGAGAAAAATGGTTGACAGTAACTTTGGAACAAAAACCCCTCAAAAAATCGTGTTTTTCTAAAAAGTGACCCATCTTGGCCATTATATGACCGTAGCACACCGCAACAGTATGCATATGTACCGATGTATACCGAAATGTACATTTCACCTTGATTTTTAATTTTTCATAGCGTATCGGTACGTAACGGTGTGCATCGTATCGTATCGGTGTGTATCGGTGGTGTATCAATGCATATTGTAGGATACATATCAATACAAAAGAATTTTAAATATTCCATGTATCGTATCGGTAAGGACTGATACGTATCGATACTTTAAACCATGATTCCATATTTATTATCATTATTTCAGGATGCACATCATGAATCTAGCCTACCGGTATATAGCTAGCTAGTATAGGCATCAACCATTAGCATACCAATACGCAGAAAGTATATCTATAGCAGTAGGGACCTCTAAGGTATGGGGACAAAAATAACTATCAGAAAGCCTTTTCGCATGAACAACTGATGATGATCCATACAAGACTCTCGTAATGATCATGTCCAACACATACAAATATATAATATAAATGTTCATGTTTCATATTTAGAGAAATATAAAACGTGACAAACCTACGTATAGTATGCCCAACACTATCCCTAGTTGTGGATACTTTATAACCTTAGCTTAACACATCACATATAAAATGATAATGCAAATTAATACTCTTAATTAGGGGGTTGATGGACAAACATGTCCAACATTCGCCTCTTTGCTTGACACTAAGGATTGTGATGTACAAGTCTTGACACAAAGGGAGAAGTAAACTTTAAGGGTAATACCAAAATAACTAATCTGAAATGCAAATGAATACGCTTGTAAGAGCATTCGTGGCATATAAAAATTGGATGAGAAAGGGAGAGATGTGCTTCTTTTTACAGGGGTAAAGATTATATTAAAAAGCAAGTGGTGGTTCAAGTGAGGGTAGCACTTGCAGATTTATATATGTTCAGGTCAACGGGGGAAAATCTAAAAGAGAGAAAAGATAGAAAGGAAACATCAGATTAGGACCATGTGCAACTGTGGTACCACAAATAAATCAGTAACTTTGCTTTAGTGCAAGATGAGAACAAATTCTGCACTGTCTGTTTTCATATACTTGTCCGAAACAAAGTGTAATGTGACTTGTAAGATCTCTATAAGGGTAAGTGTACTACAAAGAATAGAAGAGAACCGATTTAATTGGCTGAAATAGTGGGTACGAACAATGTTGCCTCAAAGGTTTCCCGAACATGATGGGAATCTATTTCCGGCAGAATATTTTTATACTCTCAATAGTTTAGTATATGATGTGTAACTTTAGTCACACTACGATGAATAATAATGATATGGTGAAGATTGAGGAGAGAGAGGTACCGCAAAGTGATCATTTTAGTTATCTAGGGTCGGTAATAAATAAATAAAGTGATATAGAGGAAGTTGTTCCACAGAGGATTAGGTGTGATGGATGAAGTGGAGAGGTGTGTCCAGAGTGTTGTGTGACCAACGTATTCCTTTAAAGCTTAAAGGAAACTATAGGGCAGTCGTTAGACTGGCTATGATGTACGGGGCAGAATGCTGGACAGTTAAGTGTCATATAGGTGTAGCAGAGATGATCATGCTAAGTGGCAAAATTAGGAAGGATAAAATTGCCCTGATTCATGATAAGTCCGAGAAAGCCGTTTGAGGTGGTATGGCTATGTTCAATGGAGGCTTGAGGATGCACCGGTAAGGAGAAGTGACTTGATTCAGATTGAAGGATCTAAAAGAGCTAGGGGCAGGGCCTAAAATGACCATAAGGAGAAGTAGTGAGGAATGGCATGCATAGTTTAGGTCTTGTCCCAAGTATGACTTTGAATAGATCTGATTGCAGGGTAAGAAACCATGTAGCCAACCCCATTTTGGTGAGATTTTACTAATTTGTTGTGTTATGTTCTTTTGCTCTTACTGTCTTGGATTGGTTCCATGTAGCCGACCCATTTAGTTGGGTTAAGGCTGAGTTGTTGTTGTTGTTGTAATAGTATTTAAATTTATTTGATAAATGATAAATAAAAAAATTGCAAGGAGAGTTGCTGACTGGTCATTTACCCAACAAAACCAGGGAAAAGGATTTTGTTGGTGATTACCATATGAGATCCTGCTGATTCAATTGGCCTCAATCAATCTATCACTTTGAGAAAATATATACATATGGGGAAATTCTCTCTTTGCTTAGAAATTCTTAACATTCCTACTCCTTATCCGAGGTTTGCATAAGGTGTTAATAAATGCAACCAAATATATTAAACACATAAAAATTCTTAAGGGAGTAAAAACATACCGGCTTTGAGTAGGTCTCCCACAGTTAGTGGCACATTTCATTGCATAAAAGGTGCCACAATAATCACAAGTATTCGGACAGCCATCTTTTGGGGCGACCAGAGACCAATATCTTCCTATGTTGTGGCCGTTAACCCAAGCCTGTCCCTTTCCCATGCTTTCCAAATTGAGTGAAACAGGATCTACTCCCTCAGGAGCATCAAAATATGTCTGTTTGCAAACATATTATCAGACAATAGAGACAGAGCAGAGGGAAGAAATTAAGGCATCCAAAAATAACCATCCACAAAATATCCGATGCTGTTACCTTGTACCATGATAAGGCGGATGGAGTTGCATCTGTTGCCAAATCTATCCAATCTGCCTGTTCAGTTTCATCTAGATCATATATTCTCATAAATTCACCCTTCAGCCCCACCTATAATTAAAAAAGGAAAGAGTTAAGTCAATGAATCAGTTCTCACTGCAGTCCAGAAGCACAGGTAAGTTACAAAATGCCTAAATTTAAGGTGGAGATATGTAAAGGAAAAAAAGTAGAAACTAAGAGAAAAATACCAAAAGAGATTTTGAGATTCTGGAACATAGGAGAAGGAAATTTGAAACTTTAATAAATTATTAAATTTAAAATAAAAAATTTTATGAAGAAGAATAAATGTAGGAAATCAATATTCATCCAGCATATAAACTATATGTAATCTTGGGATTAGGTGTAGCAATTGGGTGGACAGGGTGATCTCTGACCCAGTTAAAAAGCACAAATCCATACCAGACCCACTTAATACATGGCTAATGGTTAGAGCACATAAAACCAAAAACAGAAATCCAATCAATCTGAACGATTCATGTAAAAATTTATCTGTTTTTACAAATTCTAGGTTATTTCCCTCAGTACTAAGTGTTGACCTACTACCAATGACACCTCTGAATCCATACTTTGCTCCACCCCAACCCAATTAACCTATGCTAGACCAGTTCACCCCATCCAACACAACCAGACCTACTTGACTTGTAGTATTTTCTATAATATTCTAATGGTAAATTTTAATAGATATATAAAGAGTGCTCATGAAGTTGATGGAGCAGACAATGTGCTTGTCTTATTGAATATGTTAAATCCATTAGGGAACTTAATAGATCCTGCTACTATCCTGCTACTCATCCTTGACCCACCCATTAAGTTGGTTGGTTGAACCTCCCAACCAGTCAACATTGCTGAATAGGTATGGATAGCTTCAACCCAACAACAGGTGCGGGTATGGGTCAGTTCATGATCAGGTGAGCTTTTCCCTCCCATACTTGGAATTTTCCCAATTCCAGAGGCTGAGTGGATTCTGTCCTTGCATCACCAACACGGACAATCAATTTACTACTATAGAAGAGATTCTTAATGAAGAGAGCTAAATCATTTGGATATTCATGCACCAAATCTTGTATATAGTATATCCAAATGCCTCAACTTGATAGATGGGTATATAAAAGTTTTTTCCACTCCCATGAATCTTAGGGACTGAATTGTTTTAATAGGGCAACTATAAGTTTTGGAGTAAAAGTATCAGTTTATAGGATATTTAACAATCTAGTTTCACATTAAACTCAAACCAATAGTTAAAAATGTATATGAAAACATTGCATGATTTCCTAAATACATGGAAACTGATATAGACAACAGGCATAAGTTAACAAATAATCTCGAGAAACAATACAAAATCAAGCTTGTGATTCACACTAGCTCACATGATGTCACGAAAATAAATAGAACAAAATTCACCTGATAGGTCCAAAATGACTTGGAGAGGTCAATGTCCCCATTTTTCAAACCAGAAAGTCTAATTTGGCCTCTAAATCCTGCCCCATCTTTCTCAAAGAAGGCACCATCGTTCTGCATAATAAACAGATTGACATAATGGAAAGAGTTGAATTAACTATTCTTAAATAAATAAAAAAATACAGTAATGTCAGACCGGGCACGAAGCAAATGTCAAGGGTGGAAAGAACAAAGTCCAGAAAAAAACTGTGGATATGATTGATCTATTTAAAGTTCAAGAACACCAGCAGGAACTTACACGTCATTAAATATAACAGCTCGCGTCATAGTAAATCAGCAATTGATATACTACTAACTCAAGGAATATGAAAGGCAAGTTGAAAACTAGGAAAAAAAAAATCACCATAAACAAATCCATGTCTTACCTTCATCTACAAGCAACGACATATGAATGCGAGAGAAGAACAATCCCAGTAATCTGGACTCACAAACCTCTTGTAGACCACACTTAGTATATAGGAAATGTTTCCATGTACATTGAGATGTTGTTTCCATGTAAATAGGGAATCCATGTCTCACCTTCCTCTCAAAGCATTGAAACATGAATGTGCAGGAGGATCATCCTAGTACTCTTAATTCACGAATCTTATGTTAACCACATTTGTGTATAAAGGGAATCCTTTCCCATGTACATGTTTGTTTATTACTTGTCAGCATTATTCTTTTGGTGTCTATAGAAAGAGGGTTTTATAGTTTCTGAATAAAAAGCATGAATCTAATATAGTCATCACAAGGACTTGATTCTAGCATGGGGTTACAACAGGAAGCAAATGAAAACATTAACTTTACCAAATACTGGCAAGAGAATTTTTTTCCATATATATTACCTGCAAACCCACTGTTTCAGATAATAATGCTAACTCATTCTCTCCTATCAATAAATGAACAGGTTGAACAACTCGGACCCAATGACCAACAGCACTGCCTGCACACCCAAAGTTCCATAACACATATTAGATGGTAAAAGGACACACTGAACTATGTATGCATGAAAAACTAAAAATGCATATGTAAATGAATTGATTATTGCAATTAAGTACATACATGAGGCAAGCATGAATGCATAGACATAAGAAACCAAAAGCAAAGAGGAAATATAAGAGAGAAATTCATGCTTGAGTATAGAAAACTTTGTGTATTACCATACTTCAGTAGGGGAGCACAAGTTGGTCATATCTAGATCGGAAAATTACATTTGAGGTACCTAACGTTTAGAGAAACTACGTCTGAGGTACCTCACATTTGAAATGCTATGTATGAGCTACCTCATGTTCCCTAAACATTGTCTTTTTTTTTTTTTTTTTTTTTTTGGGGGGGTGGGGGTGGGTGGGGGCACCTCTCTTTTCACAATTCCAACTTAACCCATGATGGTAGAACCTTCTCTCCATCCTTAGATTCTCCTCTCCGGCACCCTGGCAGCCCCCTGAACCTCCCTTGCAGCTCTCTTGACACCCTCCACAGCTCTACCGCTCCCGCTGCTATGCAACCTGCATCCCCTGGCTCCTTCAACCACCCACTTTGTCGCAAACACCCCCCCGCTACGCAACCCTGCACCTCCTCATTCATCCACCACTCTGTCACAGCCCCTCTTCCCACAGCACTCCTTCAACCACTCTCTGTCACAGACCCCCTTCCCGCAGGCACACTCACCCACTCTATCAGTCTTCCTTCAACCAATTACTCTGTCGCAGCCCCCCTTTCCATCGCTCGAGCCCGCTGCGCACCGCTGTACCCTCCTCTGTAATCTCTCACGAATTCCAGTTTCAAAAAATGGATAATTTGAAGAAAACCGTACACCATGCACCCACCATGGAAGAGAATCTCCCACCACTTTAACAGTCAGTGTAGAGTAAAATTCCATAAGCAAATACACTTCAATGCATCCATCCTCAGGGACACGTACTTCTCTAATTCTGTTCCACCTTCTCTTGTATACTGCACCTTCACTTAACACAACTGAATTCAAACTCCATGACTAATCTCAACTCCCTCAGTCTGCAATTAATCTGCATGAGATGGCGAGGAGGAGAAAATCTGAGTTCACCATTTTCATTTTCCATTGTCTTTGCCATTATTTTCTCATGGTATGCTGCTGCAATTGAAAGCTCTAAAGATGCATCTGGTGCTAGTACGAAATGGTCAACAAAGAACTGAGAGCCCTCTTTAGGATGGATTCCCAGGTGATCTCAGTTGTCAAAATCGGTGATGGCAACCGAAGGCATTACCATCTTCTGCTGCGCAACCCTGCACCCCTTCTCCTTCAATCACCCACTCTATCGCAGCCCCCATTTCCAGAAGCCCCACCATACTGCATGGCCCTGCATCTCCTTCTCCTTCAACCACACACTCAGCTGCAATTCCCCTTTCCTGTAGCCCACCCTGCCCTTTGCCATCAACACCAACACCCTATCCCTGATGCATTCCTCTGCTCTGCATCTACTTCTCCCACCACTGCACCTGTGACCTGTGCACCACCACAGCTCTGTACCTCTGGTGCCCTCGACCTCTACCCTCAGCTTCCTCCTGCTGCGACCTCGCCCTCAAACCCCTCCCCCCAGCAGCAACCTCCACTCTCTGACACCCCCCTCCCACAGTGACCTCGACCCTCAAACCCCCTCCCTAAAGCCTTCTCCCGCTTCAAAGCCCTGGCGCAGCCCCCCTTGCCCTTGCTGCAGTTATTTACACAAGTCTCCTCTGGCTATCCGTGTATTTGAGTGATGAACCAAAGCTGGACACCAGCCATCTCTCTAAATCCAGCATTGAGCATCAGGGGTGTTCATCTTTGCAAATCCAACTTTAGGATTCAACAGGTAAACCCACAAAAATCCCAGAGAGAGAGAGATATATACAAAGTTAACAAGCCGTCAACGGCGGAGAGGGGAAGAGATGCAGAGAGGGTACTATGGGAGATCACAGTGGAGGGGTGAGAGAAATAGAAGGGGGAGAGAGGGATGTGGTTCCGGGAGGACCCCGAGGTGAGCCTGTGCATGTTGCTGGTGGTAGCAGCATTGGAGGAGGAGGAGGATGAGGATGTGGTGGTGGTGGTTGTGAGGAAGAGAAACCGAGAAATGGACAGATCCGTCAATGTTTTTGGCGGTGGTCTGGGTAAAGTTGGAGATATGAAAAAGTACCCCAAACATAATATTTCAAACATGAGGTATCCCAAATGTAAATTCTCTAAATTTTAGGTAACCAAGATATAATTTAGTCCTATCTAGATTATTGAACTTGTTATCCCAAAGTTCTTAAGAACCATATCCATCTGACTTAGGAAACTGAGAAAATGCAGGAACCTCCCTGAGAAATGAGATTTCTGATAATACCAGTAATCTATTGAGGTTTTGGCTTAAATCAGCACTTATGTCCCTCTCATTAAATCAGTTTGAACTGCTGAAAGCCTTTCATCTGTGAACTACCTCTCACTTTTTCCGTTGTGATTTCCTGCATGTGAATTCATCTCCATCTAAGCCATCTAGGTCTCCCCAGAATTTTCACCTTTCATATCCACCAAACCTTAATGTAAGTGGTAGTCTCTTAATGCATTTTTTAACCAATGGTATTCCAAAAATCTATACAGTTGGCACATGCATATCCTAATTATGACATTATTTTCCAACAGGTTGTGTATCATTTAAAATCAATTTTGAAGGGAAAAGTCAATACCTGCAAGCTGGCCATTTAAGAAAATGCGAACTACATCACGCATTTCATCAATAATAAGTCTGGGACTAACTTCATTTTCCTCCCAATATGAAATGTCGTCATCAGAAATATGTATCCTGTGTTGCATTGATTTTGTACCGAAATTATTAGATGATGAAAATGAGCCTTGTCAAACCAAGAAATTTAACAGGTACAAAGGTAACACAATATACTGAAACTAACCTTCCTGAAAAATGCTATGGGGCAAAAGCAACAGATTAATCATTGATGTTCCTAGAAAAACTAATAGTTGAAATAATGATTCAGATGCTCTGGTTAAAAAAGAATGAACACTCCGCAGAATAGTAAAATTTACTGCCAACAAAACTCAGAGAAAACAGTTTCCAAAGTGCAGGAACTAATCTTCTACAGAAACCATAATATAATCATCATTGATGGTTTGAAAGAAAAATAAGTCCACCCTCCTACAGAAGGTCCAAGTGGCACATAGGATCAAAGTTCATAAGGATAAGAAGGTCAATAATACCACGTCCTAAATTCCCCACCCATGTCTGTCTCCCCTCCGGCGGTTCCCACCGCCTGAGTCTCTCCCAACACCTGCCCTGCTGCTCCCTCTCCTCCTTCCTCCCCTCCTCCCTCTCCTAAACCATGGAATACTGTTGTCAGATCCACCCCTGTCCCCTCCAAATCCAGCCACCTCTTTTCTTTGTTCCTCCCTCCACCTTCCATGATAAGAAGGTTGGCCTTTATCCTTCAAGTTTGCTTGAGCCTGAACTTTTCAAATGGCGGAATTGTATTATCAGACATTTCCTTGGTTCTAGACCAGTAGGCCTCCATTACATATAGTCAAGTCTTCCCTCTCCAAGCAATGAAGACTACTTGGCTCACTATCCACCTTTTGCCTTGAAAATTGTCTCTTCATCTTCAACTTTTCCAAAGAAGCAGATAAAATCACTGCTCTGGAAGGAGGCCCACGGCAGGTAGGGAAAAATCCAAAATTTCTGCACCATTGGGACCAATATACTGCCGTTGCTAAAGTCGACCTCAAAACCATCCTCATCTGGGTTGCTCTCCTCAAGCTTCCCCTTCACTTTTGGTGTCCTAAAGGGTTAGTGGGTTCTGTTATTGGAAAAGCTCTCTTCTCGGATCAACAAACCTTATGGATAGGCTTGCCTTTGCTAGAATATGCATCGAAGCCTCTGTTGAACACATCCTCCCTTCTTCTGTTAACCATAGTGGATGGTGAAGATCTGCAAGTTGTTTGGCCATCATACAAAGAACTATGCTGCCTTTCTGGCCCCTCCTGAAGATAACTCCCTGAAAGCTCCCTCTGAAATCGATGTCCAGAGGAGAACCCTTTCTCCATTCCCTCGTGGTAGAAGGAAACATAGCTGACACTGGAATCACAGTCGCATGCTGCCCCAAATCCTCAAGAAGATGCCTCCCTCTCTGCCATGACTGCTTTGTCGACCCAATGGATCACCAAGCATTGTCTGCCGGTCACAACAGAATGACAGATTATCCCTTCTCTGGTTGCAATCTGACTCTGATGGAGAAGGGGAGAACCTATTGCCAAGCTCCTTGTCCTTGCAGTTGCCTTGGGCTGCCTCATATCTTGCTGCAGATATCACTGAAAGCACCCCCCTTGTCGCACCGCCAAGATTCCTCCTCAAGCATTCCCAAGAACCCTAGCCTTCCTTCTGGTCATGAAACAGCCCCTGAAACCTCATCCTTTTCTCCGTTCACTTTATCCCATATGTTTCTCCCCCCTGGGGGCCCCACTTCTCTTTCGAGAAGACCCTCTCTCCACACCGGTCAACCCTGGCTCCCCTCCTCTGGTCTAACCCAAACCATCTCCATCTGGCCCACCCCTACTTCTAAACCTAGCCAGCCTTAACTCCAACCCTTACCCTGGTCGGTCACCCTTGTCCCTATACCCAAACATCCCTTCTACCTCTAGCTGGCCTCCCTTGCCCCTATACTAAACACTCCTTCTAACCCGATTTTTATACCCTCTCCTTCTACCACTAACCCGACCCACTATCCTCTAAACCCATCCACTTGCAATCCTTCCCATCCCTCGAGTATTCTTCCTAGCACGATATCCTTCATCCCTGACCATCTATCAGATCTTCCTAACCCGGTGCTCCCTCCTTACATACTTGCCAACCCTCCCCCTTCCTTGTCCTCTGATCCCTCCCCCCTCCATACTTCCTCCTGCCACCATCCCCTCTCTCACCCCTGCATCCTTTTTGAATCATGCTTCGATGTCCTCCTACTGTCATACAACTAGCGCCGCCACCGCAGACTATTCATTTGCCCATACCTCTCCTGCCTCACCTTTGACCTGCTAAGTTGAAGGCCCCCTGTTGCTGCATTCTCTTCGCGCCATTACAGACCTTCTGTCTGCCCATATCGCTCCGCCTTATCCCGCCTCGCAGTCTCCTCCAGCCCCTATCTTCTGGCCTCCCACCAAGCCCTGACACCTCGGAAGGTGCTCCCCTGACTCTCCAGTCAGCGCAGGCCCTTCCTGTGCACCCTGTGATTACATCAGGCCTCCAACCTAACCAAGCCATCTCAGCCTATGCCACCCTGATCGTCTCAGGACTTCGGTCTGGCCTCGACACTTTGGATGGTCCCCCCGACTCTTCGGTCAACACATGCCTTCCTCTGCATTCTATGGCTAACTCAGCCCTTCTGCCTGTCCCAGACACCTTGGAAGGTGCTACTCCGACTCTCCATCCTGCCCAGATGCATTTCAATCACCATAAGACTGGGTCAGCTCTTCTGTCAGATCATGACCATGACTCTAACTCTGTTTCTGCTGCTGGTGCCATTCAAAATTCGAAGCCCAAGTCATCTCGATCTAGGTCAGAGAGCAAATCCAAGGTGTGCAGTGCTTCTCAATCCTCCCCCCTCAAGGAATATCATCGCAGGCAGAAATCCAAACTCGTCTCAAGCATCTCCAAAGCCCCTTCCAGCTCCCTCGAGCAATTGTTGCCCCTCCCCTCCCCTTCCAAATGACCCCTTAAACCATCTGGAATGTTTGAGGATTAAATTTCTCATCCAAGCATGTCATCATTCACTCCCACATTAAATCCTCCAATGTTGTCCTTGTTGTCTTCTTGAAACTCGTGCCCTTGAGCTCAATACCTCCCGTATTGTTGCTTCCATTGCCCTTGCCTAATCCTTCCTCTCTAATCTCTTCCTTAATGTCTCAACCATCTCCTCCTCTTCCCAGGCCATCCACCTCTCCATCTCCCCCCTTCCGGCCCTCCTCCTTGGTTCTTTTGGTCCATCTATGCTCTAAATCGTGCCCATGACAGGATTTCCCTTTGGTTTGACCTCTGCTCCTTTGCTCCCTCCATTGGCTCCCTTCGTTGGGGCCTTGCGGAAGATTTCAATGTCATTAGAGCTTCTCATGAGAAGATCAGAGGAGAGTTTGTTGACCTCTCCTCTGTTGATGCTTCAATGACTATATCGATGATACAGGTATAAATGATTTATGTCGGTCTGGCTCCAAATTCACTTGACATAATCATAGGTGCGGTCCTGCCAGAATTGCTTGAAAATTGGACAAAGCTCTCGTCAATGAAGCCTGGCTTGCGGCTTTTCCCTCCTCCCATGTCTGTTTTGATCTCCCCAGTATGTATGGCCTTTCTCCTATCTCCCTCCATATTCATCCTCATATCTCCTTTGGGCCCAAGCCTTTTAAATTCTTTGACATTTTGTCATGCTTGACCCTTCACCAAGACTTCTCCCAATTACCCAAGTTTTTTGGGCCATCACTATTTAAGCCTTCTCCTCTCCCCTCATTACCTTTGCCAGGAAGCTCAGGAATGTTAAAGTTGCTCTTAAGAGATAGAACTCTATCTCATTTAGCAACATCTCATCCAGAGTCTCTTCCTGTTGGGCATAGCTCGATCTCCACAATCAATCCCTCGCGGAAGAAGAGAAATCGGCCTCCTTTGACCTGTCCTCTCTTTTAGCTTAGGAAGAAAGCTTCCTTTGGAAAAAATCTAGAATCAAATGGCTTGAGCTGGGTGACTTTAACACTGCTTTCTTCCATAGATCTCTCCAACTAGAACTAATGCCAACTCTAACACTGCTTTCTTCCATAGATCTCTCAAAGCTAGAACTATTGCCAATTTCATCCCTAAGCTCATTTCTAGAGATGGCCCCATTCTCCTCAATCTTGAGGACATCAAATTTGAAGTTGTCACCTACTTCTCTGACCTCTTCCATCCCCCTTCTCCTTCCTCCAATCCCCCATCCCCTTCAATCATCTCAACAAATTCATTCCTTCTCATATCCTGCCTTCTCTCCAAGCCATTTGGTCTGATGACGAGATCCTTGTTGTAGTTAAGGGCTTCTTCTCTTCTGATTGGCATATCATTAGATCTGATCTCATCTATTCCATCAGAAGTTTCTTCCTTAACTCCAACCAAATTAAAGGAGTTAATCACACCTTCCTTTGCCTCATCCTCAAGAAAGAAGGTGGTGATTCCATGCCAAACTTTAAACCCATTTCCCTCTACAATATCTTGTATAAATGCATAGCCAAAATTTTGGCTGATAGGATCCAGCTTTTCATTGATTCCTTAGACAGTGCAAATCAATCGGCTTTAATTATTGGTAGAAGTAGAGATGATAATATTATTTGTCATGAGATTGTCAAAGTGTTTGAGTGCAAGTCCCACTCCTCCATCGCTCTCCTCAAAATCGACATCCCTAAAGCTTTTGATTCCATTCGCTGGGACTTCATCTCTAAAGTGCTGCTTCAAATGTCCTTCCCCCCTTCCTTTGTCTATTGGATCCACTCCTGCATCTCCTCCCCTAACTTCTCCGTCCTCGTCAACAACAGCTCTATGGGTTAATTCTCTTCCTCTGCGGGTATCAAGGAAAACCGCCCCCTTTCTCCCTTCCTCTTCTCTCTAACTCTTGAGGTTCTCTCTCGTTCAATTCAGTACTCCATGGACCAACACCTCATCTCTCCGATCCCAAACGTAAATCCCTCATGCTCACTCATCTAGCCATCACAGATGACCTCATGATCTTCTCTAAGGCTGACCACTCTTCCATCTCCTCCATCATGTCCTCCCTCGAAACCCTCTCTGGTCTTCGCATAAGCCTCCTCAAATCTAGCCTCTTTCTCTCGGGAGTTTCCTATCATAGATTTTAAGGTGTCACGTTGGCGCCTAGGCAGTTTACCTGGGTCCTAGGTGACCATCACCTTATTGCACTGCATGTCGCCTTATATTTCTAGACTTATTTATGTCAAATATCATTTAAGTAAATGTTTCGATAACATTCATAAATAAACTAATACCCCCTATATGAATCAAATAAATTAGTTTAAAAATCAAATTCCAAAAGGATAAAAAGCCAACCCCCCAGTCCAAGAACAAAAGCTGGATTTTTTATTGTAGGGGCAATTTTCAACTTTTAAATGCTGGGGTTTTTCTTAATTCTGAAAATTTTATAAATCTTATCACGGTAAAACACTGTTAAAAAACCAAAAGTTGGGTAAAATAATCTTTTTCTTTGATGTCCTTAAAATTATTATCATTTAGGAAATTTTAACAGGATTCGTATACTTTAAAATAAGTTTGACCGGAATATAACTTTGTCATTACAACTTAGATTTAAGTAATCTTAGAATTGTTTGAAAGTTGGTTTTGTGTTATACCTAATACAAAAAGTCTAATATAAAAATAAAATCATTTGATCAGTAAAACTTACTATAGAATAAGAGCATTCTCCAAATGTTGATTTTTTATGACTTAATGTGACTTAATGTTGATCGTTAATGATTTGATGTGGCTTAGTGTTGAATTTTGACGACTTGATGTGACTTAATGTTAATTTTTTATGATACAAGGTATATGTAGCGTACTAAATAATGTTAGAAAAGAGTGAATAAAAAAATAATACTTGGTGGCCTTGTTCTCCTTAAGGCACCCACCTTGTCGCCTAAGTGCTTAGGCAGCCCTCCAACGCCATGGTTTGCCTTGGCATAGTGACTTATGTTTCCGACTCTTGCCAAGCTAGGCTCCTGGAGCTCATTGGCTCCTCCCTAGGCTCCCTTCTTATCAAATATCTTAGATTGCCTCTCATCTCCTCCAGGCCCTCAGCCCACAACTGCACTCTTATGCTTGACCTTATACAGAAGAGGCTCTAACTTTGGAAAGAAAAGCTTCACTCCTATGCTAGTTGCCTTATCCTTATCAGATATGTTCTTCAATATATGTACCTTACTGGTCTAGTGTTTTTGTCCTTCCTATCACTACCACCAAATCTATTGATACCCTTCTATTACACCCGTGCCCTAATCCGGTCAAATTTGAACTATTGTGACAGGCCTTAGATCGGAGATCGAAAGTACAACCGGGTTTTGGCTTGTGGCTACGCATTGCCGAAGGGGTAGGGATGACCCCACATGTTCATGCATCGCGTGCTTGTCTAACTGGAGAGAATCCATACCTTCCTATCCCAGACGGTAATTGACCTGACTCCCCACACTTGATTTCCGGCACGCATTATAATTGTCGAAAAGCCTTGGGCATGTCCGAGGGTAACCACCCGTGTGAGACCAACCTTGGGACAGCAGGCTATCTTGACCACCGGAAACAAGCCACCGGAAGCAGCCTAGGCATGAATCTGGTGCCTGTTTCCGATGGGTCCACAGGCTGCTGTCGAGGTTCTGATGTCGGTGGGTACAGCCACTCGCATCGTAAATGGTTCCGGATGATCCCAAATCATCCTCCACACCTTCCTCTTGATGTGAACACCTTATGGACCTAAATGTGTGGGTCCTCATGCCCCAAATCTCATTTTAACCCTATTGGCTCAAAAGAGGCCCAAACCAAACAGACCATAAGGCCGACATAAGTTATAAGTTGGGAAATGAGTAGGAGAGGAGAGAAAGAGGAGAGGAAGGAAGAAGAAGAGGAAGGAGAAGGGGATTGAAGGCCTACCTTGGTGCCGGTTGCCGCTTTGTAGCCGGAATCGTTGCCAGAGGTAAATACAACCTCCTATGCCACTCTCTCTTCATTTCGACCTAGACAAAGCTAGGTATGGATGGGATCCTGGTGTACACACCATGTTAGGGTTGTAGGATGGGTGTTCTACCCTCCCAGGTGTTGTTTCCGAGCTCGAACCAAGCCCGGTGAACTCCGACAACATGTAATGCCAAAAGATTAACTAGGGTTTCAATCGTTCGATCGACGTATCTCCCAAACGGCTCAGTGGAAATTGAATTTTCTTGGCTTAGAATGATGCTAGGGACATCCCCTACAAACTCCATGAAACAAATACCGACAATCGGGCCCGAACCAAAAAACCCTAAATTGTTGGACTGCCCTGTATCTCCATCGAAAATAGTCCACCGAATCCACTGGGTCTGTTTCCAGTGGCATATTTCTAGTGGACTTGGAGCCTTATGTGCTCTCTGTCACCTCCACTGAAAACAGGTCTAATATTTCCAATAGAAATGCCCTGTTTCCTGTGACAGTACTGTCACTTAGGGACAGTGTCTGTACATTTTGGGGGGGTGACCTGTGTGGGTCCCTCCCGATGTTTTCGACGCGTACTGATGTAAGATCCCCTTGTGTCTAGGACAGTGACGTGCACGTGCCCTGAAGCCGGAATTGAATTGATCGATCGGTGGTCGTACTTGAACCCGAACACGACCGATCGTAAAACAGGTGAGGGATGGACAGTATTTATTTTTAGAATTTTTATCATTTATTAAATTGCTCACATGCTTAGAATTATATGCTTAATTGTAATTGTCATTTTCCGATCATGATAAGAATTGTATGGAAATGTATAACAGGATCCGATGTGGCCGAGGTGGTACCGGTACCATGATCGCCGTGTGTTTGGATGTGTGTGTGTAAGACGGAATCCGGCGTGGCCGAGGTGGTGCCGGTGCCATGATTTCCGTATGTATGTTGCATTCATGCATTGATTATGTGTATTAGAGTTAGTTGTAGTCGCGGGCTACACTTTGTGGCCAAGGTCTCGCTAGTATCGTGTACCCCGGGATTGCATTTGAAAATGGATAAGCTTCGTGGCCGAGGTCTTACCGGTGTTGTTTAGTCCATACTCAACTATTATTGAATACTAGATTAGGTAAACGATCTCGGGTTTCACTTTATGGCCAAGGTCTCTCTGGTATAGTGTACTCGGGACTGAATTTGGAGATGGGTTACATTTTGTGGCCGAGGTCTCTCTGGTATCGTGTAATCCGTACTAATTGTATCATTATGAAGGCATGTAGTATATATATGGTTAGGTATCACTCCCTATACTATGCACCCTTGCCAATAGGGGTTTAAGTGTTGGATAACCCATTGTGGTATGTTTGATGAGCCTTCCCGAAGTGCCTCTCGCTGTACGATGTGATTGTTGCCAGAGGTGGGAACCTGTCCAGCGTGTCGATGTGTTACCGGTGCCGTGACTGCCAGGAGGGGGTTATCAGGGGTTTGCTGGGTGACCCATGGACACATACGGGGACTAGCAGGCTTCTAATCACGGCTAGGGTTTGTATCGCTACATAGTTGATGTCGTTTCCGAGACAAGGGATACAACCTAATGTGTTGTAGTAGCATTTACCAGACTTAGTTTATATTGTTAGGTGGATAATAAACAAATGAACTGCATCACGAGCATCATGGACTATGTGTTTAATTTTCGTAATCATGCATCATAAATTTCTACTACTATTGACGTGCTTGGATGTGCTTGACCCCACCCCTCACTGAGCGAGTTGGAAAGCTCACCCCACGGATACGCCCCTTTTTAGATGATGATGCAAGTACTGTGGTGCAGATGGCGGGTGACCCAGTATCTTCTGAGTCAGAGTATAGTGTAAGCGACTGGTGGATGCCAGAAGCAAAGGAGCACGATCAGGACTATGCTTACGACCACTGTGCTTGCGCCGCACCATAAGATTGTACATCATATTTTGATACTTTTGGATATAGCTATGGATCATAGTTTTTAAGGCAGTAAGGCGACGGAGGCGTTTAAGGGTCTTTCGGAGCGCCTTAGTGATAAGGAGGGTATCAAGCGTCGCCTTATCGACTAAAGCGTTCCTGTGTAATTTTTTTATAGAACCAATATATTTGGCTCAAATCCTAGTTGAATCCTATTACTCATATGTTAAATAAATATTGAATGTTTATATTCATACCAATGTAAGATATTCATCAAGAAAACAAATCAATAAAGTAAATAAAATAAGTTCATCTTCATCAATCATTAATCACAAATCATCAATCATCAATCATCAATCATCAATCATCAATCATCAATCATATTAACATATAATATAAATACATAATTATGAAACAAAATTATAAATATAAAGAAAAGAAGACATAAGAAATACAAGTATTTATTATACTTACCTCTATGATGCCAAAATGAGTGCCTAAGCCCTAAGGTCATCCACTATATTTCTACTCCTGTCAAAGAAGACTGAAGCTCACAGCTGCCCGAGCAAAATGGTTGCCTGGATCAGTGGTTCTTCCTTGATCCTTCTCAAAGCCCTTTCTTAAAACCCTTGACAAAATCCAAACCCTATTTGTGAATCGGGTTTTTATTTTGTTTGTTTTGGTTATTTTTGGTGGAGTAAAGTTGATCCCATACATCTCAAGTGTTAACAAAACTATACACCTACCAATAAAAAATCTATATTTGGAATCTTCATCAAGTAATTTTAAAATGTGTTAAAAAAAAAAAAAACCCATAAGGCGCCACTTCACATAAGGAGGAGCACTGCCTTACCATCTCTAGACCGCATCAGCGCCTTAAAAACTATGTTGTGGATTGTATATTTTCTTGAGATTATAGTATATGACATGGATGAATGTAATTGAATAACCTGGTTATTGATATTTTATTACCATTAGATGTTTTCCCATTTTACTCATAATGCCACTACTATACTCTGATTCCGCTGCTTATGTTGGTTTATGATGTGAGATTGTGAAAATGTTAAGGTACTGCTATCAGAGATGCTGGTAGGTTGGTAAGACAGGTACGTGTCTTACTCACACCGCCGGTATTCCTAATGGTAAGTTGGGTCTGCCGGGAGTGGGGTGTGACACCTTCTCTGTTCCTTCCTTTGGAAAGGAATCAACTCCTCCAAATTCCTCCACCCTATGAGCTGGGTTAGAGTTTGTTTTCCAAAATCAGAAGGTGGTCTGGATTGAGAATAATCAAAGATGTAACACTGCTAGCACTCTTAAGCTCATTTGGAAGACTGTCACCAAGCATAGAAGTATCTAGGTCTCTTGGTTCTACTCTTCCCCTCTCAAGAATGATTCCCTCTGGATTGCCTCCCCCTCCTCAGATGCATATTGGATCTGGCGCAACATTCTTAGCACCAGATCCACTGCTCTTGGTACCATTTCCTCTATTATTGGTAATAGCTCTTCAACCTCTCTCTAGTTGGATCCTTGGCATCCATTGGGAATCCTACTTTCCTTGATCACTCCTCGGGCCATTTACTCCTCCAGACTGTCTAGATCTGCCTCTGTTGCCTATATCATCTCTCAGAGATTGGTCTCCTCCCCTCCCCCCTCCCTCCTCCCTCGCTGATCTCAGGTCCTCCCTTCCACCCCCAATTCCCCCTAAGCATCGGAGAAGAGAAGACAAGATCCTTTGTCTCTCTTCCCCCACGGGTTTGTTCAGCTCTACCGCAACTTGGGATTACATTCGCTCAAAAGGCCTTCTTGTCCAAGGATTAAAGTATCGGTATCGATTGCCATATCGGTCAGCTAAAATTAAGATATGTATCGGAGATACGCTAAGATACGCACATAAATAGATAGGAAACACTTTTTTATACACTTTTGCATAAAAAAATAGCTAAAAAAAGCTATATATAACATGTATTATGAATAAACAGTAAATTGAGAGTATCGCACTAAGAATCCAAGGTTTGTAGTTATCCCAGAAATGTAAAATACTTGTTCCCAACCTTGATTTCCACTTTAGTTAGAGAGAAAAATGGTTGGCAGTAACTTTGGAACAAAAACACCTCAAAAAATTTTGTTTTTCTGAAAAATTACCCATCTTGGCCATTTTATGACCGTATTGGTATGTATACACACCGATATATACCGATACGTACCGAAACATACATTTCACTTCGATTTTGAAATTTTCATAGAGTATCGGTACGAATCGGTGTGTATCGGTGGTGTATCCGCGCGTATCGTAAGATACATATCAATACAAAAGGGTTTTAAAAATTCAACGTATCGTATTGGTCTGTATCATATCGGTAAGGGCCGATACGTATCCATATCGGCCCTTGCCGATATGATACGGACCGATACTTTAAACCCTGCTGTTGTCTCTTGGTACAATATCATCTGGTTTAAAGCTCATGCCCCGCCATAGCTTCATTACTTGGCGAGCTTTATCCAACTACCTCCCTACGCAATCTTTCCTCATCTATCAACCCATTCCAGTCCCCCCCTCTTGTTGTCTTTGCTGCAATGGTACCAAAGATACTAATCACCTCTTTTTCTCCTGCCCTTTCTCCTCCTTTGTCTGGAAGAGGGTCCTTAGTAGCTGTTGGCCGTCCCGTAGAAGAATTATACCCTTGAGAAGAGAATGGATCTGGGTTGGTATAACTTATGGTGGATCCTCTATTTGTGATACTGCTAGGAAACTAACCTTTTGTACAGCTATCAACCACCTCTGGATGGAGCACGATATTTATAGATGGACTTCCAATTCTCATTCTTTCAATAAGATTTTGAATGCCATCTACTTTGATGCGAGCTCCAAACTTAGTTTCTCCGTCATCGTATGGTTCATGATACCCCAAAGAACAGGCTCACTATTATTTCTTAGGGTCTGCCCTATCCATTATCTCCCTCACCCCCCCCCTTTTTATTTTCTTGTTGATGGGATCGCCTCTTTTGTGTTTTCTTTGTTTTCCTCCACAGGTGGGCTCCTGACTTTGCCCTCCCCCCCCCCTTCTTTTTCCCTTGTATATTCTTCTCCCACTTGGTAATGAATTTATTTATTCATCCAAAAAGAAAGAAAAAAATACCACATCAAAAACTCTTTTTTTCCCTTCTCCGGTGAAGCACATCAAAAACTTGAGACGACTGAAAAAGTCCTCTCGCTGTTAAATAAGTCCCTTTCGCAACCAATAAATGCTTCCACGTGTAAATTCTTAAATCATGGTTCATAATATAATGAGTAAATACATTTCCAGTCTTGCTTTTACTAGTAAAAAAAAATATTATCCTTGTTACAGAATTTCCTGAGATAAAAAGGCATGCCTCATTATATTCCCAAAGGATTCATCATGTTTTGAATATTTGGAAAAACACGCAGAACATTTACACGATGAAACACATTGAATATTAACAAGGTTGATGCAACTATGACCATAAATTTTCAGAAAATGATATACCTGGTTGTATACCACAAGTAATCAGATGTGTCCTTTGTCACATTTAAATGCTCCCATAAGCCCTGAACAGTGAAATTATCCCCCCACACGCCAATTGGATCTTTAAGAGTCATCCAGGTTTTTGAGGTAGCAAAGGGAATTTCATAATGAGGCGATAATTCCCCAGGTCCCTTTTTATTTGAGGACAGAGGAGAACCAAACTCTAGTGTCGTAATGGAAATTTGTGACCCAACCTGGTATAAAATGTGAAGGAAGAATGAGTTGACAAAAATTATTCAGATATTGAGAGGTCAGATTTGTTCCAACATTTTATCCAAGAAGAAAAAATAGTATGCTATAGAAACGGCACTAATTACTGATAGTAATGCAAACAAATGAAGTAAAAAATCTTAAGGAAAAAAAAAAAAATTCTGAGAATTGAGAAACATGATGACAGAGCTAACAGCTTATATCAGTTTATTAAGCTCATAACATTTTTCTAATGGATACGGAGAGATTCCATTATTTACTATCACAATGAGAAAATGAATTTAGTGTTTAAGAAAGTTCTAGTATATAGATGCAACCAAATCTCCTCTAACGAAGCTACTCAGTAAAACCAAGGTTTGAAATTTTGGTTTCAGCCAAAATATTTTCGCAAAATGGCCAAAACCCTACACGTTTTGGCTAATGGTTTTAATAGAGCAATTCGGTGGTCAGACGGCCATATTTAAAACTTAAGCATCTCTAAAATAATGGAATCTTTAGCAAGTTTAACAACACATCCAAAATGGTCATTTGGTTTCATACCATAGATTTGTAGTGTACCCCATACTCTGCTGTCATGAATATTTTTATATATTGAAATATAATATTTTGTCATTAATCCACTCTTCAGAATGACATTTAGGATTTTTATAAATGGAGATATCATATTTTATTGTTAATTCTTGTTTCTAAACAGGTATTCTAGAAGAATGGCTTGGAAAAGAGGGTCTATACTGTTGGTGTAAACCTGGGGTTTTTTTTTTTGGTCCAATAAATTAGGGTTTAAAATTTCAGACACATATTTTAGGTCAACATTCACTGTTATGGACCCTGGGTACAACATGTCAAACATATTTATGTTGTGTAAGGAAGAGGGAGTGAGGAACTAGAGAAAGAGAGAGCAAGCAGTAAAGACTGTGAAGACAAACAACGAAGGCAGACAACAGCAGAAACAGGTACACGACCCACCACCTGTACTCCCCTGCCCCTTTCTCCTCTTCCTTCTTCTGTTGCTGCTATTTCCTGGCAGTGTGGTGGCTGCTGCTGGCCAATGGCAGTGGCTGCTTCTTCTGCTGCTAGCCGGTGGTGGTGATGGTGGTTTGACCGGTTTCTGTGGTTTTGGCTGGCTCTGAGGCTGCTGCTGCTAAGCACTCAGTGTGAATCAAGCCATACCATTACCGATACGTTTAGTGTACCAAATAAACCAGATGAACCTCCGTTCAAGTGAAGGTACCACTGTACCAGTACCATGACCAGTACCACATGCCATTTCTTGGTCACATTGACAATTGACCAGTAACAACTGGAAGTTGTTGCCGGAACTTATGCTTGATAGAACTATCAGGCGGGATATGACAAATGAGGTGGGTTCATTAATAATTCACAGATTCAAAATGCCAAAAAGAAAGCATTTGTTCTCCTTCCCTATCTTGCATCTGAAATTGTTTTTACCCTGAGGGATCTCTCTTTCATTTATCTTTAGAGCCTGGAATCTTGGCAGAGTGGGTCAGACTCCTTCGTTTAGTTGGGGAACCAATAGGCATGAATTTGAGGTGCCCTTCAGTGTGGAACCCACTACTAGAGAGGATGGAGGAAAGACTGGCTCTGTGGAAGAAGTTCTACCTTCAAGAGTGCCCATCTCCTTGGAAAGAAAATATCATATACGAGAATGAGGTGGAAAATGGTGGATGGAAGTGAATGGCATTCCATCAAGGTTGCAGTGTTGGATAATATTATTACATGCTATGGTAAGTTTCTGTCTAGATGTGCTTTTCAAGTTGGTGACAGATCTAGAGTTCAGTTCTGGGAGGACAAATTGTTGGACGATGGAATATTATGTGGCCTATACCCTTTTCTATATAGCTTGGTGTCTGATAAAGGATTTATGCAGAATCAGGTATATGAAATTGTTAATGGCTCACTTATTTAGGAGTTAGTGTTCAGAAGAAGGTTGCAAGGCTCTATATTGATATGTTGTGTGGTGAATTAGTGATAGAATGAGATGGATGAATACTGTTAAGGCCAATTTTCAACGAATGCTTATCATGACTTCCTGTGCAGAGAGGAATGAGAGATTGATGATGGATCCATCATATGGAAGAGTGCTGTCCCTCTCACAGTTTCTGTTTTTGCTTCGATTTTGTCCCTGAAGAGGATGAATCTCCTAATTGTATGGAGGACAATTATTTCTGTTGTATGTTCTGAGTATCTGCTAGTATATGCAATCTAAGTCTTGTGGAGATGAAGCTGCTATTGTATGTTCATAGAATGTCAGTTTTCTGTTGCATTGCAGAATCTTTCCTTGGTCTGTTTGGTTTAAGTCAGGTCTCCTCACCCTGGCATTGGAAGCATTTGTTTACTAACTGGACTGGTATCCAGCTTCCCCCTAACGTTTCTCTGGTATAGCATTTGATCCTATGGTATTTGTTGGGTTTTGTGGACCTTGTGGATAAAAGACAAAAATCTTTTCAATTGATAGAGGGGTTGGGGGAAAAAGGAAAGTGTAAATTCTTCATTTTTTTTTTTTTTTTGATAAGTAATGCATTAGTTACAAAATATCAAATAAGCAATCGATACAGCACAAAAGGTTGAGCCCTATCCGATGTATGAAGAATACAGATTTGATGTAATCTGAATAAGCCATTTTAGTAGCCTGTGAAAACTCCAAGTTCTCTTTCATGTCCAGAAATTCAAATTTTGGTTAAAATCTTTTCACAACAAGCCCACTATATCATAATTACAAAGTAAATGTAGAAGGAAAATAGCATTAACCTTCATTACTTCAATGGAAATGGAAATTTCTAAGGCATTGAAAGAAATTTAGAAATGTAGAGGAAATGGCTGTGGCTGACCTTGGCGGTGTTAAAAGCCGTGTTCCTACAGTCCGGCAATATACTCACCGACCAAGGTGGCAAAGTATATTTGCAACCAAGGAATGTCACAGTAGCTGTGCTATGTACATCAATATTCGCAAGAAATGCTGAGCAGACAATTCCATTTCCTGGCCGACTTATGTTAAGGTCTTCAAAATGAACACGTTGACTATATATATACGCCTGAAAATGGCCAATGACAACAATGCAACAGACAAAATACAAAAATAAATAAACTAACAACAAAAAATAAATCCTCGACAATGAATTGCTGGCAAAGAAACTGGAGAAGGTGTTTACAACACTCGAGCAAAACTCTGTTGCAATGAAAATTTAAACTCCAACACTGAAGTATGTAGAAATGAGTTGAACTAAAACTTTAAGTTCTTCAACAACTTATGACCAGTTCATCTCCATTTCTATAATGACATTGTTCTAGCAAAATAGGAGAGAAAAATGCTTATAAAAGCCTCTATTTTTTGGACAGGAAAAAAAAAAAAAACTAAGCAACTTTTGAATACGATTTATTTAATTGGGGCCTAAATTATTCTCTTTTTTCCATAAGCATATAACTTATTATGATGATATTTTAGACAACATATACATGAATAGGAATCTCATTTTAATCATTAGATTAACACAAAACCTCCTGATTTGGTCCCAATCGTATATACTGTGGTGAATCATCAACAGCAACTAAAGCAGGCTCACAAAGCTTTATTGCTGCATGGAGATCCTTCAAATGCCCCCACTTAGGTTGTCTTAGCAGTCCTAAGTAGAAGAATCCATTACTGAATTAGATACCAAATGAATATTTCCAAAGGGACAGAATAAAGAGATTGATCCAAGCACGGGGGGAAGGAGAGTATAGAGGTAATGCATGTGATGAAACAAATGAGAAATGAAACTTTCCGTCAAACATAAATGAATCACCTACCATATTCATCAATGGGAGCATCGTAGTCATAACTAGTTATATAAAACGGGCCCCCTGATGTCCGTCCGAAGTTTGTTCCCCCAAAATACTGCAATGTTTATCAGGAACAATAAGCATAAATTCATATATGAAAGGTAAACCACACATCAAAGGAAGCACATATTCAAAATCACAAACATGACCCTAGAGGCCCAGAAGAAAAAATTCTAGTTATATCAGGGTGTTCAAAAATCATAAAATGGTCAAGTTTCATAGGGTCAGGTGAAAGGATAGTTGTTTTAAAGTGTGGCTAATGCTAAAAACACGACCACAGTCATAGTTGTCACGGCGCCAAGGCGAACCAAGGCGGTGGAGGGTTGTCTAAGCGCTTAGGCGAGAAGGCGCCCGCCTTAAGGCGAACTAGGCGAACAAGTGTTATTTTTTATTTTTCCTATTTTCTAACATTATTTAGTAAGTTATATATACCTTGTATCATAAAAAATCAAGATTAAGCCACATCAAGTCATTAAAAATCAACATTTAGCCACATCAAATCATAAAAAATTAACATTAAGTCGTATTAAGTTATAAAAAATCAATATTTAGAGAAATGCTCTTATTTTATAATAAGTTTGACTGGTCAAATGATTTTATTTTTACATGAGACTTTTTGTATTAGTTATAATATAAAACCAGCTTTCTAACAAGTCTAAGATTACTTAAATCTGAGTTGCAATGACAAAGTTATGCTTCAGTCAAACTTATTTTTAAGTGCGCGAGTACTGTTAAAATTGTCTGAATGAAAATAATTTTATGAATATCAAAACAAAATATTTTTTTACCGGACTTTTGGTTTTTAGCAATGTTTTAACATGATAGAATTTATAAAATTTTCATAATTGAGAAAAACCCTAGCATTTAAAAGTTGAAAATCGTCCCTATAACCAAAATCCAGTTTTTGTTCTTGGACTGGGGGGTTGACTTTTTTTCCTTTTGGAATTTGATTTTTAAACTATTTTTATTGGATTCAAATAGGGGGTATTTGCTTATTTATGAATAATATCTTAAGTAAATGAAATAACAAATATTAAAAACATGGGGCCTACCCTCGGTTTGGGGCTCTCGACAAGGCTAGACACACTGGACCGAAGGGCCTACCCTCGGTTGGGTGCTAAGGTCATGGCCAAGTGCACCTGATCAAAGGGCCTATTCTTGATTGGGAGTTCAGGCTAAGGCTGAGTAGACTGAACAGAGGGGCCTACACTCGTTTGGGGGCTCAGGCCAAGGTTGAGCACACCTGACCAAAGGGCCTGCCCTCGATTGGGAGCTGAGGACAAAGTCGAGCATAGATGACCGAAAGGCCTTGCCTTTGTTTAGGGCTTAGGCTAAAGCCGAGAAAGCCAAATTAAAGGGCCTAACCTTGGATAGGGTCTTAGGCCTAGGCCAAGCTCACCTAACCAAAGTGCCTACCCTCAGTTGGGAGTTCAAGCCTAGACCGAGCACAACTGACCGAAGGGCCTACCCTCGGTTAGGTGCTCAGGCCAAGGTCGAGCAAACTTGACTGATGGGCCTACCCTCGGTTTGGGGTCGCGCCAAAGCCGAGCACACCTGACCAAAGAGCCTAACTTCGGTAGGGGCTCAGGCAAAGGCTAAACACACCAAATCGAAGGGCTTACACTCGTTTGGGGGCTCAGGCCGAGGTCGAGTACACCTGACCAAAGGGCTTATCCTTAGTTGGGAGCTCAGGCTAAAGGCGAGCATAGATGACCGAAGGGCCTTGCCTCTGTTTAGGGCTTAGGCTAAAGCCAAACAAGCCAAATTGAAGGACCTAACCTCGGATGGGGGCTTAGGCCTAGGCTGAGCAGACCTAACCAAAGTTCCTACCCTCAGTTTGGAGTTCATGCCTAGGCAGAGCAAAATTGACTAAGGGGCCTACCCTCAGTTTGGGTCAGGCCAAATTCTAGAACACCTGATCGAAGGGCCTACCTTCGGTAAGGGATCAAGCTAAGGCCAAACATACCAAACCGAAGGGACTACCCTCGGTTGGGAGCTCAGCCACGACTGAGTACACCTTATTGAAGGGTGTACTCTAGGTTAGGAGATCAGGCTAAGGCAAAGCACACCTGACCGAAGGGTCTACCCTCGGTTGGGAGCTCAAACCAAATTCCAGCATACGATCGAAGGGCCTTACCTTTGTTAGGGGCTCAAGCTAAGGCTGTCAAACTTGACTGAAGGACCTACCCTCTGTTGGGAGCTTAGGCCATGACCAAGTACAGTTGACTGAAGGGCCTACTCTCTATTGGGAGCTCAGGCCAAAGCCGAATATACCTGACTGAGGGGCCTATACTCGTTTGGGGGCTTAGGATAAGGTCGAGCACACCTGACCAAAGGGCTTACCCTTGGTTGGGAAATGGGAACTCAAGAGAAGGTCGAGTATAGATGACCCAAGGGCCTTACCTCTATTTGGGGCTCAAGCTAAAGCCGTGCAAGCCAAACCAAACGACCTAACCTCGGACGGGGGCTTAGGCCTAGGCTAAGCACGCCTGACCAAAGTGCTTACCTTCAGTGGGGAGTTCAAGCTTAAGCCGAGCGCAACTGACCGAAGGGCCTACCCTCGGTTGAGAGCTCTAGCCAAGAACCACAGACCGAAGGTAGGCCTAGAGAAGGGCCTACCTTAGGTTGGGAGCTCAACCATGGCTGAGTACACCTGACCGAAGGGCGTATTCTCTGTTAGGAGCGCAGGCCAAAGCCGAGCACACCTGACCGAAGGGTCTACCCCGGTTTGGAGCTTAAACCAGAGTCGAGGATACGTGATTGAAGGGCCTTCCCTCGGTTGCGGGCTTAAGCCAAAGCTGAGCAAACCTGATTGAAGGGCCTACCCTCGATTGGGGGCTCAGGCCAAAGCCTAGAACACCTAACGGAAGGACTTACTCTCGATTGGGAGCTTAGGTCATAATCTAGTGCACTTGATCGAAGGGCCTACTCTCAGTTGGGAGCTTAGCTTAAGGTTGAGCACACTTGATCGAAGGGTATACCCTCAGTTGGGGGCTCTGGCCAAGGCCAAACACACCACACTGAAGGGCTTTCCCTAGGTTGGAAGCTGAAGCTCGGGCCACGACCGAGTACACCGGACTGAAGGGCATACTGTCGGTTGGGAGCTCAGGCCAAGGGCGACCACACTTGATCAAAGGGCTTTCTATTGGTTGAGGGCTCAGGATAAAGCTAAGCACACTTGACCTTAGGGCCTACCCTCGGTTGAGAGCTCAAGCCAAAGCCGAGCACATCAGACTAAAGGTCCTATTGCAGTTGGAAGCTCAGGCCCAAGTAGAGCACACCTGACTGAAAGGCCTTCCCTTGGTTAAGGTCTCAGGCAAAGCCGAGTAGACCGCAAAGCCTTGTAGACCTAATTGAGATGCCAACCTTCGGTTTGGTTGGGAGTTAGAGCCAAGGCCAAGCACACCTGACGGAAGGTATTCCCCTCATTGGGAGCTGAGGCCAAGGCCGAGATCCTCGGTTGGGGGCTCAAACCATGGTCAAGCACACCTAACCAAAGAGCCTAACCTCGGTTGGGAGCTCAAGCAAGGCCAAGCATAGCTGACCGAAGGGCCTTGCCTCGATTGGGGGATGTGGCTAAAGTCGAACACCTTGATTGAAGGTTTTAGCTTCTGTTGGGGGCTTAGGCCTAGGCCGAGCACACTTGACCAAAGTGCCAACTCTCAATTGGAAGTTTAAGCTAAGGCCGAGCGCACTTAGCCAAAGGGCCTATCCTCAGTTAGGAGCTCAGGCCAAGGCCGTGCAAACCTATCCGAAGGGCCTACTCTCAGTTTGGGGTTAGGACAAAGCCGAGCTCACATGATCGAAGGGTCTACCCTCGGTTAAGGGCTCTGGTTAAGGCCAAACACAAGACCGAGGGGCCTACCCTCGATTGGGGGCTCAGGCCATGGCCGAGAAGACCTGACTGAGGGGCCTACACTCGGTTGGGTGCTCAGGCCAAGGTCGGGCACACCTGACGAAAGGGCTTACCCTTAGTTGGGAGCTCAAGCTAAAGCCGAGCATAGATGACCAAAGGTCTATGCCTCTGTTGGAGGCTCAAGCCAAAGCTGAGCACACCTGACTGAAGTGCCTACCTTCAGTTGGGAGTTCAGGCCCAAGCTGAGCAAACCTGACCGAAGGGCCTTCCCTCGATTGGGAGCTCACGCCAATGCCGAGCACCCTGCTTGCTCAGAGAACCTTCTCCCATAAAATAGTCAAATGTGCCTGAGCATAGTTTACTTTGGAGACTCAAATATGTTTTTCCCAAAAAAAAGGTGGGAATGATGGAACTTAAAAAATATATATATAAAAAAACTATAAAAAAGTTTGTGATCACCCACTCCGTGTTCACTATCTAATTTTAACAATTGGGCTTCTAATCTTAAAAAGAGTACCAAAGAAAAAAAGGGGGGACCAAGGGGGATACAAAGTGAAAGACAACATTCACTTTTGTTTGATTACTAGCACTTAGCTTGTAGCGTAAGCTTAGTTTTATTGACTAGTTTGATTTACAGGAACCAAGTTCTTGGTGTCATAAAATTTATTAATAATTTTTTTCTAATTATGCAAGAACTTGACTTGGGTAAGGACAAGGTAAGATTTATGTAATAGATTTATTTCCTAGAAACGAAATTATCTTGTTTATACCTATTCTCCAAATATGCAGTGCAACATGAACTTGGTTTTAGATGAGCGTTGCTTATATCAAAGATTCTAGAACTACAGATAAGTTTTTCCTTTGTCTTCTATATTGTTTCTGAATATCATTCATGTTAATGAATTTAGAAATCAATATTTATTTGTAGGAGAAAGAGAAAAGGAGAACCTGTCAAAATACTAGCACCAAGGTATCCTAGCAATTCCAGTTGCTGTGTTATATGCTGCACATTTTCAGAACCGACACTTTGTTTTGTGGTCTTACTCTTGGAGGGAACCTCTAGGTGTGGGAAGGCGTCAGGGAACTCCTCACTGTTTAATCTTGACAATAGTACTTCTTATCTAAAAGGAGCACCAGAAGAAGGGGGGGGACTAATAAAGATACAAAGTCAATGACAATATTCACCTTTTATTACTACCAATCATCTTGTAACATAAGTCTGGTTAAATTCACTGTATTGTTTTACGAGAACCAATTTTTTTGTTTCAGAAAATTTATTGATATTTTTTTTTTCTAATTGTGCAGGAACTTGACTTGGATAACGATAAGGTAAGATTTATGTAGTAGATTTCTTTCCTAGAAACGATGTTATCTTGTTTATACATATTCTCCAAATATGTAGTTTTTTATTATTCCACAACCCCCTTCCAAAAAAAAAAATATATATATATATATAAATTATGTACGTAGTCGGGATTTCTTTGTTTGCCACTAAAAGCTGTGTAGCATGAACTTGGTTGAAGATGAGCCTTGCTTACATCAAAGGTTGTAGAACTGCAGATAAGTTTTGCCTATGTTTTCTATTTGATTCCGAATATCATTCATGTTGATGAATTTAGAAATCAATCTTTATTTGCAGGAGAAAGAGAAAAGGAGAATCTGTTAAAATACTAGCGCCAAGGTATCTTAGTAATTCCAGTTGCTATTTTATTTGCTGCACATTTTCAGAACTGATCTATCTCCTCCCTTCTTTATCATTTACACCTTGGTGTGGGAAGGCGTTAGGGGACTTCGCACTAATTAATCTTGACAGTAGTATGTCTTATCTAAAAAGGACTACGAAAGAGAAGGGGGGAGTAATGAGGATATAAAGTGAAGGACAATATTCACTTTTGTTTGATTACTACCACTCAGTCTGTAATGCATGTTTAGTTAAATTCACTATATTGTTTTACAAGAACTAATTTTTTGTTTTCAGAAAATTTATTGATAGTTTTTCACCAATTGTGCAGGAACTTGACTTGGGTATCGACGAGGTAGGATTTACGTAAAAGATTTCTCTCCTAGAAACAAAGTTATCTTATTTATTCTAGTTCTCTAAATATGTAGTTTTGTAATTATTCCACCCCCTATTATATATATATATATAGTTTGGTTTTGTTTGTTTGCAGCTAAAAGCACTCCTACATGAACGTGGATGTAGATGAGCCTTGCTTACAACAAAGATTGTATAATTGCAGATAAGTTATGCATATGTCATCTATTTGTTTCCTAGTATCATTCACAGTGATGCCTTCAAAAATAAATCATTCTTTGCAGGTGAAAGCACTACTGTATGAACTTGGAGCTTAGACCGAAAGGCTTTCCCTCGGTTGGGAGTTAAAGCCAGTGCCAAGTATGCCTCATGGATGATATTACCCTCATTTGGGAGCTCAGGCCAAGGCGGAGCAGACCTGATCAACGGGCCTACCTTAGTTGGGTGCTTAGGCCAATGTCGAGCTCCACTGACCAAAGGGCCGACCCTCGGTTAGGAGCTTAGGCAAAAGCCGGGCATAGCTAACCAAAGGGTTTTTCCTCGATGTGGGGATGAGGCTAACGCCGAACACCCTGATTGAAGGGTCAAGCCTCAGTTAGGGCTTAAGCCTAGGCCGAGCACACCTGACCAAAGTGCACTTGACCAAAGTGCTAACCCTTAATTGGGAGTTCAAGCTAAAGCTGAGCACACCTAACCGAAGGGCCTTCCCTCGGTTAGGAGCCCCAGGCAAGGCTGTGCAAACCTGACTGAAGGGTCTAATCTCGGTTTGGGGTCAAACTAAGGCCGGGCATACCTAACGGAAGGGCCTACCCTCGGATTGGGGCTCTTGACAAGGCTAAACACATTGGACCGAAGGGCCTACCCTCGGTTGGGTGCTAAGGTCATGGCCAAGTACACCTGATAAAAGGGCCTATTCTTGATTGGGAGTTCAGGCTAAGGCTGAGTAGACTGAACAGAGGGGCCTACACTCGTTTGGGTGCTCAGGCCAAGGTTGAGCACACCTGACCAAACGGCCTGCCCTCGATTGGGAGCTGAGGACAAAGTCGAGCATAGATGACCGAAAGGCCTTGCCTTTGTTTAGGGCTTAGGCTAAAGCCGAGAAAGCCAAATTAAAGGGCCTAACCTTGGATAGGGTCTTAGGCCTAGGCCAAGCTCACCTAACCAAAGTGCCTACCCTCAGTTGGGGGTTCAAGCCTAGACCGAGCACAACTGACCGAAGGGCCTACCCTCGGTTAGGAGCTCAGGCCAAGGTCGAGCAAACTTGACTGATGGGCCTACCCTCGGTTTGGGGTCGCGCCAAAGCCGAGCACACCTGACAAAAGAGCCTATCTTCGGTAGGGGCTCAGGCAAAGGCTAAACACACCAAATCGTATGGCTTACACTTGTTTGGGGGCTCAGGCCGAGGTCGAGTACACCTGACCAAAGAGCTTATCCTTATTTGGGAGGTCAGGCTAAAGGCGAGCATAGATGACCGAAGGGCCTTGCCTCTGTTTAGGGCTTAGGCTAAAGCCAAACAAGCCAATCTGAAGGACCTAACCTCGGATGGGGGCTTAGGCCTAGGCTGAGCAGACCTAACCAAAGTTCCTACCCTCAGTTTGGAATTCATGCCTAGGCAGAGCAAAATTGACTAAGGGGCCTACCCTCAGTTTGGGTCAGGCCAAATTCTAGAACACCTGATCATAGGGCCTACCTTCGGTAAGGGATCAAGCTAAGGCCAAACATACCAAACCGAAGGGACTAACCTCGGTAGGGAGCTCAGCCACGACTGAGTACACCTGATTGAAGGGTGTACTCTAGGTTAGGAGATCAGGCTAAGGCAAAGCACACCTGACCGAAGGGTCTACCCTCGGTTGGGAGCTCAACCATGGCTGAGTACATTTGACCGAAGGGCGTATTCTCTGTTAGGAGCTCAGGCCAAAGCCGA
Organism: Macadamia integrifolia; assembly: GCF_013358625.1. Lineage (NCBI taxonomy): Eukaryota > Viridiplantae > Streptophyta > Magnoliopsida > Proteales > Proteaceae > Macadamia > Macadamia integrifolia. Next base: position 10,040,639 of record NC_056566.1, read on the forward strand.
GCACACCTGACCGAAGGGTCTACCCCGGTTTGGAGCTTAAACCAGAGTCGAGGATACGTGATAGAAGGGCCTTCCCTCGGTTGCGGGCTTAAGCCAAAGCTGAGCAAACCTGATTGAAGGGCCTACCCTCGATTGGGGGCTCAGGCCAAAGCCGAGAACACCTAACGGAAGGACTTACTCTCTATTGGGAGCTTAGGTCATAATCTAGTGCACTTGATCGAAGGGCCTACTCTCAGTTGGGAGCTTAGCTTGAGGTTGAGCACACTTGATCGAAGGGCATACCCTCAGTTGGGGGCTCTGGCCAAGGCCAAACACACCACACTGAAGGGCCTACCCTAGGTTGGAAGCTCAAGCTCGGGCCACGACCGAGTACACCGGACTGAAGGGCATACTGTCGGTTGGGAGCTCAGGCCAAGGCCGAGCACACTTGATCAAAGGGCTTTCTATTGGTTGAGGGCTCAGGATAAAGCTAAGCACACTTGACCTTAGGGCCTACCCTCGGTTGAGAGCTCAAGCCAAAGCCGAGCACATCAGACGATAGGTCCTATCGCAGTTGGAAGCTCAGGCCCAAGTAGAGCACACCTGACTGAAAGGCCTTCCCTTGGTTAAGGTCTCAGGCAAAGCCGAGTAGACCGCAAAGCCTTGTAGACCTAATTGAGATGCCAACCTTCGGTTTGGTTGGGAGTTAGAGCCAAGGCCAAGCACACCTGACGGAAGGTATTCCCCTCATTGGGAGCTGAGGCCAAGGCCGAGATCCTCGGTTGGGGGCTCAAACCATGGTCGAGCACACCTAACCAAAGAGCCTAACCTCGGTTGGGAGCTCAAGCAAGGCCAAGCATAGCTGACCGAAGGGCCTTGCCTCGATTGAGGGATGAGGCTAACGTCGAACACCTTGATTGAAGGTTTTAGCTTCTGTTGGGGGCTTAGGCCTAGGCCGAGCACACTTGACCAAAGTGCCAACTC
>NC_056566.1:10041654-10050365 GCF_013358625.1 Macadamia integrifolia
CGGTCAAAAAAGCTTTTTGGTTTTTTTTTTTTGTTTTTGTTTTTTTTTTTGGTTTTTTTTTTTAAATACTGTTTAAGTGGACCGAATAATTCGGTTTAATTCCGATTCGGTCCGAATTATTCGCGTTTTATATTCACTTTCGAAAAAATTGCGAATTTTACCGAATTTTATTTTTAATTCGGATTCGGTCAGAATTTTTGATAAAATTCAGAAAAATTCGGTTCGGCCGAATAATTCGCGAATGATTCGGCCGAATTGATAACACTGGACCTGACCAAAGGGCTTACCCTTGGTTAGCGGCTCAAGCCAATGCCGAGCACACCTGACCAGAGGGCCGACCCTTGGTTGGGAACTCAAGCCAAAGCCGAGCATAGCTGACTGAAGGGCCTTACCTCGATTGGGAGATGAGGCTAAAGCCAAACACCCTGATTGAAGGGTCTAGCCTTGGTTGGGGCTGGGGCTGGGGCTTAAGCCGAGCACACTTGGCCAAAGTGCCTACCCTTAATTGGGAGTTCAAGCTAAAGCCGAGCCAAAGGACCTACCCTCGGTTGGGAGCTTAGGCCACGGTTGAGTACAGCCGACTGAAGGGCCTAATCTCCATTGGGAGCTCAGGCCACGATTGAGTACACTGGACTGAAGGGCATACTGTCGATTGGGAGCTCAGGCCAAGGCTGAGCACACTTGATCAAAGGGCTTTCCATTAGTTGAGGGCTCAGGATAAAGCTAAGCAAACTTGACCTGAGGGCCTACCCTCGGTTGAGAGCTCTAGCCAAAGCCAAGCACACCAGATTGAAAGTCCTATTGCAGTTGGAAGCTCAGGCCCAAGCAGAGCACACCTGACTGAAAGGCCTTCCCTTAGTTAAGGTCTCATACAAAGCCATGCAGACCTAATTGAGGTGCCAACCTTCGGTTCGGTTGGGAGTTAGAGCCAAGGCCAATCACACCTGACGGAACGTATTACCTTTGTTTGGGAGCTGAGACTAAGGCCAAGAAGATTAGACCAAAGGGCTTGCCCTCGGTTTGAGCACACCTGAACAAAGGGCCTAACCTCGGATGGGAGCTCAAGCCAAGGCTGAGCATAGCTGACCGAAGGGACTTGCCACTATTGGGGGATGAGGCTAAAGTCGAACACCTTGATTGAAGGTTCTAGCTTCTGTTGGGGGCTTAGGCCTAGGCCTAGGCCGAGCACACTTGACCAAAGTGCCTACCCTTAATTGGGAGTTCAAGCTATAAAGATGAGCACACCTGGCCAAAGGGCCTACCCTCGGTTAGGAGCTGAGGCCAAGGCCGTGAAAACCTAACCGAAGGGTCTACTCTCAGTTTGGGGTCAGGATAAGGCCGAGCACATATGATCGAAGGGCCAACCCTCGATTAGAGGCTCTGGTTAAGGCCAAACACACAAGACCAAGGGGCCTACCCTCGATTGGGGGCTTAGGCCAAGGCCAAACAGACTTTATCGAGGGGCCTACACTTGGTTGGGTGCACAGGCCAAGGTTGAGCACACCTGATCGAAGTGCCTACCCTCACTTAGGAGTTCAGGCCAAAGCCGAGCAAACCTGACTGAAGGGCCTTCCCTCGTTTGGGAGCTCATGCCTATGCTGAGCACCCTACTTGCTCAGAGAACCTTCTCCCATAAAATAGTCAAATGTGTTTGAGCATAGTTTACTTTGGAGAGTCACATACGTTTTTCCTGAAAAAAAAGGTGGGAATGATGGAATTAAAAAAAAATATATGAAAAAAACTATAAGTATGTGATCACCCACTACGTGTTCACTGTCTAATTTTGACAGTAGGGCTTCTAATCTTAAAAAGAGTACCAAAGAAAAAAAGGGGGGACCAAGGGGGATACAAAATGTTGGGCAACATTCACTTTTGTTTGATTATTAGCACTCAGCCTGTAGCGCAAGCTTAGTTTTATTCACTAGTTTGATTTACAAGAACGAAGTTCTTGGTATCAGAAAATTTATTAATTATTTTCCAATTATGCAGGAACTTGACTTAGGTAACGACAAGGTAAGATTTATGTAATAGATTTATTTCCTAGAAACAAAGTTATCTTGTTTATACCTGTTCTCCAAATATGCAGTGTCGCATGAACTTGGTTTTAGATGAGCGTTGCTTATATCAAAGATTCTAGAACTATAGATAAGTTTTTCCTATGTCTTCTATTTTGTTTCCGAATATCATTCATGTTAATGAATTTAGAAATCAATCTTTATTTGTAGGAGAAAGAGAAAAGGAGAACCTGTCAAAATACTAGCGCCAAGGTATCCTAGCAATTTCAGTTGTTGTTTTATATGCTGCACATTTTTAGAACCGACACTTTGTTTCGTGGTGTTACTTTTGGAGGGAACCTCTAGGTGTGGGAAGGCGTCAGGGAACTCCTCACTGTTTAATCTTGACAATAGTACTTCTTATCTAAAAGGAGCACCAGAAGAAGGGAGGGGGGACTAATAAAGATACAAAGTCAATGACAATATTCACCTTTGATTACTACCAATCATCTTGTGACATAAGTCTAGTTAAATTCACTATATTGTTTTACAAGAACCAATTTTTTGGTTTCAGAAAATTTATTGATATTTTTTTTTTCTAATTGTGCAGGAACTTGACTTGGATAACGATAAGGTAAGATTTATGTAGTAGATTTCTTTCCTAGAAACGATGTTATCTTGTTTATACATATTCTCCAAATATGTAGTTTTTTATTATTTCACAACCCCCTTCCAAAAAAAATATATATATATAATTATGTACGTAGTCGGGATTTCTCTGTTTGCCACTAAAAGCTGTGCAGCATGAACTTAGTTGAAGATGATCCTTGCTTACATCAAAGGTTGTAGAACTACAGATAAGTTTTGCCTATGTTTTCTATTTGTTTCCGAATATCATTCATGTTGATGAATTTAGAAATCAATCTTTATTTGCAGGAGAAAGAGAAAAGGAGAATCTGTTAAAATACTAGCGCCAAGGTATCTTCGTAATTCCAGTTGCTATTTTATTTGCTGCACATTTTCAGAACTGATCTATCTCCTCCCTTCTTTATCACTTACACCTTGGTGTGGGAAGGCGTTAGGGGACTTCGCACTAATTAATCTTGACTGTAGTATGTCTTATCTAAAAAGGACTACGAAAGAGAAGGGGGGAGTAATGAGGATATAAAGTGAAGGACAATATTCACTTTTGTTTGATTACTACCACTCAGTCTGTAATGCATGTTTAGTTAAATTCACTATATTGTTTTACAAGAACTAATTTTTTGTTTTCATAAAATTTATTGATAGTTTTTCACCAATTGTGCAGGAACTTGACTTGGGTATCGTCGAGGTAGGATTTACGTAAAATATTTCTCTCCTAGAAACGAAGTTATCTTATTTATTCTAGTTCTCTAAATATGTAGTTTTGTAATTATTCCACCCCCTATTATATATATATATATAGTTTGGTTTTGTTTGTTTGCAGCTAAAAGCACTCCTACATGAACGTGGATGTATATGAGCCTTGCTTACAACAAAGATTGTATAATTGCAGATAAGTTATGCATATGTCATCTATTTGTTTCCTAGTATCATTCACAGTGATGCCTTAAAAAATAAATCATTCTTTGCAGGTGAAAGCACTACTGTATGAACTTGGAGCTCAGACCGAAAGGCTTTCCCTCGGTTGGGAGTTAAAGCCAAGGCCAAGTATGCCTCATGGATGATATTACCCTCATTTGGGAGCTCAGGCCCAGGCGGAGCAGACCTGATCAAAGGGCCTACCTTAGTTGGGTGCTTAGGCCAATGTCGAGCTCCACTGACCAAAGGGCCGACCCTCGGTTAGGAGCTTAGGCAAAAGCCGGGCATAGCTAACCAAAGGGTTTTTCCTCGATGTGGGGATGAGGCTAACGCCGAACACCCTGATTGAAGGGTCAAGCCTCAGTTAGGGCTTAAGCCTAGGCCGAGCACACCTGACCAAAGTGCACCTGACCAAAGTGAGCAAACCTGACCGAGGGGCCTACCCAAGCTGAGCAAACCTGACCGAAGGGCCTTCCCTCGATTGGGAGCTCACGCCAATGCCGAGCACCCTGCTTGCTCAGAGAACCTTCTCCCATAAAATAGTCAAATGTGCCTGAGCATAGTTTACTTTGGAGACTCAAATATGTTTTTCCCAAAAAAAAGGTGGGAATGATGGAATTTAAAAAATATATATATAAAAAAACTATAAAAAAGTTTGTGATCACCCACTCCGTGTTCACTGTCTAATTTTAACAATAGGGCTTCTAATCTTAAAAAGAGTACCAAAGAAAAAAAGGGGGGACCAAGGGGGATACAAAGTGAAAGACAACATTCACTTTTGTTTGATTACTAGCACTTAGCTTGTAGCGTAAGCTTAGTTTTATTCACTAGTTTGATTTACAAGAACCAAGTTCTTGTTATCATAAAATTTATTAATAATTTTTTTCTAATTATGCAATAATTTGACTTGGGTAAGGACAAGGTAAGATTTATGTAATAGATTTATTTCCTAGAAATGAAATTATCTTGTTTATACCTATTCTCCAAATATGCAGTGCAACATGAACTTGGTTTTAGATGAGCGTTGCTTATATCAAAGATTCTAGAACTACAGATAAGTTTTTCCTTTGTCTTTTATTTTGTTTCTGAATATCATTCATATTAATGAATTTAGAAATCAATATTTATTTGTAGGAGAAAAAGAAAAGGAGAACCTGTCAAAATACTAGCACCAAGGTATCCTAGCAATTCCAGTTGCTGTGTTATATGCTGCACATTTTCAGAACCGACACTTTGTTTTGTGGTCTTACTCTTGGAGGGAACCTCTAGGTGTGGGAAGGCGTCAGGGAACTCCTCACTGTTTAATCTTGACAATAGTACTTCTTATCTAAAAGGAGCACCAGAAGAAGAGGGGGGGGGACTAATAAAGATACAAAGTCAGTGACAATATTCACCTTTTATTACTACCAATCATCTTGTAACATAAGTCTGGTTAAATTCACTGTATTGTTTTACGAGAACCAATTTTTTTGTTTCAGAAAATTTATTGATATTTTTTTTTTCTAATTGTGCAGGAACTTGACTTGGATAACGATAAGGTAAGATTTATGTAGTAGATTTCTTTCCTTGAAACGATGTTATCTTGTTTATACATATTCTCCAAATATGTAGTTTTTTATTATTCCACAACCCCCTTCAAAAAAAAAATAATATATATATATATAAATTATGTACGTAGTCGGGATTTCTTTGTTTGCCACTAAAAGCTGTGTAGCATGAACTTGGTTGAAGATGATCCTTGCTTACATCAAAGGTTGTAGAACTACAGATAAGTTTTGCCTATGTTTTCTATTTGTTTCCGAATATCATTCATGTTGATGAATTTAGAAATCAATCTTTATTTGCAGGAGAAAGAGAAAAGGAGAATCTGTTAAAATACTAGCGCCAAGGTATCTTAGTAATTCCAGTTGCTATTTTATTTGCTGCACATTTTCAGAACTGATCTATCTCCTCCCTTCTTTATCACTTACACCTTGGTGTGGGAAGGCGTTAGGGGACTTCGCACTAATTAATCTTGACAGTAGTATGTCTTATCTAAAAAGGACTACGAAAGAGAAGGGGGGAGTAATGAGGATATAAAGTGAGGGACAATATTCACTTTTGTTTGATTACTACCACTCAGTCTGTAATGCATGTTTAGTTAAATTCACTATATTGTTTTACAAGAACTAATTTTTTGTTTTCATAAAATTTATTGATAGTTTTTCACCAATTGTGCAGGAACTTGACTTGGGTATCGTCGAGGTCGGATTTACGTAAAAGATTTCTCTCCTAGAAACGAAGTTATCTTATTTATTCTAGTTCTCTAAATATGTAGTTTTGTAATTATTCCACCCCCTATTATATATATATATATATAGTTTGGTTTTGTTTGTTTGCAGCTAAAAGCACTCCTACATGAACGTGGATGTAGATGAGCCTTGCTTACAACAAAGATTGTATAATTGCAGATAAGTTATGCATATGTCATCTATTTGTTTCCTAGTATCATTCACAGTGATGCCTTAAAAAATAAATCTTCTTTGTAGGTGAAAGCACTACTGTATGAACTTGGAGCTCAGACCGAAAGGCTTTCCCTCGGTTGGGAGTTAAAGCCAAGGCCAAGTATGCCTCATGATTGATATTACCCTCATTTGGGAGCTCAGGCCAAGGCGGAGCAGACCTGATCAAAGGGCCTACCTTAGTTGGGTGCTTAGGCCAATGTCGAGCTCCACTGACCAAAGGGCCGACCCTCGGTTAGGAGCTTAGGCAAAAGCCGGGCATAGCTAACCAAAGGGTTTTGCCTCGATGTGGGGATGAGGCTAACGCCGAACACCCTGATTGAAGGGTCAAGCCTCAGTTAGGGCTTAAGCCTAGGCCGAGCACACCTGACCAAAGTGCACCTGACCAAAGTGCTAACCCTTAATTGGGAGTTCAAGCTAAAGCTGAGCACACCTAACCGAAGGGCCTTCCCTCGGTTAGGAGCCTAAGGCATGGCTGTGCAAACCTGACTGAAGGGTCTACTCTCGGTTTGGGGTCAAACTAAGGCCGGGCATACCTGACCGAAGGGCCTACCCTCGGTTGGGGGCTCTAGACAAGGCTAGACACACTGCACCGAAGGGCCTACCCTCGGTTGGGTGCTAAGGTCATGGCCAAGTACACCTGATCAAAGGGCCTATTCTTGATTGGGAGTTCAGGCTAAGGCTGAGTAGACTGAACAGAGGGGCCTACACTCGTTTGGGGGCTCAGGCCAAGGTTGAGCACACCTGACCAAAGGGCCTGCCCTCGATTGGGAGCTGAGGACAAAGTCGAGCATAGATGACCGAAAGGCCTTGCCTTTGTTTAGGGCTTAGGCTAAAGCCGAGAAAGCCAAATTAAAGGGCCTAACCTTGGATAGGGTCTTAGGCCTAGGCCAAGCTCACCTAACCAAAGTGCCTACCCTCAGTTGGGAGTTCAAGCCTAGATCGAGCACAACTGACCGAAGGGCCTACCCTCGGTTAGGAGCTCAGGCCAAGGTCGAGCAAACTTGACTGATGGGCCTACCCTCGGTTTGGGGTCGCGCCAAAGCCGAGCACACCTGACCAAAGAGCCTAACTTCGGTAGGGGCTCAGGCAAAGGCTAAACACACCAGATCGAAGGGCTTACACTCGTTTGGGGGCTCAGGTTGAGGTCGAATACACCTGACCAAAGGGCTTATCCTTAGTTGGGAGCTCAGGCTAAAGGCGAGCATAGATGACCGAAGGGCCTTGCCTCTGTTTAGGGCTTAGGCTAAAGCCAAACAAGCCAAATTGAAGGACCTAACCTCGGATGGGGGCTTAAGCCTAGGCTGAGCAGACCTAACCAAAGTTCCTACCCTCAGTTTGGAGTTCATGCCTAGGCAGAGCAAAATTGACTAAGGGGCCTACCCTCAGTTTGGGTCAGGCCAAATTCTAGAACACCTGATCGAAGGGCCTACCTTCGGTAAGGGATCAAGCTAAGGCCAAACATACCAAACCGAAGGGACTACCCTCGGTTGGGAGCTCAGCCATGACTGAGTACACCTGATTGAAGGGTGTACTCTAGGTTAGGAGATCAGGCTAAGGCAAAGCACACCTGACCGAAGGGTCTACCCTCGGTTGGGAGCTCAAACCAAATTCCAGCATACGATCGAAGGGCCTTACCTTTGTTAGGGGCTCAAGCTAAGGCTGTCAAACTTGACTGAAGGACCTACCCTCTGTTGGGAGCTTAGGCCATGACTAAGTACAGTTGACTGAAGGGCCTACTCTCTATTGGGAGCTCAGGCCAAAGCCGAATATACCTGACTGAGGGGCCTATACTCGTTTGGGGGCTTAGGATAAGGTCGAGCACACCTGACCAAAGGGCTTACCCTTGGTTGGGAAATGGGAACTCAAGAGAAGGTCGAGTATAGATGACCCAAGGGCCTTACCTCTATTTGGGGCTCAAGCTAAAGCCGTGCAAGCCAAACCAAAGGACCTAACCTCGGACGGGGGCTTAGGCCTAGGCCAAGCACGCCTGACCAAAGTGCTTACCTTCAGTGGGGAGTTCAAGCTTAAGCCGAGCACAACTGACCGAAGGGCCTACCCTCGGTTGAGAGCTCTAGCCAAAAACCACAGACCGAAGGTAGGCCTAGAGAAGGGCCTACCTTAGGTTGGGAGCTCAACCATGGCTGAGTACACCTGACCGAAGGGCGTATTCTCTGTTAGGAGCTCAGGCCAAAGCCGAGCACACCTGACCGAAGGGTCTACCCCGGTTTGGAGCTTAAACCAGAGTCGAGGATACGTGATTGAAGGGCCTTCCCTCGGTTGCGGGCTTAAGCCAAAGCTGAGCAAACCTGATTGAAGGGCCTACCATCGATTGGGGGCTCAGGCCAAAGCCTAGAACACCTAACGGAAGGACTTACTCTCAATTGGGAGCTTAGGTCATAATCTAGTGCACTTGATCGAAGGGCCTACTCTCAGTTGGGAGCCTAGCTTAAGGTTGAGCACACTTGATCGAAGGGCATACCCTCAGTTGGGGGCTCTGGCCAAGGCCAAACACACCACACTGAAGGGCCTACCCTAGGTTGGAAGCTCAAGCTCGGGCCACGACTGAGTACACCGGACTGAAGGGCATACTGTCGGTTGGGAGCTCAGGCCAAGGCCGAGCACACTTGATCAAAGGGCTTTCTATTGGTTG
>NC_056566.1:10050465-10064377 GCF_013358625.1 Macadamia integrifolia
AACAAGATTTTCCAATTAACAAATGAGCAGAAGATATATGGTTTATGGGAGAAGATTAAAATTTATTTGGTTTTGAATCTTTAAAACCTGAACGTATGTTCTACAGTGATTCAGCTTCAGTATGACAACATTGAGGACTTTATTAGTCAAGTCTTCTTGTAGAAATTTTGCATTAAACCTGCAGCCTCCGGGAAATTCCCATGAATCCTGTGGCTGTGTATAACTCCCACATGAAAAGTACCACTCAAACTTGAACTCATTAACTAACTCAATGCTAACTCAGCGCTTCTAGATTGAGATTTTTAGTTTTTGGTGGGTTGAAGTCTAGAGTAGGATTCCCCAAAAGAGTTGGCTCATTTGTGATTCATAGTGGATAAAGCATCTCAAGAAATGTCTTACCTAAGTTTGAATTCTCTTGACACCAACCTTGTTCTTCCTTGGAAATCTCTTCTTTTCCGGAGTGAAAACCACTTATGGGACTTGAAACGAATATACCAACTCTAAAAGATGTAGAGACAGCCACATGATAAAGAAAAAAAAAAAAGGGGGGGTCTACAGTGGGATTTAGAAATATGGGCCATGGAACAATGTCCAAGAAAATCCTCACGCTATAGATGGTGATTTGGATTTTAGACCCTTCAATCAAACACTTCTATGGTAATCTCTTAAACGAGACCACTCTTAATGGATTGGTTTCCACACTTATTTTGTTTTGGCAATTTATAACTCCTTCAAGAATCAAAAGTGTGACATGGTCTTAAGCCCATACCCAAGCATGTGCCATGGAGGAGTACACAGGTCTTTCAGATTTCTTCTTTCGTGCTAAAAGATAGATGGAAGGAATGGAGCAAAGTAATGTTTGATGCTGGCCTTTGTAGTTGCATAAAACTAGTTGACCTATCGAGATGGGTGGAGCCTGGATCAGCTCCCCATGTGGGGATGCAATAGATCTAGTGTCACACCCTGCTTCAAACTTGGCTAAGGTATGCAACACTGGATTCTCAACTTAGTCAGCCTACCATATTCATAATCATAGACACAACGAAATAACTATACTCACCTCTCGAGAATGCCTATCATAATTAGAGTACGTATATATAATCCATAAGAAGCATATATGTGGTGGCTAATCTATAGTGATAATTATTTATACATGCCCAAAATGAAAATATCCACAGGTTACAATATCAATAATAAATCCTATAATCCAATAACAAAAATTATAAATAATCAAATAAAATGATAACCTCATCCAGCTTCATTGTGTCCTGCAAACACAGCCTCACAACTGTACTGATCATTTGTCCGTCTAAGCTCCAGTTCCACCATTTAAAAAGATTAATCAATGAAGAGTGAGCTTCAGAAGCCCAGTGAGGGGTGAGCAAACAAGCATACACACACAAGTCATAATGTTAACACATGCTCACAACAAACAATACCATATGCCTCAAATGCATAATCCATATGATCCATTATTATTTTAAATCCGTTTTAGTTACTAAGTCTCAATATATATGGATATAAATGCTATAAGCAACATAGGTGGTATCTCTTTCCCACTACGCGGGCCTAAGAGATACAAGCTAGTTGCAAGCAGGAGTCAGTTAGTCCCGAAAAGAACCTCGGTCCCCTAGTAACCTCTGACAGCTATGGTCCCAAAATCCCATACTATCATCGGTTTCTCATGCTGTCCAACAACCATGCGTACATTACGTTGTACCATGTTGTGCCCTCTCACGATACAGTACGTTGTATCTGGGCGTAGTAGTCCTTCGCAATCTACCACCGAGTGTGATCAGCCAATACCTTAACCCCCTATTGGCAAGGGGTTATAGCACTGGGATGCGATCCTAACTATATGTATCTACATGCATCCAATGCATTCATAGCATTCAATCATACAACTATGGCCATAACTATAAAACTGATCTCTGATCCCACAGTACCAGAATCTACACCTCGACTACACCGTGCCTTAGACTGTTAATGTTACAACCTGTGTAACCCAGCAATCATTGAGAGGGGGGGTGAATCAATGAGTCTAATTCTAATCCCCAAAACCTGTCTGATATTTAACACGGCAAACCCTGATACACCTGTCCCTATTCGCACCATAGTTATTAAATTTGGATTCGAGAATAATTCGGATGAGGAATTATTCGGATTAATTCGTTTTATTAATTCAACAATTCGATCAAAATATCGATCAAAAAAGTGGAGATAATAAAATTCGAGTTCGGATTCGGATTTGGGAATTATTCGTTTACAACAATAAAAAGCGGACAAAAAATTTGGATGTTATTTTTAATACTTACAATACTTGTTTCATATTATTTATCAATTATTATATGTATGTAACATACAAATGATATAAAAATTAAAATTTTAAAATTTAAAGATAAAAATATTATATTTAGTCTCTTTTTTTTTCTAAGCTCATTTCCTATTAGTCAAATAATTGAATCAGAAAAAGAGAGATTGAGAGGGGAGACTAAGCACAAATTCAGCTACACCCATGTCACCCACCATGCATGTTCATCTTAAAGACTAGAGAGAGAGTAACGACTGTAAGACTTAGTCAAACCAAAATGGGGCGAAACATTTTATTATTATTATTATTTATTTATTTATTTAGGTAGAAGTGTCACACCCCGTTCACCCTGAACCGGAGCGGTGACCGAGTTAACACCGGTTAACCCAAACCTGCCAGGATCATCAGATACTGTATTCCACCACAGCATACACACACTAACATCAATTCATCAGATCAGCGGAAGACTAAGTTTTACCTATGAATAACTCCCATATACTTGATACCCAAGTGGTGATACAATAATTATCTACATTTGGGCCCGAAGGCATGATATATACACAAAAGAATAAAATTCAAATATCAAGTATATACAAGAATTCATCAAAAATCATCAGAGTACACAGCTCGGCTCGGTATCAAGGCTAGAGCTCAGCTCGGCATCAAGGGTTGTGCCCAGCTCGGCATCACATAAAAGAGCTCAGCTCGGCCTCGGTAGTGGAGCTCAGCACGGCCTCCAAGGTTGAGCTCAGCTCGGCCTCAGAACTGATGTCCCGCAGCACAGCTCTCACATGCGCAGTCTACGCCGTGCTCAAACTCCTCAGGGGTCCACCAGTCCTCTTCAGGAAACTCGACTGTAGGACCCACCCCATGCTCCTCAGATGCATGACCTGCAAAATCATCTAAAAAGGGGTGTACACGAGGGATGAGCTCACTAGCTCAGTAAGTAGAGAGGTAGACCACACACAATAGTCCACACATCACAACACATCATATGCACTACATGCCATGCTATTCATTTTAAATCACATAAACCTAATCAACATTACTAAGTCTTTGGTTTTAGTGCTACTACAACCACAGTGCGCGTATACTCCGGGTACGAGCCGCGAACTCCCTCCCGCGATACGCCCATAGGGCTGTTGGAGAAGGCCCACCGTGAGTACTCGGAAAAATAAAGACAATGCCGTCCACCGGCTCTCAACAGAAATGTAAATAATTGAAATAACAGTGCTGACTCCAGCAATTTAAAAGCAGTACGATTGGCCCTCTTGAATGTACCACCGGGGTTACCGACTGTCCTACATGACTCGCCGGGCGTAATGCCTAACCTCCACAGTGTCCGACAACCGCGACCCCTGCTTCCCCCCAAATGGCAACCCAACACCTTAACCCCTGTTGGGAAGGGTCGTAGCACGGGATGGTGAGAATCCTAATACCGCATGCTCCTATATGACAGTACGACTGCATAGTGCCTCCGTGTCCCATACCACGGGCCACCAATGCATTCGTTTCCAAGCCGACCACGGCATCTAGTCTATCAATGCATTATGCACCATGATGTCCACATTCAACATATAACATCTCATTCAATTTGCATTTGAAAGTAAACATAGCACATATGCGCATCAATGTGTGGGATGACTAATCTATATAGCATATTCATGATGACATGACTAGATTAGATATAGTTATATGAATGCCAAACAAGTGCCTTGAAACAAGGCCAAACGTCCTCTCTCCACTTACCTGTAGCGTACAAGTATTCTCGTTCGGTACGGGTGAGATCCGGAGCGAATCGGGTAAGATTTGGTGAACCTAACATAATGGAGCGGGTTAGTACTTCACCATTTTAGAATCAAAATTAATGAAATCTGATGTCAAAATCGTGTTTAGAACATCAAAAGAAGGTCACACGTCCGATTTGGGTTCGATCGGACCTAAGGATCACCTTCGGGGTCAAACAGGTGGGTAAGACAGGTGGGTTGTCTACCCGCCGGTTATACCCACCGGTTATGACCGGCGGGTAGGTACCCACCGGTTATACCCGCCGGTTGTACCCACCGGTTTGTACCCGCCGGTTAGGCCTGAAGGCCCCCTGCCTTCTCAGGTGGGTACTCTCAGGCGGGTAGGTACCCGCCGGTTGTACCCACCGGTTTTGGCGGGAATGACTCTGTTTCTTCCCCATTTTCTCCATTCTTTGGGGAATCAAATGGGGCTTTCCCCCACCCATTCTTCACACCTTTGAAGTCCTATAGGATGGTTCTAACCTAGATCTAGGTTAGATTCAAGTGAGGGAAACCATCTTACCTTCTTTGCCCAAAAATGACTTCAAACCCTTCAAATCACTTCCAACTCACAATGCTCCTTCTACCTTGTCAATATCTCTTCAAATCCTTCAAGATCAACACATAAATCATTTATTAAACCTTTGATTCATCATTTCAAAGGGTATTTACAAGATCTCAAGAAACCATACTCGAATCAAGGGTTTAAAGCTTGGGTATGGTGAATGTTCGTAAATCCCAACTTTTCTTACCTCCAACTGTAGATCTAGAGTTGAAGATTACTCTCCCGGCACCGGAATGGCAAGATCTAGCTTCGGCGCCACTGAAATCCTTCCTTTCTTCCTCTTCCTTTCTTCTTCCCTTTCTTTTCTCTCTCCTCTTTACTTTTCTCACCAAACGTACGAGGGTAATAAATGGAAAGAAAAGAAATCATAAAGCTTTATATACTATTCCTACTTAAGTGAATAGTGATGGATGGGTCACTCAGGTGGGTGGGTGTACCCACCTGTTATACCCACCTGAGAGCTAAGACTTGGGATTTTGACCGGGTTCGGACCTCGGCTCGAACCCCACCCCAGGCATACGTTGTAGCATACGTATATACCTTAAAATACAGATATAATACCTGTTTTATCCGTACATAGCCTTATGGTAGGTGCACGTACACGGTTTGGGCACTCCCGTTTCTTCTGGCACTGGCTCGGACTTGTCGGGCCAGCCGGTGTTTAAGGTCACCCGTGCCATCATAGCCCACAAGGAACCCGCTCTAATATCCTCTGGCTCGGTTCCTGCATGGTTAAACCGGTTCAATCGCGAAATCAGACCGGGTTTAAGAAGCGGGGTATTACATTACCCCCCCTTCTGAAAAATTTCGTCCTCGAAATTGCGTACCTGGTTGATCAAAAAGATGAGGGTACTTGGCTCGCATTTCTTCTTGTACCTCCCAAGATGCTTCTTCAAGTGAATGATCAGCCCATCGCACCTTTACATAGGAAATGGAGCGGTTGCGAAGGGTTTTCACCTTCCGGTCCAAGATTTCAGCTGGCTGTTCTGGGTAGGTCATATCAGTTTCTAGGTACTCTGGTTCCACGGGTAGTACATGAGATGGATCATGCACATACTTCTTCAGCATGGATACATGGAATACATTGTGAACATCCCCAAGCGAAGGTGGCAGAGCAAGCATGTAGGCTACTGAGCCAACCCGGGATAAGATCTCAAATGGTCCCATGTATCTTGGGCTCAACTTCCCCTTTCTGTGAAACCTTTGCAAACCTTTAGTCGGAGAGATCTTGAGAAATACCTTTTCTCCTGGCTGAAATTCAATCTCCTTCCTGCGGGTGTCCGCATAGCTCTTTTGACGGGACTGAGCTGCTTTAATCCGTTCTCTAATAACATCGACTTTGTCACATGTCATTTGTATCATCTCAGGTCCTAACATTCGACGTTCACCTACCTCATCCCAATACAAGGGAGTTCTGCACTTTCTGCCATATAACGCCTCGTATGGAGCCATCCCAATTGTGGCTTGGTAGCTGTTGTTATATGCAAACTCCATAAGAGGTATATATTCTTCCCAACTGCCACTCATCTCCATTGCACATGCCCTGAGCATGTCTTCTAAGATCTGTATGGTTCGCTCCGACTGACCATCCGTCTGTGGGTGAAAAGCTGTACTCAAATTCAGTTGCGATCCCAAGGCACGCTGTAAGCTTTTCCAAAATCTGGAAGTGAACCTTGGGTCCCTGTCTGAAACAATGCTCACTGGCACTCCATGCAAGCGCACTATGTTGTCCATGTAAAGTTGTGCCAGTTTGGTCATGGAGAACTTGGTCTTGATAGGAATGAAATGAGCAGTCTTGGTAAGCCGATCCACAATCACCCATATCGCATCCATTCCCTTAGGTGTACTTGGTAGTCCGGTGACGAAGTCCATCGTAATCCTTTCCCACTTCCATTCTGGTACTGGGAGTGGGTGAAGGGTACCATAAGGTCGATGCCTCTCAGCTTTCACCTTCTGGCAGGTAAGACAAGTCGCCACATACAAAGCTATGGTGACTTTCATGGTTGGCCACCAGTAACTCTGTTTGAGGTCTTTGTACATTTTGGTACTTCCTGGGTGGAGTGAGTACTCGGAGTTATGTGCTTCTCTCACTATCTTATCTTGTATATCCAAATCATCGGGTACACACAATCTGTCTCGAAACATCAATGCCCCATCACTGGCTAAAGTAAAATCTGGGTCGTTCATGGTTTGGTCTTGAACCTTAACTCTGATCCGCTGCAATTCAGGATCCAAAGGTTGCTTCATTATCACCTCTTGCCTAATTGCCGGATGCACCTGTAGAGCCGACAAGGATACCGTCAACCATTTAAGGTTTTCTGGTTGAGGTTCAAGCTCTAAGGTTGCCCCTTCATACAAGAGGGTTTCATCCATTAGCAAATCCTCTTTCACAAGTGGTGAGCTGACCGCTAAGTATGAGAGCGACACAGTCTGTGTCTTCCGACTCAATGCATCTGCCACTACATTAGCCTTGCCGGAATGATACTGAATATCGCAGTCATAATCCTTCATTAGTTCAAGCCATCTTCTCTGTCTCATGTTCAAACCTTTCTGGGTGAAGAAGTATTTTAGGCTTTTGTGGTCACTGTATATCTCACACTTCTCCCCATACAAATAATGTCGCCAGATCTTAAGGGCAAAAATGACTGCAGCTAGTTCCAAGTCATGAGTGGGGTAGTTCTTCTCATATTCCTTTAGTTGTCGGGATGCATACGCTATTACCTTACCGCGTTGCATGAGAACACAACCCAAACCAACTTTGGAAGCATCGGTATAAACTGTCATTCCACCTGTGCCTTCAGGAATAGTCAGCACAGGGGCAGTCACCAACTTCTCTTTCAATTCCTGGAAGCTCTTCTCACATTCCTTTGCCCAGTCGAATTTCACACCCTTTTTAGTCAACTTGGTCATTGGTGCTGAGATCCGAGCAAAATTCTCGATGAAACACCGGTAGTATCCAGCCAAACCCAAGAAGCTTCTAATTTCAGTAACATTCTTGGGGCTTTCCCATTCCACTACTGCTTTCACCTTAGCAGGATCTACTTTGATTCCAGCTTTAGACACTACGTGCCCCAGGAATCCAACTTGTTCAAGCCAAAATTCACACTTACTGTACTTGGCAAACAATTGTTGATCCCTCAACCTCTGTAACACCATCCTCAAGTGTTGAGTGTGCTCCTCTTCGGTCTTGAAGTAGATCAAGATATCGTCAATAAAAACAATTACCCATTTGTTGAGCACATCCTGAAATACTCGATTCATTAGATCCATAAATACTGCCGGTGCATTGGTTAACCCGAACGATAACACTAGGAACTCATAGTGACCGTATCGAGTCCTAAATGCTGTTTTGGGTATATCATTGTTCTTTATCTTGAGCTGATAATAGCCGGACCGAAGGTCTATCTTTGAAAATACCCTGGCTCCCTGCAACTGATCAAATAAATCATCAATGCGTGGCAACGGGTACCGGTTCTTAATGGTTAGCTTATTCAATTCCCGGTAATCTATGCACATACTCAAACTACCATCCTTCTTCTTGACAAACAACACCGGGGCACCCCAAGGTGAAACACTTGGGCGAATAAACCCCTTTTCTAATAATTCCTGCAACTGCATCTGCAACTCCTTCAATTCAGCTGGTGCCATCCTGTATGGAGCCTTAGATACTGGAGCTGCTCCAGGAGTCAGGTCTATGGCAAACTCCAACTCTCTATCAGGTGGTAGATGCATCAGATCATCTGGGAAAACATCGGGAAACTCTTTAACCACCTTTACTTCTTCTAGAGGTGTAACTCTTGCATCAACATCGAGTACCGAGGCTATGAAACCCTGACATCCACTTTCTAGCAACTTTACCGCTTGAAGAGTGGAGACGAGGACCTTCTTCACCCTTTTCATTGTATCTGCTCGGTATACCCACTCTTTCCCTTCGTCATCTGTTACCTTAATCAGCCTTTCCGCACAGATCACATTAGCTCGATGGGCCGACAACCAATCCATACCCAATATAACATCAAAATTCTGCATATTGAATTTAATAAGTTGTGCATCAAAGTTCTTCCCACTAATCTCCACTGGGCACGGCCCATATACTTCCTTCAGCTGTGCAATCTTACCAGTAGGCATGCTAACAATCATTCCATGGTCTAGGATCCTGGGTGACATCCCAAGTTTCGCTACAAATCTCTTAGATGCGAATGAATGAGTAGCTCCTGAATCAAATAAAACATAGGCTGGTATGCCTGATATGGGTAGGATACCTAGTATAACAATGCATATAATTTTAGCAGGTCATCAATATTAATCGTAATGAACTTCTCAATTTAAAATGTACCTGCTACAACTTCTGTACTAGCCTCAGCTTCCTCGGTCGATAGAGCATACATCCTTCCCTGCGGTTGACTGCCTCGAGGTAAGGGAGGTCGATACGCAGAGGGCTGACTGGAGGGCAAGGTTGGTCGGGCCCGACAGTCTTTCGCATAATGCCCATAGGAATGGCAGTTGAAGCAACGAATCTGAGACGTCGGAACTGGAGCGGGGCCCCTCTGCACTTGACCCGTTGCAGATGGAGGTCGAGGTGGCCTTGAAGCTGTAGGTGCCACACTAGTGTTCGGGCGAAAAGAAGTAGAACCCGATCCACCAACTGGCCTAGGAGGGTAGCCAGATGGCCTATAGGGCTGCCTATACATAGGCCCAGAACTGTATGATCCGCGGTATGCTTTGGAGGAATTTCCCGCATCTGGGAATGGGTTTGTTCTCTTCCACAGTCCAGGAGTGAGGGACTGTTCACCCCTTTGCTTATCTTCCATTGTTTTGGCCTTCTGTACAATCTGGCCATATTCGGTCAAATCCAAGACTTCAAGCACAGACCCAATAGATGCTTTTAGGCCTTTTAGGAATCTTGCTGCCTTCTCTTCAGCTGTTCGCATATGCCTTGGGGCAAAATGGAACAAACTTTCGAATTGTTGCTGATACTCAAGGACAGTCTTACCTCCTTAAGTTAAGGCCATGAACTCAGTTTCCTTTCGGTCTCTGAAGCTACGTGGATAGTGGTTGTCCAAGAACAATTCCTTGAACTGCTCCCAAGTAGGTTCTGGGTGAGCAGCCATCAATATAGGCTTGGAAGCTTGCCACCAAGAATTTACCTCTTTCTTGAGCTGCAACCCAGCACAAATGAGCTTCTGGGCATCCGTGCACTCAAGCACCTCAAATATCTTTTCCAATTCTTGGATCCATTGATCCGGTTCTAGTGGATCACTCCCCACCTTAGAGAAGACCGGTGGTAAGTTTCTCTTGAACGACTCCACTACCCTTGACGTATTACTCGTCGCCGGGAAGTTAGGAGCATAGACGGGATAGTAGGAGTACGGAGGAGGCATCCCATGCGGAGGAACACCGAATGGTGGGATTGGAGGTGTACCCACCACTTATGGTCCCGTTCCCGACCCTACAAGTGGGTCCTGCGGAGTGAGTACCCGGGGAGGTTGACCCGGTTGAGAAAAATCCAACTGTTGCTGGATGGCAGTCATAAATGCTTGCTGTTGCTAAAGCATTTGTTGCTGGAAAGCTTGTTGGGACTGCTGGATTATTGTAGCAACATCTCCCGGTGTAATGACCGGTGGAGGGTCTGGGAGTGCAGTCATAGGTGGGTCCCCATGTGCCCCACCCTGACCAAGGGTCTCTGGAGGTAGTGGAGGTGAGGTATGCCCCACAGAACGGGACCCCCCGGAATTTTATGGTCGACCGACCCGACGAGGACCCCGTGAGGTACCTCGGGCATTACTACCGGATCTAGTACGTACCATCGTATCCCTGTACCTGAAACACATCACACACCATATTGGTTAAACACCATAGAATTGATTTAGGCACACAGTCATATGCCATTACATGAGGTGTTGTGGTGTATGATAGCCTGTAATTAATCATAGCTCAATTCCAAGATACAGGCAAAGTCCCCAACAGACATGCTAAAGGTCCCATTTGACCATAGCATATTAATCATAGGAATAATATCAATAGTGAAAATCAATGTAATCATGCTAGGAGGAGAGAAGGGAAACAAGAAAAGAAGGAAAATTTTTAAAATTTTAAAAATTTTCCCAACTGTCATAACCGGTGGGATGAACCGGCGGGTAGGAGCCCGCCGGTTATACCCGCCGGTCTTCACTGCCCTAACCGGCGGGTGGCACCGGCGGGTAGGAGCCCGCCGGTTATACCCGCCGGTCTTGCCCGAGTTAAAATACGAACAGGGCCCTACAGACCCTGTTCTATCTTGTCTTCTTCCCCATCTCATTTCTCTTTCTTCCTTTCTCCCTTGGGCGATCTTGGGGGTCTCCTCGGCGCTTCCACTCGCGAGTCCACTCACCTACTCGACGCCTTAGAGAAGAGTCAACTCATCTTCATTCAAGTAAGTTTCTTCTTCTTCTCTTTTTCCAGAATTTCCATTTGGGTGAAATGTATGAATAGGGTTTACTTTCTAGGCTTCCTTTCCCTATTTTTCACCATAGAATAGTCTTTCCATGTGTTTATGATGGTTCTACTGTAGTCATTCGTAGTTTATAGGAATTTGTTTCTTCATTTGGAGAAAAACCCCAATTTGTGCCATAGGTTTCCAAATTTGGGGATTTCTTACATTGTTGATCCTTTTCTCCAATTGATGGTTCCTTTGTAGTACATTCCACTTGTTTTATGCTTAATATGCTTTAGATTGCATGAATCATCTGTTATGCTTGGAATCCCCATGTTTTCCCATGAAAATCCCTATTTTTGGCATTGATTTCCTTGATTTTCATCCCAATATGTACTCATGGAACTCCATAGTCTAATTGGGGTATGTTCTCGCATTTCCATCATCCCACTACTATGGCATTTCGTTCTAGACCTAGGGTTTCAAGCTCTTGCTTCATTGTTAATGAGTTGGTGCATTGAAGTTGGATCCTCCCATGCTAGATATGCTCTTTGCTTTTGCTGTCATTTTACTGTTTTGGCATGTTCCTTTGCATTGCCAACTATCGTTCATCCTATCATAGGTTTCCTATCGTTCTTAGATTGTTGCCGTTTCCGTTTTGCATGAATAGGTTTTGGATTTCCCCTTCTTAATGCTGCTGTCTTTTCCTTTCTGTACTAATCCTTACTTCCTTCTCTCATTGCCAGGATGTCGTCACGCACCGGCAAAGGACCATCTTCCTCTGGCTCTCGACGCAAGACCACCGCTTCTAAGCGGAAAATTGCGGAGACCAGCTCTTCAGCTCCTCGCACAGGGAGACCTGCACCTGCTCAGTCTGACCCTACAGACTATGATGAGGAGCACTTCCTCAGTGCCGAGGCCGCAGCCAACTGGCCCAACTTCCTGAAGGGGTCAGTGTTGATGGAGAAGACCGTGGTAGTCGAGGACTTCCACAAGGCTAAGCTTCAGGAGAGGTTCTCAGCACTGGGCTGGGACTCTATTCTTCAGGTGGACCGACCATGCTACGAGCAGCTCGTCCGTCGGTTCTACTGTAACCTAGAGGTGTCATATCCGTACGGGGAGTTCACCATCAGCAGCTTGGTGAAGGGAGTGGATATCCAACTGACGGTAGGCACCTTGGCCAGCATATTGGGTATATCGGCGGCGGGACACCGATACTACAGTCCCCCCAGGGGTAGGCCTCAGGGACCGTTCATGAGCCTGGAGACACCGGACTTCATCTACGAGACCATCTGCGGCAGCAGCAGTCGACCGGAGTCCGAGACATCCTTCTATCCTGAGGTTCGTCTATTCGCCCGGTTGATTCAGTTCAACCTGCTCCCCAGAGGAGGTCATCGGAACCAGGTGGGTTTCATGGCGGCTTTTATTGCCTTTTGCATCTTCACGGCCGCAGAGGGAGGCGGCGAGCACTTGTGCCTTCCCTATATTATCCTCTGAACGATGGAGCACCACACTTCCCACCCAGAGGATGGAGGATTCCCTTACGGCAGGATCCTCACTAGGATCTTCGAGTTCTTCGGAGTGGATCTGAGCGGAGAGGAGGGGAAGACTCCGGCAGATAGGTTTGACCGGAGAAACCTCTTGAAGATGGGTCTTCAGACCCTCATGGATTCACCTCCTAGATCAGGAGCTCAGAAAGGTAGGGGTAGGAGGGCTGCCCCTATGGAGGATGTCCTCATGGAGGAGGAGTCCAGTGAGGAGGATGAGGACTATGTTCCTCAGAACGAGGAGGAGGATCTGATGGGTGGCAGCATCCCTGAGGAGGTGCCTCAGGAGTCAAGAGGTCCTGGCCCTAGTTCTTCCAGAGCTACAGCCCCACCACCTGGGAGTGGTGCCTACGACTACGAGGGCCAGACAACCTCCATGCGGGCCTTGCAGGATGGCCAGGTTCAGATACTGAGGCGGCTGGACGAGATTGCCTCCAGGCAGGCCACCTTGGAGGAGTCCTTCCTTAGGCTGGGTCAGGTATTGGACACCAGGGCCAACGCTATCTCGGCAGACTATGGCTGGCTCTGGAGGGAGGTACGGGTGGTGAACGCGAGGTTCGATTATTATGATCACCGCTTCGACGTCAACTCCAGGCCTCCGGCGAACGTGGTAATCATCGACGACGATGACGACGACCAGTGAGGGCTTAGCTCGCCCACACTAGCTGTTTTTCCATTTTCTCTCTTTTGTAGACCTTGTATATTTATTTCTTCTCATTCCTTGTAATTGCAATGTAACTTGATTTCATTTATGGAATAAAATATCTTTGGATAATGGATTGTTGTGGTGCTTTCATATGTGGAGTGCTTGTGTGATTTTATTATGATGTGATTTTGCCATCTGTGATCTTTATTATATTTATTATCTGTTGTTTATCAGGTATTTGTGTAAAATTTTTAGAAATCCCGTTCTTACGCCGTTATGCTGCCGAAATTTCGTCAAAATAATACTTTATAGGTTATAGTTCCAATCTAATTACCTTTTATCTACACTCACGCATGCCATGAATGCAACTTATAACTTAACCTCATTTTATACTTTCTTTCTTTGACTTTTAATCTTTAAGCTTTTATCTTTACCCAACCCCATTTTCCTATTATAGAGTCTACGGGATTCTAATGGTATGCTGTGAGTGGAGCAGAGCATCACGCTCTGATACCACCGTTTGTCACACCCCGTTCACCCTGAACCGGAGCGGTGACCGAGTTAACACCGGTTAACCCAAACCTGCCAGGATCATCAGATATTGTATTCCACCACAGCATACACACACTAACATCAATTCATCA
>NC_056566.1:10066803-10079203 GCF_013358625.1 Macadamia integrifolia
TGTTTGAGGTCTTTGTACATTTTGGTACTTCCTGGGTGGAGTGAGTACTCGGAGCTATGTGCTTCTCTCACTATCTTATCTTGTACATCCAAATCATCGGGTACACACAATCTGTCTCGAAACATCAATGCCCCATCACTGGCTAAAGTAAATTCTGGGTCGTTCATTGTTTGGTCTTGTACCTTAACTCTAATCCGCTGCAATTCAGGATCCAAAGGTTGCTTCATTATCACCTCTTGCCTAATTGCCGGATGCACCTGTAGAGCCGATAAGGATACCGTCAACCATTTAAGGTTTTCTGGTTGAGGTTCAAGCTCTAAGATTGCCCCTTCATACAAGAGGGTTTCATCCATTAGCATCGCCTCTTGCACAAGTGGTGAGCTGACTGCTAAGTATGAGAGCGACACAGTCTGTGTCTTCCGACTCAAGTAATGCCCGTAAAGGCTTCGTACCTACTCAATACATTACTTTTGACTGCACCCACAGTCGGGAGCATCCACACCCAATTTTCTCAAGCTGAAGCTGAGATGGCACTCACAGTGCCGGTACAATATGTAGCACCCACTACACTGAAGCACTCACTCCCAATGCTTAGCATCCACTAAGCACTCAATAAAAAAATACAATAAATTTAGGCTTATATCAATGCTCTACAGTTAAGCCCTGCCTAGCATATACATTTACAACTAGCTAGCATGCTTACAGTTCTTCCACAACTAAACTAGCATGTATACAATTTATCCACAACTAACCCTAGCATAGATACATACATATCATTATACATGCATATAATATAACTCCAAGGTTAGGGAATCTCATAGCTAGTTGCTTGGGATGACTGGGAACTTGCACTGACAAGTTTGGTGTTCACACCTTCTCTCCCCTTTAGTTTCTTGCTCTTCAAAGCAACCATAAGCAAACCCTCACTTGCTTTCTTCTCTTTCTCTTTGGCTTTGAGTCAATGCATCATCAACACACCTTAACCACCTCTTCAAACCCCCATTAATGGAGTAAACAAAACACCTATTAAGCAACAAAACTCATTTATGGTTCTACCAACAAAGGGGAAAGCTCCTCTATTAATTCTTCTTCTTCCTCCTTTGACTTGAAAATAAGGTATCATTAATACCACCCAACTACCCTTCTAAACCACCATTAATGGAGTGTAAAATAACTAATATGAAGCCTTTAAGCTCTTCAATGGTCAACAATGGAGGAAGGAGATTCATACACTAAATTCATAGCCTTACACTCATTAAAACCCTTTTTTTTTTCTTCCAATGTGTAGAACTCAAAAAAATGAAGAAGCTGCAACTTAAATGAACGAATTTGGCTTTGTGGTTAGGGAAATATGACCATTTGAAGTTGGAGCAATGAGATAGCGTGAAATAGAATCTTCAATGGTTGGCATAGGATACGTCGGCTGCGTGCATAACAGAGGTGCAGATCTGGCCATAGATCTCATAAAAAAGAAACTTTTAATCCTAGCCATCCAATTAAACCAATGGACAATAGATCTAAACTATAGGATTTGAATCTCACAAAGTGAAAGATGATGTCATCGTGACATAGGCTCTGACATCGTCAGACGCATTGTCGAGCTAGGATTGGTCAATGCTGACACATCACATGGTGATGTCAATGGATTTTTCATAAAGCACTAATTGCTTTTAACCGTAGGATCTAAATCCATCAAAATCGGCTTCAATCAAATCTCATGAGATCTTTGAAATCAGGATCTTCATGATACCTTCTATGCACATGCGAAGCACCACAACACTGCTTGATTAGGTGCTGTGCCAAAGCATCAAGACTTATGCACCTAACTAATGGGTGATCTCGAGATGGCATCTGATCCGTCACTTCAGTGCCCAAGCTCAGTAGCCTTTGGATGGGATAAGGGCTACGTGGCTTCATCTGAGCCATTCATTCTATAACACTATACTCCTTTTTATTACAATCAAGCCCCTGCCTCCAAATATTTCAGTGCTTAAAGACCCTAAGCAACTCAAACCTTCAAAATATTGAAATTACACAAAAGCCCCTAAAATTTCAAAAATAAATTCTGGAAAATCCTCCCACCATCGAGAGCAAACTGGGATTTTTCGGTTTCGAATTTCAAATCTGCTTCACAAAAATGCAAACTTTTTCATATGATTTCTGATTGAGACGAAACGAAGTGCGTTGAAACCATGACTGAATGCTCTATAACTTTCCAGAAGACCTGATCATCTGACTCAGTAATGTAAAAGGACCAAAATTCCCCTAGACCTTTCCAATGTCGCATCTTCCTCATACGGAATCAAAACGTGATGAAATAAAAACCATTGGAAAGATTAGATTTTTGTAATATTGTTACATGGAGAAAACTTCTTCCAAAAAAATCATCTTCAATGTTGAAACTACCCTCGACTGTCATATATGTAGTAACTTCTTCATACGGTATCGGAACGCGACAAAATCAGAGGCATTGGACTAGATAAATTACAATATATCTTTTTCATAAAGAAACAGTCTTTTAAAAATGTCATTTTCACTGTAAAAATGCCCCTGAGCATAAATAGACCAATTTTGCCAGTTTTGACTTAGAAACTCGCACCACCTTACCATAGATGAATCAAACCACTCCATGCATACAATGTGGCTATGTTATCTCATCGATGACATTGAATGCTACGATGTCATTACTTTCGATCACGTCACCCAAATTGACCACATCATCATTGCCACATGGCCGGATTGCCAATAAGGACAACAATAAAATAACACAACCATCACCACACAACTATAAGTCTACGCATCCACAAATCCTCGATTAGATCTAATTCGGTAAAACCATGCCACATGTGTAATATATATTTTAGGGAAAAGGACAAGTATGCTAGCGTAGTACTTAAGAATTAGGAATGCTAGCGGTATATTAGCCATAGGATTTGGTCATCCTAAATGTAACAGTTGGATGGAGAGAAAATGTCCAAAGCTTCAATCCACCGCTACTACACCTTATCTCTCCCCTAATTCTATCTCACGTAAGAATTCTACCACGTCGACGATCATAGGGTTTCAGATATACTCAAGCCACACCGGCATTGATAGGGTTTCAGATATGCCGCCGTTCATAGGAATTCTGCCACACCGGCGTTCATGTTAACAGTCGTAACCACCGATGACAATGAGCTCACAACGGAATCCTCAGATCTCCAAAATTTTTGGCATTGGTTGGAAGCTCTTTTCTTCGATTCATCGAGTTCGAGGACCGAATCGAGATTTGGCAATGGCTCCAGAGGCTCACCCTTACCGACACGAATGTCACCACCGGTAATGGCAATCGGAGCGAATGGGCCAACAAGGAGGGACAAAGAAGATGAATTTTTGAGGGTTTCTGATTAAAGAAAAAAGAATGAGAGAATGAACAAGAGAATGGAAACAAAAACGCAGATGAAGGCCAAGGGTTTGTTGGTCTTCTGGATTTCAAATTCAGGGTTTTGAGAAGAAGAAACACGAGATTGGAAGAGAAACCTCAGTTGGCTTTCTTCGTCCAAAAATTCCATCTTTTTGTTTGGATTTGATGAAGCTGGAATTGAAGGTGGAGGTGGAGGTGGTGGTGGTGGTGGCCTATCATGGAACAAAGGAGGAACTTAGCATCCAGATTGTGTGTGTGTGTGTGTGTGTGTGTGAGAGAGAGAGAGAGAGAGAGAGAGAGAGAGGGAGAGAGAGGGAGAAGAAGAGGTATCGGAGTGAGAGTCATAGTCGGAGAAGGAGGGAGAAGAAGAGGAATTGCTGCTCCTGGTAAACCCTCCGAACAAAGAGACGGTTGATAAATCAGACCCTTGCTTGCCTAAAAATTCATGGTCAAAATAATCCTTCTCTAGGTTCATCGCCATGATTGCTTCACTGATCACGCTTATGTTCGATTTCCCTGGAACTCAGTTTTGCGAGAGGAAACAAGAGAACAAGAATGGACCAATGATTGATGAAGTCAGATTGGAGGGGTCTTTGGAAACTATTTCCAGTGCTGGAATCATTCCGGTGACTGCGGACGGATTGGGTCTGGGCGACGTCGGCGACTAGGAGCGCTGGGTCTTTCAGATGGGGCATCTACTCCATCAATGGTGGCGGTGATTGCTGGATTTCCACATGCATGGAGTCGGAATTGGTGTCGGTGTCGATGCTTGATAAAGGAATTGAGTGGCCATGGGTGATCTGGGACATGGCAAAGGAGATTGGAAAGCTGTCGGCGATGGATCCATGATCGGAGTTCGCTTTCTCCGACTGGATCTGGTAAAAGGAAACACTTTTTCGACAAGAAGAGAGAGAAAGAGAGAGAGGAAAGGTTTAGCAACCGTGGATTGAAAATTTGTATAACTTCCCTCTATCCAATGGTTTAAGTCAAATTGATTAAATCCTATGATCAAAATCCCGCTAGCATTCCTAATTCCTAGGTACTACGCTAGCATACCTATCCCTCTCCTTATATTTTAATATAAAATAAATCCAAAACATGGAATCCATCACATTACATATAAGCATGCGAAACACAGAAGTATGGAAACACTCCGTAAAATAAAACAATCAACCACTCACCTGATACCTAAATCTGGTGTTCTTTCGCTGAATTCCCGATCACACATACCCTCACCGGGTATTTTAGGTTCGTAAATAAACAAGTCATATTTAAGGTTTATTTTATTTTATATCCTATAACCTAGTTGAATTCTTGTGTCAGAATCCACACTCAGCTGGTAAGCAGTATACTAATCCCAGGACAATATTTCCTCTAACTGAGCAAGCAAGCATACCAGCTCAGCCTTCGACTCCTATGTAGGTCACTTACCCAACCCACATTGCCAATAAGTCTATTTTGGACAACTGGAACTACCTATAGATGTTAGGTCACTAGTTATCTATTTGGAGCTGTCTGTAACCTCCATAGCTTCTAAATGCATTTGGATGAGGTTCCCCAACACAGCCAGGGCCCACACTGACATTCCACACTTTAGCCCTCTATCCTAGGTATTTCTTCCTTACCTTGGGTCACAAATCGTACTTTCATACCATACACTTACTTTTGGGCAAGTAGAGCTACACACTCACATACTGTCGGACATTTGGGACTAAAATCTAGCCCAAAACAATAGTGCTGTCAAGGCCAAACTAGCTAGCTGGTTCCCTGACAAAATATGTTGTTGTTATCAGCAGAATTTCTGCCTTCCTCTTGGTAGAATTTTGTCGGGCCTATTCTCTTCAACCAAATCTGTCCTACACTTTTAATTTAATAAATTATACCTTATGGAACTATTACCCTACTCAAATTTGAGTTTCTAATAGCAAACACAGAGTCATTTGGGTTCCAACTTACCCAATTTTCACGCTGGGTTCACTAACTAAAATTTCTATCCACTTTCGGGTAGAATTGGGATTATGTGAAGCTCAATTCCATTCCCAATTACTATCAATTTAGTCCAATTAGGAAAAACACTATGACCTAGGTTTCTAGGACAACCCTATAGTCAATTGGGTCCCAAATGGGGTCCAAGAATTGGTGCTTTTGCTTTGGGAGACTGTATTGGGTCCCATAGGCAAATTTCCACTATCGATTTGAGTTTATCCCTAACACTACTCCTGGCCAAATTCTACCCTAGCTAAAATCATTGGGGTTAGTTAGGGTAAATTACCTCTCTGGGGTTTTTGAGGTTGGCAGGCATGGTAGGACATGCCTAGGTGCAGGTGTCCAATTCTAAACTTCTTCCCAGCTATGGTAGCACCTTTAGCAGCCTTTCACCTCTCTTGGAGCATAGAAGAGAGGCAGTAGCAGCACCAGTAGCAGAGGATCAAGTGCAGCAGAAGGGCAGCACCTCTCCCTTCTTTCTTCTCCTACTTCTTCTTCCTCTTTCCTTCCTTCCTTCCTCTTCTCCTACCTTCTTCTTCTTTCCTCTTTGGTTTCATCTGAATGCAGCAGCAAGAGGAGTGAGGAGTAGCTGCCCTCTTGCTCTTATTTATTTGCTCAAATAGGCCCTAGGTTCTGTTTGGCCAACAGCCCAAAAAATAGCCTCTTTTTTTTTTCTTTTTTATAAATCTTTAAAATTAAATAACAAATCATAGGCTTCATGGTTTCATATGCTGATTAGTGCATTAAAACCCTTAAGCATGCCCCCACATAGGGTAAAAGTGGGTGGAATAATACTGCAAAGAGGTGGGGGCCCACAGAGGAAAAACTCAAATTTTTGGCATTTTGCCACCAAACCGGATGGCCAGTTAGCCAGCAGACAGCCTGTCGGTTGCCTTATTTTTGGCTCCCTAGTAGTCTAATTTTCTGTGCTGCATAGTCTACCAGATGAGGGACCATTTCCACAACTTTGGGCCACTTTACCCCTCCTACTTGGCCAATAAATTTGCCAGTTTGTCCCTTATACTGTTGTATGGATAAGGTTCATAATAAACAATCCAATACCCCTAGGTCAGCCAATTTCCTAACAATATGGTCATGTTGCTTAAAAATTCAGGGTGTTACATCTAGACTCTCCATGGGTGTGGGTCCCACATGCCAAAATGGGTCACATACTCTGTGAAGGGTCCATATCGATCCCCCATGGTTCTAATACTCATATTGGATTGGTCAGTTTTGGCTGGATTGGAATGGTATCAGTCTTCATCGGTCCTTGATTCTCATCTTTTCTATCCCGATACACGTGTTGTCCAAGGGTAAAACTTTAATAAAAATTGTTTTAGGGGTTGATCTGTCCGATATAGTTCAATCTAGGCCAATCTAGACTGATCGAGATTGATACAAAATGGTATCAACCTTGAACAATCCCATGATTGTTTCCCTTGCTAGTTTTAGAACCTTGGTCCCACCCAAGGATTTAGTTATCGATATCGGTGTCAATACCAACCCAGATCAGATCATATCAGTTTGTAGCGGTCAATTTGGTTGTTATTTTCACAAGAAAAATATATATTTTTTACGATTTTATCCTTATTCAAATAATGATACGTAATCCAAATCGATCAGGTCTCAATATTGTTTCAATAGATACAGTTGATATAGTATAGATACTTAGAACCATGTCCCACCCGTCCCAATTTGGGGAGGATTTCCAAACCTGAAAGTATGACTATTAGTACTTAGTAGCACATTGGTCCTACTATTTTTATTTTTCTAAGGGGAGGGGCAAAAAAACCAACAAAGGGATTTAACAAAAAACCTGGGATAGGGATACAACAAAACTAAGTAGAAAAACAAGAGCGAGGTCCCAAGCCAAGGCTAAATGCATATTTCTAATAGAATTTGGAAAAACAGGCACATTTTGAAGGATTTTATTTCTAGTTGTGAAAAGACATGTGCAGCTGGGTGTGAAAAGATGCATTGGGTATTTTTCACACTCAACTATGTTGGGCATTGGATCACTAGACGGGTACGACTAAGTTGCACTGGGTAGTTTACGGCTCGTACCAAGGTGATAAGGGTATGAATGCAAACGTATGGCATGAATTAATGAAGAACTGATTTTAAAACTCAATGGGGTAGCGCAGTTGGTGAGCAACGAACATGGTACGAGCCGTAAACTCGAACGTTCTAAGTTCGACTCCCGCTAGGCACACATTGGGCCACTCACACAGGGGTATTTAGTGCTCTTCACTGCTTTCAGTGAAAGTTGAATGGTTCTCATTCAACCTCGCTATGACTCGGTTTATGCAGTTGTGGGGTTAGTATGGACCCGCGGGACTCATTAGGCTGAAGGCTTGGATGCTAGCCGCTAGCCAAAAAAAAAAAAAGAACTAACTATCAAACTCAAAAAACTAATGGTATTATAAAATCCATCACAAAAAAAATGTTGTTAATAATCCTTTTTATTGTAGTTACTCTCACTCCTTACAGTACAAGTTAAAAATACCCATTTTTTATACTAATTAAAGGGTCAGATATCTATGGTGAGGAGATTCTCTCTCAGCTTAGGTGATTGAAAAACAGAAAGGATTACAGAGAATCATTCATTAAAAAGGAATTGATTGATGGTGGTGCTTATTATGTGTCAAAGGAGTTTATTTCTAATTTTAAGGTTAAATATGTAATCATCATTAAATCTTTTTCTTTGCATAACTAGATTTCTCTAAATAAACCCAATAATTAAAGCTATTCATTTGCTTAAAACAAACACTGAAAAGCTTATAAAAGGGTTAATTAATTCTCCTTCTCTAATTCAGAAGAGGGGAGCTACCAAGCAATTAGAAGCAGAGCATTATGGAGAAAGGAAAGATAAATGCTTGCATTCTGTGTGGTAGTGATGAGCCTGGTGTTTCTTGATAGCCATTGCGTTGGAGCACTTAGGTTCATCAACACATGTGCCATACTTGGCGACCTCAACTGCAAATCTCTCATCCATACACCTCCTATACCCGCCACTTCTTACCACCACGGTTGCTCCAGAGAGCACCGTTGTCGTCAAGGCCTCAGCACTGGCAGCACTTGATGGCTTGGTGTTCATGAAGATTATTATATGCTCAATTACTATTCTCCAGACGTGCCAGATGGAAGGCTGCTTCGACAAAAAGTTT
This sequence comes from Macadamia integrifolia, assembly GCF_013358625.1. Taxonomy (NCBI): domain Eukaryota; kingdom Viridiplantae; phylum Streptophyta; class Magnoliopsida; order Proteales; family Proteaceae; genus Macadamia; species Macadamia integrifolia. Next base: position 10,075,360 of record NC_056566.1, read on the forward strand.
CTACCAACTGCACTAGGCAACTGTTGGCCTTTCTTATGTTCAATTGCAGAGATTTTTCTGTTAATATGAATACTTATATCCTGTCTTCAGGGGTTGAAATCGTCTGCAATTCCGATCTCGTACAATTTCATGAAATACCACCTTCAGGGGGTGACACGTGTATTGATGTCAATGCAGTGGTCCAGATCTGGTACAACTAATAAAACCTTAAATCAGTAAAGAGTCATTTAAATCAGATCTAGACCATTGCATTGGTATCAATACACGTGTCATCCCCTGAAGGTGGTTTTTCACGGAATTGTACGAGATCAGAATTGCAGACGATTTTTTTCCTGTCTTCAGTCTTCACCCAAAAAAAAAAAATAAAAAAAATAAAAAAAAACTTATATCCTGTTTATGTCCATGTTTTTTAGGCCATCCATTCTCTACTTTTTGGGCTTTTGGTTTCCCTTTTATTGTTGTTTATGTGTTCTCAAAATGGCCGAACGAGATAGTGGGCTTCTTATGGGCCTTACTAAGAAATTGGGTCAGGCTAGTTTCTTCTATGGCAACCAGTATAAGGTTACAAGTTTACCAAAAAAGTACAAGGTTACAAGCTTGTTGCATCCAAGATATGGGAATTTAGATCAGACATGATCACATCCAGATATTTCCTAACCGAATAGGATACCTTTATATAGATACGGATGCAAATTGTATAATCCACGTTTGTGACTTATGTAATCTGGACCTTCCTCCCCCAATAGATACGATTCACTCTCAATTTTCTTAGTCTCATGAGTTTTTGTTTCTCTATCTCTAGAACCTAATCTAATCATTGGCTTATTAATTAAGACCCCGAGCTAGTGAACGAACAAATCGTATCCTAATTTTTATTGGCTTTGTTCAGTCCCTTTTTAACAAAATGGGGGAAAAAGCATAGGGTTGGCTTGAATAAAACAATGAAATTCTTAAAAATAAGATAGAATTAAATAAAAAGTTTTTCTAGGCATCACTATGCTGAACTATAATGCTTCACTATTTGTCTCAAACACTAATTCAATGTTTTAGTAAAATAACAAAATTCTATCAAAATGAGATGAATATAAAATAGAAAATGGCATCCTTTGTAATTTAGCTACTTCCTCTACTCATTTTAAGTTGAAATTGTTCTAATGAGATGCTTGCTTAGTCCCATATCACATAGACTACTAACCCATGTTCTACATTTGGAAAAATAGTGAAGTGTTATAGTTTACTAGGCATAGTGATGGGAAACAAAATCCAAAACTAAATATGTATTTATCGTTGAAACTTAACACTTGAAAGATCATCCGACATGAGAAATTATCTCCAGCTACAACTTTAACATAATGAACTATCATATATCATAAAACCTTATAATTTCCTACATTTTTTTTTTTTTGATAAAGAGAAGAAAAATTCCATTAAGAAGAAAGAAGAGATATTACATCAAAATATGACTTAAATTTGTTAAAAGTGAACTCTTTTTTCAATGACCCTAAATAGCTATTAGTGTCATTAGTAAGACCACGTCAGATGTGTGCTTGATACAAAAAATGAGGCTAGACAAAAAAAATTGTACTTCCAAAAAAAGAGGAATTTCATTTTTTTTTTTTTTTTTTTGTAGAGGAAGGAATTTCTCTTAAAGGCTCCTTGCCCAGCAAGTTTTACCACATCTAGATGGTCCTTCTAGAATCAGGCAGATGGGTCTGTGTGATTTATGGACTTCATCTCTGATGTTACCTGAAGCCCATTGTTGCAGGTCCACCGGAACGTTATTTAACGTCTCATCATCGAATAGTTAGCACTAAATGAGACACCGATATCATTAACAATAAAACATGTAGCCCATGTTGATACGTTAGTATCTGAGTTAGTGATTCCTGCACAAATCAAAGTTAGTGGCTTCACAAAGGGGAAATTTGGAGAAAAAAAAGGAAGAGGTGATTAGAGTGAGTTCACTTGGTTGGTGATAGATGGGGTGCTTGCTTGGACAGTAGTCTACTGCTTCACAGGGTTAAGAATAAAATAAAAAAAAAGCATTTGGTTTATCCAAATTGCAAGTCACTCTGTTCCTATGTCTCCATAAGTAATAATATGTAATGACAAAATTATAGAAAAAAGTCATTAGATTATCCTTAGGAATAGAGTGGAAAAAATACTTTATAACATGCTTAAAAGACCAATAAGCAAGGGCTTTAGTTCGTAGACCCAATGGGATCGCAACCAATAATCTTTTAGAAAACTCACAATAAAGAAAACAATAATCTAAATATTCCAGCATGTTTTGACACAATCCATATATTGTATCAATATCCATCCATTTCCCCTGAATGTCCATGGTAGGAACTCCTCCATGAGCAACTCCCCAGAGAAGATCTTAAATTTTGGGTGAATTTTGATCTTCTAGAGAAAATGTCACCAATGAGAGAAAAGTGATAGAATGTACACCTACATGATAATCTATGTTGGTTAGTAGATGTTCTAACAATTAAGTATTTAGTAGTCAATTTGGTAGTAAGGATCTTTGTTCGGAAAGCTTACAGTACCAGGTATCTATGGAAATAGGAATTTGAAAGAGTAGGGCGAGAGAGCATTGCATGTAATAATCCAAAATTCCAATTGTTGCCACATATGAAGTCATTTACCTAAGTTAGAGATGGGGCCCTGTATTATTAAGAAAAGGACCATTAAGAGTAAAATTAGGAATGGTGGGTATCCATAGGTCGGCCCAAAATTTATAGTTCTACCATTCCCAATTTTAGTGTAGACCAATTTTTGAAGAGTGGGAAGAATACTTACGCTGTTGTTCTATGTTAACGAGCCTCTCTTTTTGCAAGTGGCTTGATCAAACATAGACCTGTGCGGAAAATGCAATAACATGGGCCAATAAAGTATCTTTTTCCTTGATAAGGCACCACCTGAGTTTCAAAAGAAGAGCTCTATACTGGGTTACAGAATTCTTGATACATAACTCACCTTGAGACTTGGGAGAGAAAACTTTGTGCCAACCAATCAGATGTGCTTTTTTTAAATTAACATGGTCACCTTCTCAAAAGTGAAGGTAGATCGAAGCGGCCATGGTGGTAGGCCTGGAACCGTCTTCTAGAGAATAGAACCATGAGTGTGGCAAATGTGGCCCTATTAGCAGTAGAGATAGTTTCGATCTCCACCGCTAGATTAATGGCGGAACGAAACTAAGAAAAAGCTAAAAAAAAGGCTAAGACAAGAAGCTTATTGGTAACTAAATAAAGTCCGAAAAGGATGAGACGAGTACTACGAGAAAAGTGACAATCTTGGGCACGAGAAAAGTGGTCTAAAGAGGCCGACGACGAAGGCTTAATAGAGAGTTGCAGGAAATAAAAAACTTTTGGGATCGAAGAAGAAGGAAGAAAAAGAACAGTACGTGTCACACCCCGTTCACACTGAACCGGGCCAGTGACCGAGTTAACACCGGTTAACCCAAACCTGCCAGGATCATCAGATACTGTATTCCACCACAGCATACCCACAACTAATATATACTCATCAGATCAGTGGAAGACTAAGTTTTACCTGTGAATAACCCCATAATACTTGATACCCGGATAGTGATACAATAATTATATACATTTGGGCCCGAAGGCATGATATATACACAAAAAGAATAAAATTCAAATATCAAGTACATAAGGAAATCCACCAAAACAATCAGAGTACACAGCTCGGCTCGGTATCAAGGCTGGAGCTCAGCTCGGCATCAAGGGTCGTGCCCAGCTCGGCATCACATAGAAGAGCTCAGCTCAGCCTCAGAAGTGGAGCTCAGCACGGCCTCAAAGGTGGAGCTCAGCTCGGCCTCAGA
>NC_056566.1:10079303-10094417 GCF_013358625.1 Macadamia integrifolia
CTCTACTTGCAAGGAGGCCATGTTGGATCACAAGAAAAATGAGAAGGTGAAGAGTTGAGGCGGGGAAAGAAAAAGATGCCTCACTTGAACTGGAATAATAAGACACGCTGAAAGCATAAAATCATTCACAATTTTTGGAATCTCACACAAAGTAGTTTTGGAAGTTGAATTGCTAATTTGCAACAGACACGAGAGAAAGTTTTACCTTCTTCCAAATATCAAGGGTGGATGTGGTCATAGTTTTACTAGGTAAGTCCACGTGCAACACCATAAAGCCTGTTGGAAATCAAATGGATGTATAAAATTCTACTTCAGAAGTTCTTTTTTTCTCCTTTTTGAGGGAGAGGGGGAAAAGAATTGTTGGACTGACTCATGATACCCATAATCCACATCTTGAAACAGACAATGGGGGTTAATTACATGTATTATATTAATTAAAACGGAAAATAGTTTTTGTGGGGGAGTGTGGCTCCTACACTTAGACACAAGGAGCGCAAAATGACCAACCGTCCCCATGAAATAAAAAATGATGCCTGTGTAGATGCTTCCTCAGTCACCTCAATTGGTCCTTGTACACGCACAGGAACCATACTCCCACACAAGAAACACTTCTCCTTAATTAAAAAATAAGAGTATATAGCATCCACAAAAGGAACAACTACAAATGTTTATAATTTTCTGCTTATATTCCATTTTAGTCGCAGGCCTACTACGAAATTGGTATTGGTACAATTGTTTCATAATCTAGCCTCCATGGCAAAGAACAAACATTTACACATTAGGAACTCTGACCTTAACATTAATGTTCCAAGTTATTTTAATTATGAATTTTTCTTCCTCCATAAAATAAAATATAAACCTACAAATGCACAAAATAAAAACGCTTCCAACATGATAGCTTAGATCCAAGAGAATAAATAAAAAAGTTCAGAATCACAATACAGCATCAACCATATTAAATCACCAAAACTCCCTCATTAAGTCAAAATTACAAGAGGGTGGGGGGAAGCATGTAATAGATGAAGAGGCTATTTACCTGTTTTGCCTTGAAACCCAATCTCCGAGCCTTGACAGGGCGCGTGGGTCAGGTGACCCGGATGATCGATGGGAGCTACCTGTACTCCCAGCATCTAACCCTCTGCAAAATCCTCATCACATCCGATTGCTTCTTCCTCCATAGCTCAGAGACGTACTTGTAAGCCCCTAATATATCACCAATAAAAACAAAAGTATCATCTATCAAAACATTGATGCTTTCCATTTTTCTTTCTTCCCTTTTTTGGTAGAAGACGATTTTCATTTTTCACAACTAAACAAAACGAACCTCAAATATGAAAATCAAAGACCCAATGTCAAATCCTAATACCAAATGAGCCAAAGGATTACAACAAGAACTCATAATAAGAAATCGATCACAACTATACATACGAAAGCAAAGTAGAATAATAACTAGACGATTAAGAAGAAGAAAAGCCTCCATTCCACTTCCAAGTTACACTCAGTACCCTAAGCTGAAATTTTCCCTACTGTTTTCATCCATAAATCGGAAAAAACCAAAAACTCAACACCCAAGTAGCCGAAATTGTATTATAGATTCTATAAACAAACACACTGTAAGTCTCTCGACCTTGAATGTAGAAGAACAAAAAATGAAGTGGAGAGATTTGGCTTACCTATGGTGGATCCAAGCTTACGCAACCGCTAGGGTTTTGCGTTGCATAGGCTTTAACCTTTTGATGAGATACCAACGTTACATTACGAAGAGGAGGCTGGAGGCACATGAGCCCTAATCTCAGTAGCTCATTGGTAAAATTACTGTAATTATGAAAACGGTCTTAGACTTATCATAAATAACAAAAATGACCTCTGGACCACTGGTTTTGAGTCTTTTGACTTAGGACCTAAATTTCATTTGCTTTGGCACACTTCCATAAGACACGCCTGATCTAAAAAACAAAAATTTGAGGGTGCAAGGGGCCTCACTAAACTACGCACACCGATCATGTATATTGATTTATTATTATTATTATTATTATTATTATTTTGGTAAAAAGCCATTAAGGCAGGCAAAAGGAGAACAAGACACCCTGATTACAAATATCAAGAAACTAAGGAGTGGTAAGCAGCCATAGTGTTTTACTTGCCATAGACCGGGCCTTCCTAATTAGGATATTGATGACATGATTTGCCTCCCTAGAAACATAGAAAAAAGAGCAACTAAGAAATTGAATTCCAAATAATCATACTCGAGATGGCAAGAGGGGGAGCCAGATCATGGTTACATAGGTGAGATATCATAGTATGGTTATCAGACTCCACAATGAGATGAGGGGGAGGAGAGATATCACTTAATGACTAAAGACCAAGGAGCATAGCCAAAGCTTCACCGACGAGTACATTTGAGAAGGAGCATGGAACAGACACAGCACCAAGTGGGGTCCCTTCATGATCATGCCAAATGCATCCCAAACCACCGATAGGAGAATCCCGTGGTAGAGAAGCATCACAATTCAACTTGGTAAAACTTGTTAGTGGTGGTTTCCAAGTGTGATCGTGAGCTTATTGATGGGTAAAGTGGCCCTAAGGAAGCTCCTTATTATTAGCTATCATGAATTCACGCCAAGCTGATTGTGCACAAGAAATAACCTCAGTAGATGTCCAAGTTCTACAATTGATAATGTGATCATTCCTAGCAATCCATGGCTGCCAACATATGAAGGATAGTAAACTCAAGGCCTCAACAGTTGACTTTTTGTTTGGAAAGTTGATATGGTTCCAAAAATGCAAAAGTAAGGATAGCCGAGGAGAGTCATTGGTTGGGGCAATGAAGGAGAGATCGCTTCCAAAGCATGTGGCCCTGGCGAAGGGGCAGTCCAACAACATGTGATCACATGATTTAGTTATAACATCGCATCCTCTACATCTTGGATCAATTGAAAGTTTACGCTTCAAAAGATTCTCACCCAATGCCAAAGCTTGGGCACAAACATGCCTAAGAAAGGACTTGCAATTCCATATTTGTTTCCATATATCTATTGGGATATCCTCCCAATCACGTTTGTTCGAAGAGGGAGCTTGAGAAGTTGCTTGGTGGTCTCTTAGATTGGATAAGAGGTGATAAGCGATTTTAATATTAAAAATGTCATCACGTGATCCTCCTCAAGTCAAGTGGTCTTCCCCCGAGAAGAGAGGCAATCTAATTTTCAAGATGGCTTCTTTGTCTGAGGGGTTGAAGTAGCAATTAAGGAGATCAGACTTCCAGGATTGGTTCATATGATCAATTAGATCGACCACCGTAGATACAACACAATCATTTGGTTAAGAACGTTGAATTCTGAAATTTGGATGGGTTGGGATCCAATTGCTTCCCTAAATATCAATCTCATTGTTGTTCCCGATTTGCCATAGTAAGCCTTTATCTATTACCTTTCTTCCTTCAAGTATGCTTCTCCAAGACCATGAGGGCTTATTGCCAGTGGGTGCTTCCATAAAAGTCCTTATTTGGGTAATATATTGATTTGATGAACTTGGTCCACACTGAGTCCTTGTTTTCCCACAATCTCCATGCCACTTTAGCAGGTAAGGCCCTGTTATGGAGTATTGGGTCCCAAAATCCCAAACCCCCTTTTTCTTTTCTTTTTCAAAAAAACCATAAAGGTCAATGTGGTTTCTGGGTTAAGATATATGGGAGGGAAAAATGATGCCTACCTCATATGAAAGGTGGAAATTTCGCCACTATTGATGTTTCCACGTGCGCTCCCGTTGGTCCCTATGTTGATGTAGAAGCCATGCTACTTTCCACAAAACCCTCTCCTATATATATACATATATATATATATATATATATATTTATGCGTTGAGAATTTCTAGTCGTTCACCTCATATAGGAATCTTTTGAAGGGGATTTTTTTGAACCATTAAATATAAGTGCCATAATGCTTATGTGTTGATTTGGAGTTAATATTTATAACAATATAAATGTGTATTGCATGATATAATTGTACAAAAAATGAAATGTAAGGCATATGGTGATAAAAAGTCATATATTTTCAAACCCTCTTTTACTCTCGAGACCTAGCTTCCTTGACTAGAACTTTGGATCCCTCTTTTTCTCTCAAACCCCATTTCCTCCCTAACCAGAACTCCTTTGCCCATATCGTCTCTCTCGACCACCTCCACCTTCTGAATGAAGAATCAAATGAGGTCTGATTTCTTATTACTGGTACGAAATACCTGGAGTGAGAACCTAAAAACTAAGTTCATAGGGGGCATTCCTCTCTCTCTCTCTCTCTCTCACTTTGTCCATCTTATGGTGGATTCGTGTTAGGGTTTTTAATTCTTCGGGAGCTGAGAAGACTATGATTTGTCTCTAAGAAGGGCTTAAGTTACTGTGGTTTTTAGACGTCGACGTTGAGCTACAAGGTTAAAAGAAATCTATAAGGCCTCTCTCTCCATTTTGGTAGCTGAGTTAATACTCTAGCTTGTCTCTATAAATACATTTACAGACTATCGTGTTTTTACCTTCATCATGAGGTGTGGGTTTTTTTTTTATTCCATTTCCTTTTCTTTCTTTTTTTTGAAAAAGTGTTTACAAGCTTCCCTTTTCTGCTGCTTCTAATATGGTTTTAGCTTTACTCAACCATTTTTTCTCTTAGTGGGTTGTGCTCTTTCTAAGTGGGTGTTTTTGGCGTTCAATGATCGACCACTTGTTCCATTTGCTGAAATTTTAAGTTTAGGTGATACAATATTCATTTTACTGTCTTTGATCGGTTCTATGTAGTCATTTTTTGCTCTTAGTAGGTTTGTTCTTCAGTGAGGTCATTTGCTCATCTCAATTAAGTAATTATTTGTTTGAAATGTTGATTAAGGTTTCGGTTAATCTGCAATTTGATGAAATGGGTAACTATTAAATACTCAAATAGGGTATAATCTAGTTACTTTGACATGGTGGATATCTGTTAAATGCTCATCTCATTTGCACATCTTCTTTTCTTTTGGTAAAACTCATTTGCTCATCAGAATTAAACATTTTTTAAGCTTGAAACTGGGTTCACTGGTGTTAAAACGGATAACATGAGTGTTCTTGTGTGAGAATTTATACAAAAGCCTTATTTGATTTGATAATTTAGAAGAGTCTATTAAGAAACGAACAAACAGTAGTCAGATCTTTTATGGATATTTTTACTTGTTGAAGCTCCTCAATTAAGGTTGCTTTTATTTCGTGGCTTTGTAAGTGTGTGCGTGTGTGTGTGTGTGTGTGGGCGCGGGGGGGGGGGGAGCAGATTAAGAAAAAAAAAACCATGAGAGGAAAGGGAAAATAGAAAGGGAAAAAAAATGATGATTCAGGGTATATTACTGGAAAAGACAATCGTCTCTTTTCCTTTTCTTTGATTCTGGGTCTGCATTGCATTACAAATTTTATGGTTTGTAACTCAGGGTCTATATTTCTCTCATTTCACTATTTACTACTTTCATCATGGTAAATCTAAAAACCCACTAGCCAAATGAACTCCAATTGGATGAACACAAATATAGAATTGTATGCGAACCAATATGGGACTTTAACATGTCTATATTGTAGGGTATTGTGAGACCTATTTAGATTCTTCTAAAAATTTGGACTATAATTGGTAGAATCTGATATTGACTAAGCATTAAGCATTTCTCATTACATGATTCCATGTGATAACATTTTTTTAATTAGGAGATATCCATTTACTCGTTTTATATGACTTTTAATTATGATATGCTCATATACTTGCAGAATTTTTAGGGGTACAAAAAAAAATGGAACATGATGATGAAATATCAGATATTACTGTTAATGGATTTTTGGTAGATAATATTATATAATATAGGGAATTAGGTGAGTTTTCCCTTAAAGCACTTTTGATATGACAAAGGATATGAAGTAATATTGCATTTAATTGTGTATTTTGTTTTGTAAGTGAGGAGTTCATGGCTTTTCTGGAGAACGATTTCTTGAAAGACGAAGAAGAAAAACGATGGCCAAGAAAAGAATAGCCAGTTGTCGGAGACTTTATGCGTAGGGACGAGAGAGAAACGAAAAACACCTCCCCCAAATGCAAAAAAGGGATGTGTATTCTGTTGTACATTTTCATTTCAAAATAAGGTATCCGTTACTATGTATACCACTATATCATATGAGCATCTACTCGGAATGAAAGGTCCAAATGTTCAAATTGTTGGCGTATGATGTCTTGTATTCCGTCGCAGTTTAATCCAGGGAGTACTAGTGCAGCACCTAGACAGGCAGGACGGCGGTCCCACTAGCCGATTAGCGGGCCGTGGGGGTTGCAAAGGGGGCAGGAGGCCCCCTTGCATAGCAGGGGGTGTAGGGGGGCTCAACCCCCCACTCGAATTTTTTATTTGAGGGCAATTGTGTACTTTTCGGATTAGGGTTTTTTCGTTATATATTTGTAGCGAGGGTTTCTTTCTCGGTAATGCAAGCAATACTGAGATGTGTGAGGACAAGCACTGTAACCCTATTCTCCATTGATAGTAAAGCAAGATCTCATCTCACCGGGGACGTAGGCAACCTTGCCGAACCTCGTAAAATCCGTGTGCATTGTTTATTTTGTTTTTCCATTATCTTCTGCATCGTTTTAGGGTTGCGTTTCTACACAAATGCCATTTAGAAGGATTGGATTACTCCCGACCACCAATACGCTTAGCTGAGGAGCCAACCAGAAAAAGATTCGACTATTTTTAGTTCATTTCTCAATAGACTCTTCTAAATTATCAAATCAAATAAAACTTTTGCAGAAATTCTCACACAAGAACACTCAGGTTATCCACTCAAATTATTCCATGTAATTCATATGATTATTTTGTTAACACTGCTTAAACAAAGAAATCTAATTGAAGAAGTGCTGAAGCAGTTTGGAGAAAGAGGCATAGATATTAAAAGTTTTAGGTATAAAACCTACCTATGAATGAAACCTCAATCCATGGCAACGAATCATTACCAAGCATAAGCATACTACCAAACACACCAATTTCTTAATCGAAGATATCAAACAAGCAAAACTTCAACCCATGCATCTTTCAATGAGGTGCTCAGTTTATTGTACAAAACTCAGGCCAACCACTGCAGAATTGACTGTCCTGGCACAATATGTGGCAAGCCATTTGATTTCACCAAAAGGATTTGAGTAAAAGACCACTAACCCATAAATACCAACATAAAGAAGCCATACAAGACTTAATAATCTAATCTAAATCTATACGACTAAAACTGAAGTTTATCCAAATGAATGAATTATACAATACAGAATATTCATCCTCCATGAAAACAGGGAAGCCATGTATAATCAAATAATAATAAAAAAAATATGCGTCTTCTAATGATAGATACAATGATTAAATGTGTTTATCTGTTGATAAATAGTGCTTATTTTATATATTTAACCTCCTCGGTCCCCTAGAGCACAACATAGTTAAGGAAGGAGACTTTCCAAATGAAACCACCATAACCACATTTACCCATTCAATTTAGAAGCTCAGAGAAGCAACAGCAACAATGGGGGCATTTCAGAGTTTTCAAGGGCAGTTAAGTTTTGGAATCAAGTAAAACTGAAGATAAATGCAAGCACCATTGCTCTAAAGTTTTGGCTTTTCTTTGGTGGTTTTCGGCAAAACCCTAAAATCTCTTGGGCAATGAAACTCTAAGGAAGCCACTATCCTTAATCTCAAGTTTATTCAACTAGATCTCATATCGTGAGATACTGTGAAGAGGTTCCACTCCAGAGCAAGAGGCCATTAACGAAAATGTATTTTCATACAGTTGGTCATGTGCATCTGTTTTTATACGTATTTTTTACTTGATAAAATAGAAATCCATATAGTTCCAAATCAACATATAAAATTTACCCTGTCACAATTTCTTTATTCATATAATATATATATATATATATATAAATTTGTTAAAATCCAACTGTCCAAAACATCTCCCTCAAAAGGTTCTTATATGGGATGTTCGACGAGAGAACCCCAAACCTGAAACAATATATGTAAAATATATAATTATCAAATATTGCAAGAAAATTAAACAGTTTATACAAACACATGATGATGATTATAATTTTTTTTTTTTCTTTTAAGTTTGAAACTTTTACTTCCCTTCCAACAGGATAATTGATCGAGTTACTCATTGTGCACCTCATTGTGCATCTATATTCATAATTCTCTATTGAACCCGAAGGATATTATTACTCTTCCATTACAATGTTGTCGATTGTTGGTAGCTCCTGGTCAAAAAGTAATCCAATTTTCTATTGATTCAACCAAAATCCTTGGCCATCTGAAGCCAACAATTGTATTATCGTGCTTTTGTCTGTCCGATTAGGATTTGCGGATTTAGTGATTGAGATAGGTCAGATTTCTTGATTTGAGGCTCACAAGATCTTTGATTTTTTAGATTTTTTTACTTCTTTTTTTGGGTATCGATGGAAGAAATCCTTGTGATTTTGGTGATACAGCGAACAATCATCAATGATTGCCTCATTAGAACTTTTTTCCTCTTTAAAAAGAAAAATGGATGGGAAGTTGGGGAGATGGTTAACGTCTTAATTATTCAGACATCAGTATTTGTTTCTTCGACATTACTTTCAAGTGAGGGTGTCAATTTGGGACTAGAACTAGGAACCATCTCAGAACCATTAGAGTCCCGCTAAAACCCAGTACTGGACCACCCATTAATAAACGAGATGGTAATAGGATCTGATTTTGGTACCAAATAATAAATGTGACGGGATAGTTCTAGGTCAAAAACAACAGTAGCAACAACAAAAACAACTATAGCCTTATCCCAACTAAATGGGGTTGGCTACATGAATCCGATATGGAAATTAGAAACTAAGAAAACCCAAAAGAGAGGTTAAAATGAAAAAAAAAAAAAAAAATTTGAGATAAGAGAAGAAGGTAAAGCAGTAGAGAAAGACGCATCATGGGAATATCCCCTATAAGTGGTTAGCAACACGGGTCCTTGTCCACCACAAAACTCTATCCGAAGTCATACTAGGATCGAGCCCTACCTTATGCATATCTTTCTGAACCACTTCATCAATAGTCATCTTAGGCCTACCCCTACCTTTTCTAGCTCTTTCCAAATGAATCTGATCATTCTTCCTTACTAGGGTATTCATAGGTTTCCGTTAACATGTCTATACCACCTCAACTAACTCTCACGGAGCTTGTCTTGGATTGGTGCAGCCCCAAAATCATTTCTAATACATTCATTCCTTACCCTATTTCTCCTAGTCTTACCACACAACCCTCTCAACATTCTCATCTAAACTACACTTAGTTTATTCAAAGCACTCTTCTTGACTACCCTACACTCCACTCCATATGTCATAGTTGGTCGTAGAATTATACTGTAAAAATTTTCCTTGAGTTTATAGGCACTCTTTTGTCATATAGCACTCCCAATGTACCTCGTCATTTCATCCACCCCACTTTAACCCAGTGGGTAACATCATCCTTTGTATATCCCTTTTTGTCAATGATGGACCCTAGGTATTTAAAACAGTCGCTTTGGCCTAGTTCCTGTTCCTCCAGTTTAACCAATCCCCCTCTTCTCTAGATTAACTGAAGAGGCACATCATTTATTCGGTCTTCATTCTCCTATCCTAAAACCTTTTGATTCCAAGCTATAGCTCCAGTTCACCATTAATCACATCCACAATTTCATCTATCAGAACAACATCATCAGCAAATAGCATACACCATGGAACCGAGTCTTGGATGTGCCTAGTTAGATCATCCATAATGAATGCAAACAAATACGAACTCAGAGCAACTCCCTCATACATGTCCTTAATAATATATACATAATTAATCATACTCATTCTCTTCTCTAGGACTTGCTAAATTAGCTCTCTTGATACTTTGTCATAGGCTTTTTCTAAGTCAATAAAGACCATATGGAGGTCTTTTTTGTGGGCTCTAAATACTTCGATAAGCCTCCTTAGGAGCTTATGTTGTGGATCTCCCTGGAATAAAATCAAATTGATTCTTCGATACCTTGATTCTTAGGTGGGCTTCAATAACCTTTTCCCAAATTTTTATGATTGACTCATAAGTCTTATGCCATTGTAGTTGTTGAAGTTCTGGGCATCACCTTTATTCTTATAAATCGGAACCACAATACTTTTCCTCCACTCATCTGCCATAGTTTCAGTTAGGGGTGTAAGTTTAGCCCTAAAGGTCCGAACCCGCCCTAAGCTCGAACCTTATCTAACCTAACTATAAGGGCCAACTCGGCCCAACGAGACCCAACCCTATGTGGGGTTGGGTCAGACCTGGGTTGAGGCATAGAAAACCCAACCCAACCCTAACCCGCCTTGATTCTAACCCTGATTATTATTGTACTTTATAAAATGCAGGTGTCTTTCCTAGCCAATGGAGTTTCTTATTGTTGTCATTGAGTTTCTTGTGTAACAAGAATATGATAGAGAACAATATAGCCAAAAGAGAAAGCACAAAGACAAAGGAGAAACCCATCTCCACAGTCATGAAATAAGGAATGAGGAGAAGTGGAGGCTTGAAATACTTGAGATTCTTGGTCCTTATATATTGGAAATTAAGCACTATTGTAGGTCAAGATAAAATTCTAACAACAATGAATGATTGGATTATATCTTAATGTGTTGACTTTTGATGGAGGAGATTAAAAAAATGGTCACATGGAAAAATAGGGGCACATGGAATCTCCAGGGAAGAATGATAAAATATCACATTCAGTATAGTTTAATGGAGGAATTCATTTTAGTTTTAATTAAAAAACCGGGTTTCAATTTATACTAGGAATTGAAATCGGAATTGAATCTTACTTATTGGAATGTGATTCCACTAAGAAGACCAACTAGGGTTAACCCGACCCAACTCAGCCCAACCCTGAGCCTGGTAGGGTTGGGCCTGAGCATGAACCCGACAGGGTTGGGTTGAGTTTTGGGACCTAGGGTTGGGTTAAGGTTTTAAGAAACCCGGCCCAACCCGACTCTGTTTCACCCCTAGTTTCAGTTCTGGTACCAGTACTGAAATACCAATTAGGCACCAAATTAGGGCCATGAACCCGGCAGGATTGGGTTGAGTTTTGGGACCTAGGGTTGGGTTAAGGTTTTAAGAAACCCGGCCCAACCTGACCTTGTTTCAACCCTAGTTTCAGTTCTGGGACCAGAACTGAAATACTAGTTAGGTACCAGATGGAATTGGAACCACCAGTACCATTGCAAAAGATATATTTCTATTCTTAGAGGTTTCAGCTGATGGACCTTTAGTTCTATTAATATAAACTTATATGATGATAACATGGATTATTTATTTGGTTATCATTAATTTTTTCTTGTTTATTTTTTAGAAGCTTTGAAGAAGTAAAACTGTGAATCGGTCATGCTTTTGTATTTTAATTTGTTTTTTTTGTTAAGTAAGGCACCTTAAATCTCTTGATGATGAAAAATCCACAACTTTTCCATTCGCTTGTAACCATTTAAAAACCGACACCATCACATCCCATTAATAAACAGGATTGGGATCTAAGCTTAGTCCCATTAACTAGACAGGACGGTAATGAGATTAGCACCTTTGATACCAATACAGACCCATCCCAAATACCAAAAATAATCTCAATTGACACCTTAACTTTAAAGCTAACTAATACACTTGTAAGAGGCATCCTACATCAGGCTACAACTGATAAAAGGAAAATTTTCTTGTAAAATATGATTTCCCACTGCTAGTTCACATAAGTTTTTACTCAGGTATTTTTTTTTTTTTTTTTTTTTGGGGGATCTATAGTTCTACACATTGTTGCATGTTTTGACATCTCCTACACCACTGTTGCATGTTTTGACATCTCCTACACCAAACCAATAGATGAGAGAGAATGCCTCACGATACTTATACAAAGAGGTCCACATAATCAGCAAGTAGAGAGAATCAGGGAAGAGTTTGAGAGGGCATGTACTACCAGCCATGGATTTAGTGGTCGGTACGGTATTGGGATTGGCTTTTGTACTTGCCTTTTCTAACATGTACAATATTTTTACTTTTTTATCCTGAAATGATACAGAACACTGAATTGGTCAGGCATTGATCTTAACTGATACCAATTCAATATAACCGATACAATACCGATACTTGAAACCCTACCAGCATTTTATACATCATTTTTTGATGTTTGTAACAAAATAAACATGTCCTAAATAATAAATATCCATAATTCAACTCTGCCCTTGAGGAAGTCGAGCCTCCTATTTCTTATCCACAAAAGAAGCCATACCCATTAATTGAATCACTAGTATCAAATCAATCCCTGATACTATCTGTTGCTTACTTGTTTTGCTGATCATAAGAAGCTCAAGTGATGGTTTTCGGGAAGGAAAATAAGAAGAATAAGAAAAAAGTGATTATTTAAGATTATCACGGTCCATTGTTCCCCATCCCCCACTTTCCTCACTGGCCAATAGAAAAATCAAATATGGCCGAAGAAAACGAGAGATTCATAAAATAAGATTCAAATCCAAAGTGGAGAGGGGCCGAGGGGAAGCAAAGCAAAGGGAAGGGTGCCTCTCTATTAATACATACAGAATGAAAAATTAAACCATACCATTGGTAAGAGAGACAAAAAGGGACCGAACAAGGTCTTGAATTAGAAAGGATCAAAAACCTTAATACAGAGATGCCAATAAAATTTGTTAAACTAAACATCTTCCCCCAGGGCCAACATATTGATTCCATTGGTTTTGACACCTCTACTTCTCTAATCCAAAGAGGATACATGACAAGCCTCATACCAACTCAAACACAAGCCTGTAATTGTTCACTGTTGAAAGAAGATGGCTCATATCCAGAGTTGACAGAAAATCACTCCACCCCCAGTTTCAGGCTCAGGTATCCAAGGCCAAAAGTATATTGTTCCTAGGACCCTGAGACCGCAGAAGTGAACCAAAAAAGATTTTTGTCAAACGTAATGGAAAACCAATATGTCACTAGGGTAGGAACCCTCAATTTTGGTGACAAACTCAGGACAGACAACCTGCATTAATATAATGAATTTACTCCTTTACAAGCAGAAAAAAGATAGTTAAATGAGCTCATAAAAAATGGAACTCAAAGAATACAACCTAAACCTTGGATAAAAATAGTAAATATTCCCAGGAAATTAAACTTTTTCTGGGTGTGAAGATGCAAGAGATACAAATGTTTACCTCTTAAGATGATCAACAACAACAACAACAAAGCCTTATCCCAACTTAATGAGGTTGACTACATGGATCCAAAAAAAGGGCAAAAAAAAGGAAAAGTAAAAGTGGAAGGATACAACCGATCTTGAAGCAGGAAAAGAAAAGGGTACCTATTAAGATCATTCTGGGTATTTTCAAAACCACAAAACATGCCACCCAATCTTAAAGCAGGGATAATTAAATAAGAGCTGCCACCCAATCTTAAGGCAGGGATAATTAAAAGAGAGAAAGCAGAACTAATTGAGCTCTGTCAAACCACATTTCTGAAGCAGCAGCACTGAAATCTCCACCAAAAATTCAACTTTGATCCTTGAAAACCAAGAAGAACCCACAAAAATCCCCTCGGGGTTAATTCACACTACAGAGCCAATTGGCCACCAGCAACAGAGCCACTGGCAGTGGGAATAACTCAATATAATACTGAACAGTAAAGGAAACATCATTGAAAAAGAATATAGAACAAGAACACAGGAATCAACAGCAAATGCTACATTTACTGTTTCAGTATGCTGCACAGTAAAAAATCAACTACTGAACAGGTGAACAAGGGTACCAATGAAACATACCAAGATCTGTATGTTTTCTTATGACTGTGTTAAAGTGTTGGTTGTAAGAACAACGAATGGATGTTTTTCTGAGAAAAACAAAATATATATTCAAGGATGCAGGCAAGTGAAATCTGTTTGCAACTTTGTCAAAAATATTCCAAAACAAATTGCACATGTTCCAGCGGTTCTAAACCCAAAATTCTCATCTCCCAACATGGAAATCAACATCCCTACAATTGAAATCCCGGACCAGAACAAAAGCAAAACACAAAGTAATATATCACTATAATTAACGGTAGCGACGGAGGGAGAGGGTGTTGTTCCTCTTCCAGGTTGCCCTTCGGGATGGGCGTGCCTTGTGATGCAAGTGTCCCTTTCCATTGAGACCCCTGTACTTCTTTCCAGCAGAAGTGAGCCCACGAAGCTCCCTGTGCTTGTGGACCGGCTTGCATATCCAGTTGATTCTTGGGTCATTGCGGATTGCATTGTGAGCAGAATCCACAAGGATTACCTCATAATATTTGTAAGTTGAATCCTACATAAAAGAATGAGCAGTCTATTACAAACTACAAGTTCTAACTTATGGAAAGCTGGACTTAATAACAAAGCATCAGATAAAATTATCCTTGGATAAGCGAAAGATTCATATGATTTTATAAATACCTCATTAATCCAGTAGGAGTTGAGGACCTTCAACCCACCCAATTTCCGACCAGCACGTTCCTCTGCAACTGACCTCTTGTTTCGCTGAAACTTCAACTGGGTAATACCCTGGTTTGTTGGCTTGCCATACACAATACCCTTAGGGACAGGCCTCTTGCGACCTCCACGTCTAACACGGACACGATAAACGACATACCCCTGAAACAAGGATTACCATAACCATTAGACACTGTCAACACAAACAATGGAAGGAGGATCTGAAACCAAGAGCAGAGTAACAGCTCTACTTGCAAGAAGGGCGTGTCGGAACACAAGAAAAACGAGAAGGTGAAAAGTTGAGGTGGGGAAAGAAAAAGATGCCTCGGTTAAACTGGAATAATAAGACAAACTGAAAGCATAAAATCACTCACAATTTTGGAATCTCACACAAAGTAGTTTGGAAGTTGAAGTGCTAATTTGCATCAGACACAAGAGAAAGTTTTACCTTCTTCCAAATATCAAGGGTAGATGTGGTCATAATTTTACTAGATAAGTTCACATGCAACACCAGAGTCTGATGGAAATCAAATCGATGATACAATTCTAATTCAAATGTTCTCTTTTTCCCTTTGAGGTGGAAGGGGGAGGGGGGGGGG
>NC_056566.1:10094437-10125050 GCF_013358625.1 Macadamia integrifolia
GGGGGGGGGGGTTGAACCAAATTGTTGGGCTGACCCATGATACCCATATCCACACCTTGAAATAGATGGAGTATAACTACATATATTGTATTAATTAAAAGGAAAAACGGTTTCTATGGGAAGTGTGGCTCCTACGGCCAGACTCAAGGGGGTGCAAAATGACCAATCGCCCCCATGAAATGGAAAATGATGCATGTAGATGCTTCCTCATGCACTCCCATTAGTCATTGTCCACGCGCAAGAACCGCACTCCCACACAAGAGGCACTTTTCCTTAATTTAAAAAAAAAATATATATATATATATATATTAAATAAATAAATAGTATATAGCATGCACAAAATGAACTACAAATGTTTATAATTTTCTGCTCATATCCTATTTTTGTCTCAGGCCTACTGACAAATTGGTATTGGTAGTATTGTTACATAATCTAGCCTCCATGAGGATGAACAAACATTTACACATTAGGAACTCTTGACATTGATGTTCTAAGTTATTTTAATTAATGAGTTTTTCTTCCTCCATCAAAAAAAAAAAAAAAAAAAAAAACTACAAATGCACAAAATGAAAGAGCTTCCAACATGAAGCTTAGATGCAAGAGAAATAAATAAAAAAGTTAGCTCAGAATCACAATTCAGCATCAACAAGTACAAGAGGGTGGGGGAAGTACGTAATAGGTGAAGAGGCTATTTACCTGCTTTGCCTTGAAACCCAATCTCCGAGCCTTGTCAGGGCGCGTGGGTCGGGTGACCCGGACGATCGACGGGAGCTGCCTGTACTCCCAGCATCTAACCCTCTGCAAAAACCTCATGACATCCGATTGCTTCTTCCTCCATAGCTCAGAAACGTACTTGTAAGCCCCTAATATATCACCAATAAAAACAAAAGTATCATCTATCAAAACATTGATGATTTCCATTTTTTTTTTTCTTTTACCTTTTTGGTGGAAGACGATTTCCATTTTTCACAACTAAACAAAACAAACCTCAAATATGAAAATCAAAGACCCAATGTCAGATCCTAATACGAAATGGGCCAAAGAATTACAACAATAACTCATAATAAGAAATCCGACCACAACTATACATGCTAAAGGCGACGTAGAATAATAATTAGACAATTAAGAAGAAGAAAAAGCTCCATTCCACTTTCAAGTTACACTCAGTACCCTAAGCTGAAATTTTTCCCTAGTGTTTTCATCCATAAATCGAAAATAACGAAAACTCAATACCTTAGCAGCCGAAATTGTATTATAGATTTAATAAAAGAGACCTTGAATTTAGAAGAACATAGAACGAAATAGAGAGATTTGGCTTACCCATTGTGGATCCAAGCTTGCGCAGTCGCTAGGGTTTTGCGTTGCAGAGGCTTCAACCTTTTGACAGATCCCAGCGTTATAAGAGGAAGAGGCACATGAGCCCTAATTTCAGGGCTCATTGGTAAAATTAATGTAATTACGAAAACAGTCTTAAACTTATCACAAATAACAAAAATGATCTCTGGGCCAAACCCGGACTCGTTTTGACTTCTGACCTAAAATTCTTCTGCTGTGGCACACTTTGATAAGACACACCAATCTTAAAAAAAAATTGAGGGTGCAACTTGGGCCTCACTAAACTACGTCCTATCAGGTGTGGCCGATCATGCATATTGATTTTTTTTTTTTTTTTTGGGTCAAAAGAATCATAAAGGTCAGCGTGGTTTTTATGTCATGACACATAGGAGTGCAAAATGATCGCCTACTCCACATGAAAGGTGGAAATTCGCCACTATTAATGCTTCCAGCTGTGCTCTCATTTGCCCATATTTTAATGTAGAGGCCATGATACCTTTCACAAAACAATCGCCTCATATAGCAATCTTTTGAAGGGCATTTTTTAGATCGTTAAATATAAGTGCCATAATTCTTATGTGTTGATTTGGAATAAGTATTTATAACAATATTGATAGGGACATCAAGGTATACAGTCGAAGGAAGAAGAAGACACAATCTTCTTTGTGGTTGGAGGATTAGAAGAAGGAAGACTAGAAGAAAGAAGAAGGAAGACTACTGGTCGACCTCCACCGTGAGAATGAGGAAAGAGACTATCACTAGTCTCTTTCTCTCTCTCTCCTATCACCTAGATTTCGTGGGCCCCACTGATGGTTTTGTTATTTTAGTAGTTTATCTCATAATATCTTAGTTATTTAAGTATTTGAATTAAGTAGGAAACTGTTTTATTTCCTGTTTGCCTTTTTTTTTTTTAGAATATCTCTAAAGCTTATTTCTAGGATTAGCCTGTGTTTTTCCAGTAACTATTTCTCTAATTATGGTAGCCATTACCCTATCTCATTTAAGTAATGAATTTGAATGAAGAATGTGCCCCCCCCCCTCTCTTACAATTCTCTCTCTCTCAGCCTCCCTCTTTCTTTCTCGCCTTTCTCTCTTTTCTATCTCTTGGTCATCTCTTTTCTCGTCTCCCTCCCTCTCCCACTCCTTTATTGTTCATTGTACCTATTCCTATTACTAATATGACTACTGCCGATCTCCCCTTTGATGCTTGAACTGTTGCTACTAATCTCCCTTTGATATTGGACTTCTGCTACACTCTGTTGCTGCTGTTGTTTATCCTTTGTTGCTACCGGCTACCCTCTGCTGCTACTATTATTCTATGTTGCTGTTGTTGTACCATTGCAGCCACTGTTTGCAACAACCGAAGGTCATGCTACGTGGATAGATCATCGCCTGAGCTGCTACTGGTCTCCTTTCAATAAACGGACTGCTACTGGACACCATCTTCAAATCTGGGTTATTTCCTTTATTCTCAAACCTGGGCAACAGTGTCATAACCTAATTTAGCTTGCTACTATGTTTCCTACCCCATGTTTCCCCTTGATACGTGAGTGAGTTCGTATGTTTTTCTTCCTAGATTATTATTGCCTTTTGTTACTTTGTTCATTAGTCTCACTTTATTTTGCATGTAATCTTGTTTGCTGAGCTTCCTTTATCCTATCCAACCCAAGTCCCTTGAGTTTATCCTACCTAGTTAGTTAACCTTATAGGAAACCTAGTCACCTAGGAATCCCCTACATTATCTTGCTATCAGAGCATGGTTTGGTCTAGGTTTAAGGTAATTAGGTATTGTTGTCCCTTGTTTACATGTCTTATCTTTTGAGGTCTAGTCTCCGTCACAATCTGTCTGTAGTCGAGTCCGAGTTAAGAGAGTGTTACCATAGATTAGAGGACACCCTTTTCTTCATCAAGTTTGTGGGACCAAATAGCATTGGACACTTTTTCCTCCAAAAGCATATACTTGAGAGGGAGATTTCTGACCTCAAGATTGAGAGGGCTAACTACCTGTCTCAATTGGAGATTCTGAGTAGACCTTGAGTCTTTGGTGGCAACTGTACCTTAGCTGCCCATCTCCTTATGTCCACTAGTAGTAGTGGTAGAGCATACCCAAACATGTCTGACCTTTCTGACACCCCCCACCCAACCTGAGCCATTGGTTGAATTCATGAAAGCCATCCAAGCTACCCTCCAAGCTAGCTAAGCTATACAGGAAACACAAGCTACCCATCTCCAAACCCTTACTGATAAGTTGGCTGCAATCGAAATAAGTGCCCAAAACCCTAATGGACGGCAAGGCCGTAACACTACTGGCACTGAACCTAGGGATAGAGGCTTTAATCCTGAGGAAGTGAAATAGAATAACCACACTGATGGTTATGACCAGATAGGGGATAACTTATAAGGCCTAGGGCGTGGTAGGGGTTAGGGTAGGGGTCGAGGCCCACCGCCAAGACACCAAACCCAATATGGAGATGATGAGGATTATGAGCATCATGATAGGGACTTTGATGTCCGACGAATGATTAAGGTAGATGCCCCTACCTACGATGGTTAGATTGATGCTAGGATCCTTCTAAATTGGATCAAGCAAATGGATAGGTACTTTGATTTCTATTATATGCCAGAGGAAGTCTGCTACCGATTTGCTAAGTTCAAGCTTGTCGGAGCTGCCTAAAACTTCTGGATAGACAGAGTACCAAGAGGATCACCCAGGACTTGAGCCAATCATCACCTGGGTAGAAATGCAAGAGAGGCTCAAAAGAAATTTTTTGCCTATCACCTATAGGCTCCAGTTGTTGAATGAAATGAATACCCTGAAGCAAGGAAAGTCAACTGTGACCGAATATATGAGTAAGTTCAATGAATTAAAAATTAGAAACTGTATTTAGGAGGACGTTAAACAGACACTATCTAGATCCCTTACTGGGCTCAACTCCAAAATTCAATCTCATATGGCACCCCACCTAGTGCGAGACATTCCACGGGCCTTCAGGATAGCCCTTAAGGTGGAATCCTCCATGAGAACTTATTCTCAGAGGAAGTGCTTCCAAGCTGGGGGAGTCACAATTTAGAAAACCACCTCAAGGCTCAACTGGATTTTCAAAACCCCCTGCTACACCACAATGTCAATTTGACAACAGGGGTAAAGAAATTTTGGGAGAACCAAGAGTAGTGAGCAACAACAGTGCTACAAGTGTCACAGGTTTGGTCACTTCTCCAGAGAGTGTCCCAGTAGAAATCTTTATGTGGGAGAGCAGACTCCTGACGAAGGTGATCAAGAGGGTTTTCAGGACCATGAGTATAAGGACCATAGACCAGATGAGACCATATCTGATGAGGACACCGAGGAGGCCAGTGACCTCAAGCTCGGCATTGTACGATGCATGGTCTCACAACCTAGGAGTAGCGATGATTGGCAACGAACTAATATTTTTATTACGTACACATGTCATCAGGGCAAGAACTGCCACGTCGCCATAGACAGCGGGAGTTGTATGAATGTAGTCGCCAAGAGCGTTGTTGCTCGAATGGGCCTTAAACCTGAACCCCACCCCAAGCCTTACAAGATTGCCTGGGTAGATCGATCCACCATCCCCATTAATCTGAGGTGTCTAGTTCCCCTACACTTTGTAGGCTACACTTTGTAGGATATGAGGATCGAGTGTGGTGTGATGTCCTAGAGATGGATGTTGCCCACATCATCCTAGATAGACCCTGGTTATATGACCAGGATGTCACCAATTATAGGAAGTTTAACACCAATGTCTTTGAATTCAAAGGGAAAAAAATCTAACTAACCCCCAGTGCCCCTAGGGAAGTTAGGGTTCCAGAACACAAGGGAAGTACATCCAAATACACCACCACCAAAACACTCAACATTTTAAATCAATAACAATTTGAAGGAGAGTATCAAGAGTCAGGGGTGATTTAGGCATTAGTTGCCATACAGAGTATTACCAATAGGTCATGCTTATTCACTGAGGCCTCTAGAGAAGTACAACCCTTGTTGAGGAAATTTGAGAGGCTATTCCCTGAGGAACTACCTGATGAGTTACCACCTATGCGTGACATTATATACGCTATTGACCTAGTTCTAGGATCCTCTCTTCCGAAGTTACCTCATTGCCGAATGAATCCCAAAGAATACGTCGAACTCAAACGGTAAGTGGATGAACTATTACAGAAGGGATTCATTAGAGAAAGTCTTAGCCCATGTGTCGTACTTGCCTTGCTCATGCCAAAGAAAGATGGCACCTGACATATGTGTGTTGATAGTAGGATCATCAATAAGATCACCATCAAGTATAGGCTCCCTATCCCTAGGCTTGATGACATGTTGGATATGATGGCCAACTTTTTGATCTTTTCGAAGATTGATCCCAAGAACAAGTACCACCAAATTAGGGTTAGGTCGGAGATGAGTGGAAGACAGCCTTCAAGAAGAATGATTGCCACTTTTAGTGAATAGTCATGCCTTTTGGCTTGTCAAATGCACCTAACACCTTCATGAGGATAATGAATCAAGTGCTTCAATCATTCATTAGCAAATTTCTAGTGGTTTACTTTGATGACATCCTTATCTATAGTAAGACTCCGTCTTCCCACTTGGATCACTTACAGAAGGTTTTTCATGTGCTCTTAGAACAGAAACTCCATGTCAACCTCAAGAAGTGCACATTCATGAGCTATCAAGTCATCTTCCTAGGATTTGTTCTGTCAACTCATGGAGTATCTGCTGACCATAAGAAAGTGAGAGCGATTGTAGAGTGGCATGAGCCAACTAATGTCCATGATATATGAAGCTTTCACGGCTTAGTCACTTTTTACAGGAGGTTCATCTACCGATTTAGTTCCATTATGTCTTCTATCACTAATTGCATGAAAAAGAAGGAGTTTCAATGGACTAAGAGTGCTACGAAGGCCTTTAATGAAATAAAAAAGCTAAAGACTGAAGCTCCAATCCTACACCTCCCAGATTTCTCCAAGTTATTCAAAGTGAATTACAATGCATCTAGTAGTAGAATAGGTGGTGTCCTAGGACAAGAGGGCCACCCTATTGCCTATTTTAGTAAGAAACTTAATGAAGCTAGGCAACGACATTCTACATACGACAAGGAATTCTATGCGGTTGTCCAATCATTGCGCTATTGGCAACATTATCTTTTATTGCAAGAATTCGTGCTATTCTCTGACCACCAGGCTCTAAGATACCTGAGTGCCCAAAAGAAACTTAACCAGAGACATGCCAAGTGGGTTGAGCTTCTTCAAGAGTACACTTTTGTACTCAAGCACAGATCTGGTGTCGAGAATACTGCCACAGATGCACTAAGCAGGGTGACCATGTTCCTCAGTCGCACTAATGCTAGGAGTTAGGCTAGTGTGTTGCTCTAGGCAATGAGTGTAGAGGTTGTAGGATTCAAGTAAGTCAAGGACCAATACCCCACCTGTCCTGGATTTAGTGATCCATTCACTTCCTTGAGTGAAGGCAACCCGGTCAACCGCTTGGACTACCTACTTAGGGAGGGCTTTCTTTTTAAAGGAAGCAAGTTGTGCATTCCCAGGACTTCACTCCGAGATTTCCTGATCTAGGAATTGTATACTTGGAGAGTCGCTGATAATTTCGATCAAGATAAGACCATCACACTCATTGAGGATCGATTCTTTTGGTTAGGACTGAAAAGGACTGTTGCTAGAGTTGTGAGTTAGTTTAGGACATGCCAAACTGCCAAACAACAAAAGTATAATACGGGTTTGTACACTCCCTTACCCGTTCCCCATGCCCCATGGCAAGACCTTAGCATGGATTTCGTGCTTGGTCTGCCAAAAACTTTGAGAGACCATAATTCAGTTTATGTGGTTGTAGACCGCTTCTCGAAGATGACCCATTTCATCCCATGCTCTAAGACCTCTGATGCATCCATGGTAACCAGAATTTTCTTTAATGAGGTTGTCAAGTACCATGGGTTGCCCCTCACCATAGTGTCCGATAGGGATGTTAAGTTCATCCAACATTTTTGGAGGACCCTATGGCGGATGATGGGCACAAAGTTCTATTTCTCCTCTGTTTTCCACTCTCAGACCAATGGCCAGACCGAGGTTATCAATAGGAGCTTAGGAAATTTATTGTGTTACCTCATAGGAGAACACCTTACCAGTTGGGATCGAGTCCTTAGCCAGGCCGAGTTTTGCATACAATAGCTCTAAGAACCGTACCACTGGTCTATCCCCTTTTGAGATCTGCTCAGGATACCAGCCCCGCGCACCCATAGACCTTATCCTCGTCGTGTCTAGTTCCAGGACCTCCCAGTCAGTCGAGTCTTTTTCTCAGCATACATATGATTTACGTGTAAGTATAAGAAGACAGATAGCACTGAGCAACGGGCAATATAAGTTGAAGGCAGATGTGCACAGAAGGCTATAAGAGTTTCAAGAGGGTGACATGGTGATGGTTAGAATTAAGCCATGACGCTTTGTTAGGGAAAAACGAGCAAGTTGCATGCTCGTAGCACAGGTCCGTTCAAAGTACTCAAAAGGATATGTGCCAATGCGTATGTTCTTGATTGCTAGCTAGTATAGAAATCAATAATATTTTCAATGTTTAAGACCTTATCCCATACCATGGTACCTCTACATTACCCCTTTCTATCCTGATGATTTTTACGATTTTCCCTACACCATTGATAAGACTACTGAACCAAATCAACCACTTCCCCCCACCTCATTACCACTTGTGCCTATGGTCACAAGAAGGACTGAAGAAGTTGAGGAAATCTTTGATGAGAAAATTGTATCCACACACACTGGAGGTTCGAGAGAGTTCTTGGTCAAGTGGCGTGGACGCCCAGAAATTGATAACACCTGGATCACATTGCAAGAAATCCAACAACTCAACCCAGACATGCTTGAATATTACAGGAGCTTTAATTCACCGGAGGTGAATTCTTCTAATCCAGAGAGAGTTGATGGGGACTTCAAGGTATACAATCGAAGGAAGAAGAAGACCCAACCTTCTTTGTGGTTGGAGGATTAGAAGAAAGAAGAAGGAAGACTACTGGTCGAACTCTACCATGAGAATGAGGAAAGAGACTATCGCTGGTCTCTTTCTCTCTCTTTCCTATCACCCAGATTTCATGGGCCCCACTGATGGTTGTGGTATTTTAGTAGTTTATCTCATAGTATCTTATTTATTTAAGCATTTGAATTAAGTAGGAAACTGCTTTATTTCCTATTTGTTTTTTTTTAGAAACTTCTCTAAGATTATATTTCTAGGATTAGCCTTTTTTTTTAGTAACTATTTCTCTATTTATGTGTAAGGCCATTGGCCATCCTAATTTAGTTAATGAATTTGAATGAAGAATTGTCGCCCCCCCCCCCTCTTACGATTCTCTCTCTCTCTCTCAACCTCCCTCTTTCTTTCTTGCCTTTCTCTCTTTTCTCTCTCTCGGTCATCTCTTTTCTCACCTCCCTCCCTCTCCCACTCCTCTATTATTCACTGTACCTATTCCTGTTACTAATATGACTGCTACTGATCTCCCCTTTGATGCTTGAACTGCTGCTACTGATCTCCCTTAGATGTTGGACTGTTGCTACACTCTGTTGTTGTTGTTGTTTACCCTCTGCTACTGCCAGCTGCCCTCTGTTGCTGCTATTATTCTTTGTTGCTGCTGCTGTACCATTACAGCCACTATTTGTAACAATCGAAGGTCATGCTACGTGGATAGGTCATCGTCTGGGCTGCTACTAGTCTCCTTTCAATAAACAAACTATTACTGGACATCATCTTCAAATCTGGGTTGTTTCCTTTATTCTCAGACCTGGGCAGCAGTGTCATAACCTAATTTAGCTTGTTGTTATGTTCCCTATCCCATATTCTCCCTTGACACTTGAGTGAGTTCGTTTGTTTTTCTTCCTAGATTATTATTTCTCTTTGTTACTTTGTTCATTAGTTTCACTTTATTTTGCATGTAATCTTGTTTGCTAAGCTTTCTTTATCCTATCCAACCCAAGTCCCTTGAGTTTGCCCTACCTAGTTAGTTAACCTTGAAGAAAACCTAGTCATCTAGGAATCCCCTACGTCAAATATATATACATATTGCACGATATAATTGTACAAAAAATGAAATGTAAGGCCTATGGTGATAAAAATTGCATATATTCAAACCCTCTTTTACTCTCGAGACCCACCTCCTAAACAAGAATTTCGGATCCTCTTTTCCTTTCAAACCCTCATTTCCTCTTTGATAGAACTCCTTTGCCTATATCATCTCTCTCCACCACCTCCGCCTTCTGAAGAAAGAATCAAATGAGATCTGGTTTCTTATTATTGGTACGAAATACCTGGAAAGAGAACCTAAAAACTAAGTTCACAGGGAAGTTCCTCTCCCTCTCTTTGTGCATCTTATAATGGATTTCCTGTTAGGGTTTTTAAAACTTGGGGAGCTGAGAAGACTCTGATTTGTCTCTAAAAATGGCTTGAGCCTTGAGTTACTATGGTTTTCAGACATCGTTGTTGACCACATTATCGTAGCAGCCCTAAAATCTCCACCAAAGATTCAACTTTGATCCTCCAAAACCTAGAAGAAACCACAAAATCATGTTACCACATCGCAAAAACCACCTCCGATCCTCCACATTCATCACTATCATCGCCATCTCAATGTTATTGACAATGCAGATATGTTACCTGATGCCAACCAATCACATCATCGACTATCAAAACAATACTACATATGTTGATTCCCCGGAGATGATGTCTTCTTCAATGGAGATTCAAAGGAATTATCAGAAGCTAAGAACTCGAGCAAAACAAGTGGACTGAAACAATAACCTCAGGGTTATTTCACACTATAGACCAATTACCCACCCGCTACAGGGCCCCTGGCAGTTGGAAGAACTCAATATAACACTGAACGGTAAAGGAAACATCATTGAAAAAGAATATAGAACACAGGGAATCAGCATAAAATGCTAAATTTTCTGTTTTAGTAAGTTGCACCGTAAAAAAATCAACTACTGAACAGGTGAACAAAGGTACCAATGAAAGATACCAAGATGGTAATCCAATAATCATACGCACAATCTGTAGGGTTTCTTATCACTGTGTAAGGTGTTGGTTTTAAAAACTATGAATGGATCTTTTTCTGCTAGTCACAGAATGTAGTTCTACCAAAAAATTAAAGGATGCGATGCAAGCAAGTGAAATCAGTTCGCAACTTCGTCAAAAATATTCCAAAACAAATTGTACATGTTCAATGGTTCTAAACTCAAAATTCTAATCTCCTAACATGGAAATCAACATCCCCACAACTGGAAATCTCAGACTAGAACAAAAGCAAAACACAAAGTACTATCACTGTAATTATCGGTAGTAACGGAGGAAGAGCGTGTTGTTCCTCTTCCAGGTTGCCCTTCGTGATGGGCGTGCCTTGTGATGCAACTGTCCCTTTCCATTGAGACCCCTGTACTTCTTTCCAGCAAAAGTGAGCCCACGAAGCTCCCTATGCTTGTGGACCGGCTTGCATGTCCAGTTGATTCTTGGGTCATTGCGAATTGCATTGTGAGCAGCATCCTCAAGGATTACCTCATAATATTTGTAAGTTGAATCCTACACAGAAAAATGAGCAATCAATTGCAAACACAAAGTTCTAACATATGAAAAGCTAGACTTAATAACAAAGCATCAGATGGAATTTTCTTTGGTAAGAGAAAGATTCATATGACTTTATACAAACCTCATTAATCTAATAGGAGTTGAGAACCTTCAGCCCATCCAATTTGTGACCAGCATGCTCTTCTGCAACAGACCTCTTGTTTCGCTAAAACTTCAACTGGGTAATACCCTGGTTTGTTGGCTTACCATACACAATGTCCTTAGGGACAGGCCCCTTGTGACCTCCACGCCTAACACGGACACGATAAACGACATACCCCTGAAACAAGGATTACCTTAACCGTTAGACACTTTTTTCAAAACAAACAATGGAAAGAGAATATATTCCAAGAAAATGCAAAGTAACAGCTCTACTTCTAAGGAGGGCATGTTGGATCACAAGAAAAACGAGAAGATGAAAAGCTGAGGTGGGGAAAGAAAAAGATGCCTCACTTAAACTAGAATAATAAGACACGCTGAAAGCATAAAATCATTCACAATTTTTGGAATCTCACACACAGTAGTTTTTGAAGTTGAATTGCTAATTTCCAACAAACACGCGAGAAAGTTTTACCTTCTTCCAAATATCAAGGGAGGATGTGGTCATAGTTTTACTAAATAAGTTCACATGCAACACCATAGAGCCTGTTGGAAATCAAATCGATGTATAAAATTCTACTTTAGAAGTTCTTTTTTTTTCCCCTTTTTGAGGGGGAGGAGGAAAAGAATTGTTGGGCTGACTCATGATACCCATAATCCACACCTTGAAACAGAGGATAGGGGGTTAATTACATGTATTATATTAATTAAAAGGAAAAATAGTTTTTGTGGGAGAGTATGGCTCCCACGCCCAGACACAAGGAGCGCAAAATGACTAACCACCCCCATGAAATGAAAAATGAATGCTTCCCTCATGCACCCCAATTGGTCCTTGTCTGTCACACCTCGCCTCCACTCACCTGAAGGTTGGCAACATGGACATGCACACGTGTCCACAATCTATCCAGGATCCACGATGCAGTACTTTAAGTTCATAAGATTATGAAATATATTCTAAAACCATATACTTATAATATAAACAAAATATATCAACTGGTGATTTCTATTGATATTTACCATATTTACACAAAAAAAATGTTTTCACATCTTGATCATAATTACAGTCATGCCCCCATAGAACTACATCTATTAAGTACAAAAAAAATCAAAAATAGAAGATGATACTCCCATCCTCAGCGTGCTCCAAATGCACAATCATCGCACACGCATCCATCCTCGTGCGCAACCAGCTCCTCATCCCAGAGGTCGCCTCCGTAGAGAGTCGGGATGTTGATCACAATTTCCAAAAGATTTCCTGAATCAACATCTAAAAAGGGGCAACAACAGGGGGGTGAACTTCCACGAAGCCCAGTGAGGGGTAATACACAAGCAATTATGACAATCCAAGAAAATGCAATAGTATAAATATTCAGACCCAATCACATCAATATGAATACAATTATATGAGTGCAATGACATGATCCATTTATTATTAAGAAATTCTAAGCAACAATTTCTAAGTCCAAAGGGCGTATAAGTGCTACTGCAACGTAGGTGTTATCCCCAATCATGAATGTATATTATCAGTATCCAGGGATACTAGCTAGTTGTGAGTCAGGAGCATGCCGCAGTCATGAATGTACATTATCAGTCCCCAGGAATACTACAACGTTGGTGTTATCCCCTCACCTCGTGTTCTAGATGGCGGTAGATAGTTGATAGTTTCGTGTTGTGTGCTCTCGTCACTTCTTGGTTCCACTCCTAGGATACATAATGTTTTTAGGTTATTTGATTATTCAAAGAGGAGTGGGACACTAGGACTCGTGCCCCAATAAAAGGATAAAAATTTAGCTTTAAAATGGTTCACCAGTGGATGATTACCGGTGGAGGTGAGTTCACTAGTGGATAAATCCGAAAGGAATGCACATCCTGCAATATTTTCACCGGTGGATGGTTACCGGTGGATGATCATCCGCCAGTGAGTTCACCAGTGGACAAATCTGAAAGGAATGTACATCCTGTAATATTTTCACCAGTGGATGGTCCCTGCCTTCACAGGCTAGTCGGTGACCATCAGTCGGTGAAGATAAAATCAGGGTTTTCTTACCCAGATCAGCCCTATTGACCCTGTGGCCTCTGTGTATGATGGTGAAAATGCTTATTTTTCAGTGGGGTGTCATTTTTCAACTCCATTCCTCCCTTCTCCCTCTTTTGTATAGTTTATAAATTGGGTTTTGTGATTTTAGGGTTGGTTTTTCATGTAGGGCATCCTCACACACTTCACTTAGCTTAGGTTTAGTGAAATTAGTGAGTGGATCAACATAGGATTTCAAGATACACCCAATTTCCTCAATACACAAGTCTAAGTTAAGCTAAATTGGGGAAGACTTAGGTTCAGTTCATGGAATGGTCATTAATGGCTCATGAAATCACTCTCACACACCATACATAGGTTTAATTTCATTTTTCCCAACTTAGGATTGGGTTAGGATGTTAGGTCATATAGCACTTGCTCAAATTCCCAAATCTTAGGGTTTTGGTTAGGAGTTTCATAGGGATTTGTCCTTAGACCCAAGGTCGAGTGAATAACCTTGCCAATGTAGGTCTCTTACTCTAATTTCCCCCTCCCATTATGTAGTATTTATGGTTGGGTAGGTGGAATTTGGTTGGGTCTCCATTACTTCCAATAAAGAGTGAAATGGGAAAAGGAGAGAGAGAGAGAGAGAGAGAGAGAGAGAGATTTATGTGTGTGTGTGTGTGAAGAGATGAGCATATGGGATTACCTCAAGAATTGAGCCCTAGCCTTCCTCCTTCCTTCCTCCCTTGCTCTCCTTCTTCTTCTTCTTCTTTTTTCTCCCTTTCATTTTTTCTATTTTGGTAGGAGAAGAAATATATGGTAAGAGCCCTATTCATAGCCACTTAAGTCTCACTAAGGGTTGTTTGGGGAATTAATGGGTTTTTACCCAATACTAGGTTATTCCACTATTCAGCACTAACGGGCCTGCTTTGAGGTGTCCCGCCACATTAATCAACTCCCTGACACATTATTCCATCAATATGGATGGGTTTGAGGTGCACGATCGTGAGGTCTTGGGTCCCACGATGAAATAACCCAAAACTGGCCTGTGCACTCATCATATGGTGTTCACCGGTGGATGCTCCATCCACCGGTGACCATCAGCCAGTGAAGGCTGAATTGGTCACTTTGTATGGAGATCTCTCTTCTGTCTGAGTGGGGCCTTCTCCAGGGTTTCTAGTGTGTGTAAGGTTCAACTGACTTTTCCCTTCGGGTTTGGAATCCCTTCCAATTACTTAAGCATGGGTAGCAGGTGCAAGTGTGGTCGCCCTTCCTTCCTCGGAAAAAGACGGATGCAACCCAGTACTCACTGGTACTGGTGTCCTCCGGTGTCGCACCTGAACATTAAATAGGAAGTTTTAGGGTTCAGGTATAACATTCCCCCCCTCCTTTCAAAAATTTCTTCCCCGAAATTTGACGTACTTGGTGATCCAAACAACTGAGGATATTTCTTCTTCATTTCCTCCTCACGTTCCCAAGACGCTTCTTGTCTGGAGTGATTCCTCCACTTGACTAGTACATAAGAAATAGTCTGATTACGGAGAATGTGGTCTCTCTGGTCAATGATTTCTTCTGGCTGTTCTACATACTTCCAGTCAGCGTCAAGTTCCAAGGGTACATGTGTCAAAATATGAGCTGGATCAGAAACGTACTTCTTGAGCATGGAAACATGAAATACATTATGAGCTCCTTCTAATTCGGGTGGCATAGCGACCCGGTAAGCTACTATTCTGATTCGACCCAATATCACATAAGGTCCCATGTATCGAGGACTTAGCTTTCCCTTCTTGCTAAACCTCTTCACACCTCTCATTGGGGAGACTTTTAGAAAAATTTTATCACCCACCTCAAACTCTCAGTGCTTCCATCTGACATTCGCATAGTTTTTCTGTCATGATTGAGCCGCTTTAATTCTCTCCCTGATTACATCCACTTTCTCACAAGTGGCTTGAATCAGTTCCGGGCCTAGGATCCTCCTTTCTCCAACTTCATCCCAATACAAAGGCATTCTGCATTTCTTACCATACTAGGCTTCATAAGGTGCCATGCCTATAGTAGCCTGGTAGCTATTGTTGTAGGAGAACTCTATGAGTGACAAGTGCTTATCCCAGCTATAGCTCATATCCAATACACAAGCCTGTAACATATCCTCTAGGGTCTATATAGTCCTCTCTGAGTACCCATCTGTCTGTGGATGGAATGCCGTGCTAAAATTCAGTTGTGTCCCCATTGCTGTTTGTATACATTTCCAGAAGTTGGAGGTGAATCTGGCATCGCGGTTAGAGACAATGCTTGCTGGTACCCCGTGTAATCAGACAATATTGTCAACATACAGTTGAGCCAACTTTTCCATGAAGTAAGTAATCTTCATAGGGATGAAGTGGGCCACCTTGGTCAGTCAGTCTACAATTATCCAGATTGTGTCATTCCCTTTCTGAGTACGTGGCAACCCTATGACAAAATCCATGATAATGTTTTCCCATTTTTATTCTGATACGTGTGGTTGTAATAAGCCGTGTGGCCTTTGCCTTTCTGCTTTGATCTGTTAACAATTCAAGCATTTGGCTACATGGGTGGCTACGTCAGTTTTCATGCCACACCACCAATAGGACTTCTTTAAATCCTTTTACATTTTTGTACTACCTGGATGGATGGAGTAGGGTGAACTGTGAGCTTCTTTCAATATTAATTCCCTTATCTCTTCATACTTTGGTACGCAAAGTCTATCATTGAACTTGAGGACCCCATCTTCAGTCAACTTGAAATTTAAATCTTTTTGTCTTCCTTCTTTGATATCGCTTACTATTTTCTGAAGATCCTCATCTAGTACTTGGGCGGCTTGGATTTTCTCCACTAACGATGGTTGTATCATAAGTACAGCCAAGGTCAGTGTCACCTCATTCGTTAGTAGTTCCAAATCCATTCTTCTAACTTCCTCAATCAGCTGGTCATTCACAATCAAGGCTACTAGGGATAGAGTCTAAGACTTCCTGCTCAATGCATCAGCCACACGTTGGCCATCCCGGGATGGTAATGGATGGTGCAATCATAATTCTTCATCAGTTCCAACCATCTTCTTTGTCTCATATTCAGCTCCTTTTGGGTGAAAAAGTATTTCAAACTCTTATGATCGCTGTAGATCTCACTCTTTTCCCCATATAAATAATGTCGCCAGATCTTTAAAGAAAAAATGACCACTGCTAACTCCAAGTCATGAGTGGGGTAATTCTTTTCATAGTCCTTCAGCTGTCGAGATACATATGCTACAACCTTGCCATTTTGCATCAACACACAGCCTAAGCCCAACTTGGATGCATCACTATATACTACCATTCCGGCGTTACCTTCTGGAATAGTGAGTACTGGAGCTGTTATTAATTTCTGCTTTAATTCCTATAAACTTTCTTCACATTCCTTAGACCATTCAAATTTCACTCCCTTCCGTGTTAGTCGAGTCATAGGTCCGGAAATGCGTGAGAAATTTTTAATGAACCTTCTGTAGTATCCTACTAATCCCAGGAAGCTACGAATTTCACCTACATTCTTAGGTGCCTCCCATTCTACCATAGCCTTTACTTTCCCAGGATCAACTTCAATGCCCTTGTTTGAGAAAACATGCCCTAAGAAATGTACTTGTGTAAGCCAAAACTCACATTTACTGAATTTTGAATACAATTGCTTCTCTCTCAATCTCTGAAGGGCAAATCTCAAATGGCTAGCATGTTCCTCTCGGATCTTCGAATAGATCAAAATATCGTCAATGAACACAATAACAAAGTTGTCTAACATATCATGGAATACTCTATTCATTAGCTCCATAAACATTGTAGGGGCATTGGTTAGTCCAAATGGCATAACTAGGAACTCGTAGTGTCCATAACGGGTCCTGAAAGCTATCTTCCTGATGTCACCCTCTCTGATCTTGAGTTGATGATAACCAGATCTAAGGCAAATTTTGGAGAATGTGGTTGCACCTTGCAATTGATCAAAGAGATCATCGATTCTAGGCAACAGATACCTATTCTTGATAGTCAGCTTATTGAGTTCTCTGTAGTCTATGTACATTCTCATACTCCCATCCTAACAAAGAGTACCGGCGCTCCCCATGGGGACACACTAGGTCGGATGAACCCTTTCTCCAATAAATCTTGTAATTGTTCCTTCAACTCCTTCAGTTCTGAAAGTGCCATCCTATATGAAGCATTTGATATAGGTGCTACCCCAGGAATCAGATCAATAGTGAATTCAGTCTCCCAGTCCGGGGGTAGTCCAGGTAAGTCGTCAAGAAAGATGCTTGAGAATTCTCTCACTACTTCTATTTCCTCTACTGACTTGCTCTCCTTAGTTGTGTCAATCACAGATGCCAAATAAGTCTCACATCCTTGCTCTAGTAATCTTCTCACTTCAAGTGCAGATATCACTAGTTTCTTGGACTTCTTGACTTTTCTCCCTTTGTAAACAAACTCACCTCCTTCTTGAAGTTTGAATACAATTTTCTTCTCGGCACATGAAACACATGCCCTATAGGCAGATAACCAATCCATACCTAAGATAACATCGAAGTCACGTATCTCTAATTTAATCAAATAAGCAATCATGTCCCGTCCACAGACTTGAATAGGACACGGCTCATAAATCTCCTCTAATCCTACCTCACTCCCAGTCGGTGTGCTAACTACTAACTTGTGTGTTAACATTTTGGGCTTGATATTCATCTTAGCGGCAAAAGTGGGGCATACAAATGAATGTGATGCACCAGTATCGAACAAAACATATGTAGGGGTCAGCGATATCAACAAGGTACCTGTGACCACTCCAGGCGATGCCTCCGCTTCCTCAGTAGTCAGTGCAAACACTTTCCCTTGTAGCCTAGCTCCCTGTGGTGCCTGAGCCGAACGGATGGTGGATAATGGCTGCACTGATCTGGCTGGTCCTACATAGGAGTCACCCGATCTCCTCTGTGAGAAATTCTTTGCAAAGTGACCCATTTGTTGACAGATAAAACACCTCAAGGGAACCGTCTGAGACTGTGCTACCATAGGTCTAGGTGGTGGTGGGGCCTGTCCTATTTTTGGTCTTCTATACTAACCTGAGGCTACTCCAGAATACGTCCCCTTACCAAACCTGCTAGGTGCCGCTGTCCTCTTCCCCTGTATGTTATGATAGTTCTCTCTTTGTTTGTCCTCAATGGATTTGGCAGCCTGAACCACCTGGGCATAACTGTGGAGGTACTGAGCCACTAACATAGCCCCTATAGCGGGTCTTAACCCTTTCTCAAATCTCTTTGCCTTTGCCTGATCCCCCTTCAAATGCTCAGGTGCAAAAAAGAACAACTTCTCAAAATCTTGTTGATATTCCAATACAGAGTTGGACCCCTATTTCAGCTCCATGAACTCTGTTTCCTTCCTCTCCCTCACACTATCTAGGAAGTAGTTGTTGTAGAATGCCACTTTAAAGTGTTCCCATGTGAGGTTGGGCTGTAAGGCCACTAGGATGGGTTCAGTGGACTTCCACCATGCATTTGCCTCATTTTATAGTTGGTAGTTGGCACACATCAGTTTCTGTTCTTCAGTGAGGGTCATTACCTTAAATGCCTTCTCTATTCCCTCTACCCATTTGGTGGGTGCCAAAGGGTCCTGCGCAATCCCACCAAAGTAGGGAGGCCTAAACTTCTAGAATGTTTCCATCACTTTCACATTGTCCATAGGTATAGGCAGTATGGCTTGGCTCTGTGGTGTCATTTGCCCCTGTGTTAGTGGTACATCAGGTCATGGGGCATAATGTACATTGGAGCCTTCTGGGTGGGTTGTGTGGTGAGCCATTGGTGCTGGGACTTGTTGTGCCTAGGGAATAGTGGTAGGAGCAACGTTAGGTACTGGCTGTGTCTGGGGTGGAATTGCCTGTGCCTCTCGAGTTTGAAACACAGCACTAATCTGTGCATTTAGACCTGTCATAAACTCTAGTTGTTGCTGTTACAACCCTTGCATCATCACATTTTTTTGCTGTTGTAGTCCTTGCAACATGTTTCCTATAATTGACACTACGTCATGGGTAGAAAGTATAGGTGGAGCAGGAGGGGCCCCTGTGCTGTGGTATCGGGCACCTCTTCCCTACTTGGTTCCGAAGTTAGTGGCCGACCTATAGTAGATGTAGTAGTACAGCGTGGCCGTTTAGGCAGCCGTCCCACCTGTGTTTGGGATTTTCTAGGAGCCATGTGAACCTTCCTGTATAAGAGGTAACATAGGCAACTTAGTACAACTGAGCATGCATATTCAAGTCTTTATATGTACTAGGCTCAGACACCCACATCCTCCGTGTCCATATATTGAGGGAAGGAAATATGTAAAATGGACCCATACATATAAAGAAAAGAAAATAAATTCTCACCTTTTTACCTTCATCGGTGGATGCCCATTGGTTGATGCTCATCCGTCGGTGAGTTCACCGGTGGATGGATCCGTAAGGTCTGAAAAAATCACCTTAAGTGTTCACCGGTGGATGGTAATTGTTTCACTAGCCAGCCATGAACACTTTTACTATCTTTTAAAAGCGCTGGCCAAGAACTCCCATTTTCACCATAACCTCTTCCTTTTCTTGACAAGAACGACCAGAGAGCTCTCCTAAGGTTGGAAGAACATCATCTGGTGATTTTTTATGCCAATCCACGCCACATTTCACGCAAGAGGTAAGGTTTTCCTCCCATTTTTTGCTATATTTTCCATTTTCCACAAATTTTCTTCTCTGTGAAACCCTAACTAGGGATTTATGCTAAATTTTCTGTTTTAGTAAGTTACACCGTAAAAAAATCAACTACTGAACAGGTGAATAAGGGTACCAATGAAAGATACGAAGATGGAAATCCAATAATCACACGCACAATCTGCAGGGTTTCTTATCACTTGTAAGGTGTTGGTTGTAAAAACTATGAATGGATCTTTTTCTGCTAGTCACAAAATGTAGTTCTACCAAAAAATTAAAGGATGCGATGTAAGCAAGTGAAATCAGTTCACAGCTTCGTCAAAAATATTCCAAAACAAATTATACATGTTCAATGGTTCTAAACTCAAAATTCTAATCTCCTAACATGGAAATCAACATCCCCATAACTGGAAATCCCAGACCAGAACAAAAGCAAAACACAAAATACTATCACTATAATTATCGGTAGTGATGGAGGAAGAGCGTGTTGTTCCTCTTCCAGGTTGCCCTTCGTGATGGGCGTGGCTTGTGATGCAAGTGTCCCTTTCCATTGAGACCCTGATACTTCTTTCCAACAGAAGTGAGCCCACGAAGCTCCCTATGCTTGTGGACCAGCTTGCATATCCAGTTGATTCTTGGGACATTGCGAATTGCATTGTGAGTAGCATCCACAAGGATTACCTCATAATATTTGTAAGTTGAATCCTACATAGAAAAATGAGTAGTCAATTGCAAACACAAAGTCCTAACGTATGAAAAGCTGGACTTAATAACAAAGCATCAGATGGAATTATCTTTGGTAAGAGAAAGATTCACATGACTTTATACAAACCTCATTAATCCAATAGGAGTTGAGAACCTTCAGCCCATCCAATTTGTGACCAGCATGCTCTTCTGCAATGGACCTCTTGTTTCGCTAAAACTTCAACTGGGTAATACTCGGGTTTGTTGGCTTACCATACACAATATCCTTAGGGACAGGCCTCTTACGACCTCCACGCCTAACATGGACACGATAAACGACATACCCCTGAAACAAGGATTACCTTAACCGTTAGACACTTTTTTCAAAACAAACAATGGAAAGAGGATATATTCTGCAAGCAAAAGCAGAGTAATAGCTCTACTTCTAAGGAGGGCATGTTGGATCATAAGAAAAACGAGAAAATGAAAAGTTGAGGTGGGGAAAGAAAAAGACACCTCACTTAAACTAGAATAATAAGACACACTGAAAGCATAAAATCATTCACAATTTTTGGAATCTCACACAAAGTAGTTTTTGAAGTTGAATTGCTAATTTGCAACAGACACGAGAGAAAGTTTTACCTTCTTCCAAATATCAAGGGAGGATGTGGTCATAGTTTTACTAGATAAGTTCACATGCAACACCATAGAGCCTGTTGGAAATCAAATCGATGTATAAAATTCTACTTCAGAAGTTCTTTTTTTTTTTCCTTTTTAAGGGGAAGGGGGAAAAGAATTGTTGGGCTGACTCATGATACCCATAATCCACACCTTGAAACAGAGGATAGGGGGTTAATTACACGTATTATATTAATTAAAAGGAAAAATAGTTTTTGTGGGAGAGTATGGCTCCTACGCCCAGACACAAGGAGCGCAAAATGACTAACCACCCCTATGAAATGAAAAATGAATGCTTCCTCATGCACCCCAATTGGTCCTTGTCTGTCACACCCCGCCTCCACTCACCTGAAGGCTGGCGACATGGACACACACACGTGTCCACAATCCATCCAGGATCCATGATGCAGTACTTTAAGTTCATAAGATTATGAAATGAATTCTAAAATCACATACTTATAATATAAACAAAATATATCAACTGGTGATTTCTATTGATATTTACCATATTTACACAAAAATAATGTTTTCACATCTTGATCATAATTACAGTGATGCCCCCATAGGGCTACATCTATTAAGTACAAAAAGAATAAAAAATAGAAGATGATACTCTCATCCTCAGCGTGCTTTAAATGCATAATCATCGCACACGCATCCATCCTCGTGCGCAATCAGCTCCTCATCCCAAAGGTCACCTCCGTAGAGAGCTGGGACCTCGATCACAATTTTCAAAGGATTTCCTGAATCAACATCTAAAAAGGGGCAACAACAGTGGGTGAGCTTTCACGAAACCCAATGAGGGGTAACACACACAAGCAATCATGACAATCCAAGAAAATTCAATAGTATAAATATTCATGCCCGACCACATCAGTATGAATGCAATTATATGAGTGCAATAACATAATCCATTTATTATCAAGCAAGTCTAAGCAATAATTTCTAAGTCCAAAGGGGGTATAAGTGCTACTGCAACGTAGGTGTTATCCCCAGTTATGAATGTACGTTATCAGTCCCCAAGAATACTAGCTAGTTGTGAGTCAGGAGTGTTCCGGTTCCAAAACCACATCGTTACCCGACAAACCCCTATTAATAATCCTCCCATAATACCACTACACCTAATCCAACATCACATGTAGGGTATACCCGTCACCGAATCAAACATCACGTGAGGGTTTGTCACGACGCTGGAATCTTTGCACCTCAGTCACCAAAAATTGTCCCCAATCACAGACCATCGAATGAGAGAATTAGCCAATACGTAAACCCCTATTGGAAAGGGTTGTAGCACCAGT
This sequence comes from Macadamia integrifolia, assembly GCF_013358625.1. Taxonomy (NCBI): domain Eukaryota; kingdom Viridiplantae; phylum Streptophyta; class Magnoliopsida; order Proteales; family Proteaceae; genus Macadamia; species Macadamia integrifolia. Next base: position 10,116,897 of record NC_056566.1, read on the forward strand.
GTGGTTATTCTAGCCCAGTGCATTCTAATATGCCATAACACAATTCAATCACACTCACACACACCCTGAGCATGCAGTGCCACCGGCCCCAACCATTAGCCACCCTACACCCCAGTCACACACACACACACACTCACCTTGAGCATGCAGTGCCGTCGGCACCAACCGTTGGCCACCCTGCACCCCAGTCACACACCCACACTTGCACACTCACCCTAAGCATACAGTGCCATCAGCACCAATCGTTGGCCACCCGACACCCCAGTCACACACACTCGCACACATGCACAATCATAATCCACATTCTCATGCCACATCAACACTTTACACAAGGAATAATATAATAATATACAAAATGATAAAATTCATCCACATATGCATTATGATGCAAGCATTCCATAAAAACACACAAAATCCCCTCACCTGGTGTTCTAGATGGCGGTAAATAGTTGATAGTTTCATGTTACGTACTCCCATCACTTCTCGGTTCCACTCCTAGGATACATAATGTTTTTAGGTTATTTGGTCATTCAAAGAGGAGTGGGACACTAGGACTTGTGCCCCAATAAAAGGATAAAAATTTAGCTTTAAAATAGTTCACCGGTGGATGGTCATCCGTCGGTGAGTTCATTGGTGGATAAATCCGAAAGGAATGCACATCCTGTAATATTTTCACCGATGGATGCTTACAGGCGGATGATCGTTCACCGGTGGACAAATCCAAAAGGAATGTACATCCTACAATATTTTCACCGGTGGATGGTCCCTGCCTTCACAGTCTTTTTACAGGAGTAATAGTGTGGGTTTTGATGCTTACTTTCTACCTTCCTCTTGGGCCCTCTTATATAGCTCTTAGGGTTTAGGGTTTCCCCTTTCCTTGGAGGAGTCCTCCTCGGGTCCACCTCCTTTCCTTTTAGAGTCCTACTCGGATACATCCTATCCCCTTCGTTGGGGATATTCTCTTCACGGGGTAGACATGGTAGAGTCCTTGCAGCCTCTATTAGGTGGGTGACACGTGTCCAGGTGGGCAACGCGTGTCCTTACCCTACTAGGCAATCAATTTGGTCGTATTAGGAGCCCCCTTACTCCCACCAGGAGACTCTTCCTGTGGGAGTAATCAAATTTTTCATCATCTTTTCTCTTTTCTTTTCTTCTTTTTTTTTTTCTTTTTTTTTTAGTCCCTTCGGCCTTATTCCTTCAGCTTTGGCTTTAGTTCTGCTTGCAATCGAGACCTTCGATCAGCCGATGTGAAGACCTTCGATCAGTCGACGTAAAGACCTTCGGTCAGTTCAGCTTGGCCTTGCCTGAGCCCCCGACCGAGATGGGGACCTTCGGTTAGGTCCACTCGGCATTTGCCTGAGCCCCTAACCGAGGTAAGGACCTTCGATCAGTTCAGCTCGGCCTTACCCGAGCCCCCAACCAAGGTAAAGACCTTCGATCAGGTCCGTTCGGCCTTGGCCTGAACTCCCAACCGAGGTAAGGACCTTTGGTCAGGTCCATTCGGCCTTGGCCTGAACTCCCAATCGAGGTAAGGACCTTCGGTCAGTTCGGCTCGGCCTTGCCCGAGCCCCCGACCGAGGTAAGGACCTTCGGTCAGGTTCGTTCGGCCTTGGCCTGAACTCCCAATCGAGGTAAGGACCTTCGGTCAGTTAGGCTCAGCCTTGCCTGAGCCCCCGACTGAGGTGAGGACCTTCGGTCAGGTCCGCTCGGCCTTAGCCTGAGCCCCCAACCGAGGTAAGGACCTTCGGTCAGGTCTATTCGGCCTTGGCCTAAACTCCCGATCGAGGTGAGGACCTTCAGTCAGGTCCGTTCGGCCTTGGCCTGAGCCCCCAACCAATGTGAAGACCTTCGGTCAGGTCCGTTTGGGCATAAACCTCGAGGGTTGGTACTCGGTGATGTGGCGGGGCCATTAATGCTCAGGCAGTCGTACCGTTTTTCTTCCAGTTATATAGTGTGGGGGTCTATTTATGGGGAACTTTTCTTTTTCCCTCGGAGAGCCTTCCTTCGATCTCGGTGTTCCTTTCGGAGAGCTTACCCTCGGTCTCGGCTTTCTTTTAGTTTAGCAACACTCCGAAAGTAAGTTCCATGTCTTGTTCGTCGGGCTACAGTCCGTCATCCTCCGAGAGGACAAGGTCTAACCGTAGGCGTCAGAGTCTAGGGGAGGTCCGAGGGATGTCCTCGGACTCCATTGATTTTCCCTCTGCCCGCGACTCGTCTCTGCGGCCTCTCCATCTGGGTCCGAGGGTGGCTCAAACGGTGCAGGATTTGGGGAAAGGATTCTCGATTCCCAAGCCCAGACCCACGATCCCTTAGAGGTGGAGGCTCTCCACATTGTTTCCACCATGGATGAGCTAGAACTGGAGGAACTGAGGGCCTCCTTTGATATCTCGGATGCTTTCGAGCTCTGACTGCCCAGACCGTTCGATCGAGCCAGCTATCGAAACTCCGAAGAGTTGTGCTTGTACAAGGAGGTGTTTAAGGCCGGCCTTTGACTTCCCCTCCATCCTTTTTTCGCCTGAATGTTTTGGCACTACGGGATTTATCGGACTTAGCTGACGCCGAATAGATGACGGCAGATGCTCAACTTCGTCGTCCTTTTCTCAAGGCACCAGAGGCCTCTCTCCCTCCCTCTCTTCATCAACTGCTTCTTCCTTCAGGCCTATAAGGGGCTTTCGGGCTGGTACTACTTCTGTCCTCGGAAGGACCTTCGACTGCTGAGCAGTTACCCGACATCGATCCATGGGTGGAAGGAGAAATTCTTCTTCGTGAGGCCGTCCGAGGGAGTGCCCTTCGGCACGGTCTGGGATATCCCTGACCTGAGGTCGGTGAACTTCGCCCCTGCCCTTTTCAGGGCAGACGCCGAGTCAATGGCGATGGCGAGGCGGTAAGAAACTTGCCCTCCAGTCGAGTCCAATAGCCTTAAATCCGACGCCATCCTGTTCAGATTCGGGCTTAGCCTGGGTGAGTTAGGCCAGCCCAAGTTTACTTCCCTCAGGCATCGATATTTTGTACTGACCCCCTTCATTTCTTTATGCAGTGCAAATATCCAGGGCTGAGGCTAGGGCTGTCGTAGTGGAGAGGCAAGCCCAAATAAGGGAGGCCAGGGCACGGGATGCGCAGCAGCAGCAGAGGCCAAAGAGGAAAGAGAAGAAGAAGGGGCCCTCCTCCTCCGAGGCTACCCCTTGAAGAAAAGATCCAGGGCCAAGGGACCAAGCACCGAGGTGGTCCAGGCCCTTGCTGCTCCGGGCCATAACATGCCTGCCCGAGACTCCTCCCCCATTACGGACTTCAGAAGCCCGAGGGTAGGGAACGTGAGAGCCGAGGTCAGATTTGTCCCTCAGTGGTCGGTCAAAGAAGACGACACATTGTTAGTAGGGCGTGTTGCTCGTGAGTTGGTAATAAAGGGCAGTCTTCCTCAAGATGCTGTCGAAGCTCAACGGCAAGGGACGGCGGCCATGGTAATGAGCACCTACATCTTTATGGCAAGGGTAAGCTTCGGTCCTCCAACCTTGGTTTCTTTATTGTCGCAACATTCTGACCATTGGTGTCTTATGTAGGCCCAAAACGAAATGGGTCAGTTGGCGATTCAGGCCGAAGCTATAGGCCAAGACCTCGAGGCTACCGAACGAGAGAAGTCGATCCTGGAGAATGAGCGTTTGGTTCTCCTAGAGAAGGTGGAGCACCTAGAAGCGGACCTCCTCCTTACGCGCCAGGAATGCGATCGGAAGCTTACGGAGCTGAAGGCGCAGATGAAGGCAAGGGTTCAGGAGGCTCAGGCCCGAGGGGCCAAGAAGTATAGATCCTCCGAGGACTTTCTTGAAGAGATCAAGCATGCCATCGCCCCTGGGTTCACATGGGTGCTACCAAGGTCTAAGACTGAGTCCTCGAGTATTACCCAGGGGTCTTTTTCGAGGACAGCGGGCTCATCTTCAAAGAGGAGTGTATTGAGGCGGCCCCATCAGCCACCGAGGTTGCCAATGCTGACGACGGAGGCTGTAGTGAGGAAGGTGAGGTTCAGCCACAACGCGAGGTGCCTCTGACTCCCGGTCACGATGGCTCCGATCGGGAGACCCACCATGTCGAGGATGAGGTCGTGAATCCGATGGACGCCCCCTGAAGCCACCCTGGGTCTTAGCTCAACCTTTGAGCTCCTCTTTTTTTTTTTTTTTTTTTCTTATATGAGCCTTCGGGCTTCTTCATGTAATCTCAGCCTTCAGGTCTTTTCATGTACTCTTGGCCTTCAGGTCTTTTCAATAAATGTATTTCCCTTTCTTCATATGCTTCGACTTTCGCTTTTTCATGTTCTTTCTGGTAAGGTGATCCTTACCCCGTAGGTAGGTGCAAGAAGGCCGAAACCCATTGTTGGCTGCCTAAGGATTTGCATGTCTCTACTTTAGCATGGCTCAGTCCCTCTCCCTCGGCTTATCTGAGAGGTTTCCCGAGTCCGAGGGCTATGGACTTTTAAGGGATCTTTAACAAGTGGGGTTTTCACCAAGTGTTGTGTTCCCCCTCAGCTCCGGCCAAAGGGTCTTTTAAACTCTGGTATTGATCCAAAAATCCAGCCGAGGGCAGATCCTTCGGCCATCGTCACTCCCTACCAAATTGAAGACCTTCGGTTAGGTCCCCTCGGCCATTGGCCTAAGCCCCGAACTGAGGTAGGGACCTTCGGTCAGCTCGGCTTGGCCTTTACTTGAGCCCCCAACCGAGGTAAGGACCTTCGATTAGTTTGGCTCGGCCTTACCTGAGCTCTCCACCGAGGTAGGGACCTTCAGTCAGCTCGGCTCGGCCTTTGCCTGAGACCCCGACCGAGGTGAGGACCTTCGATCAGCTCGGCTCGGCCTTTGCCTGAGCCCCCAACCGAGGTGAGGACCTTCGGTCATATCAGCTTGGCCTTTGCCTGAGCCCCCAATCGAGGTGAGGACCTTTGGTCAGGTCCACTCGGCCTTGCTTGAGTCCCCAACCGAGATAAGGACCTTCGGTCGTATCCGTTCGACAGAGTTAAGGTCACCAAACAGGAGAGTTCCTCTCAATTGCCGTAAACCAGCTTTCGTATTTTTCATGAATAAGATCCTCCGGAGTTTAGGATGAGGAATTACGACTTGCAAGTGCATAAGAGCAAAAATTACAAAAACAAGTGTGCTTGGTACTTCACTACTGATAGAATTTTCTTAAGTTCTCAGAGTTCCACGATCGGGGTATCCTTTCTCCCCCCATAGTCTCCAGGTGATACGAACCTGGTCGTATTACCCTTGAGACTCTGTAGGGACCTTCCCAATTTGGAGCTAGCTTCCCTTGATGTGTCGGGTCTGATACTTCAGCCCTTCTGAGGACGAGGTCACCCATTCTGAACTCGTTCTTTCAAACTTTGGTGTTGTAGTGCCTCGCCACCCTCTGTTGATAAGCGGCCATCATTTTTTGCAAGGTGTCCCTGACTTCGGCCAAGAGGTCTAAATTCTCTCGGAGTCCTCCATCGTTTTCTTCTTCATTGTAGTACAGAATCCTATGGGTTACGGCCCCTATCTCCACTGGAAGTACAGCTTCAATGCCGTAAGTTAAAATGAAGGGTGTTTCTCCGGTGGCTGATCTCTCAGTTGTGCGGTAGGCCCAGAGGATGTGGTGCAACTCGTCTGCCCATAGCCCTTTGGCATCATCCAGTCTCTTCTTTATTCCTTGAAGCAGGGTACGATTGGTCACCTCTGTCAGCCCGTTGGTCAGTGGATAACCGATAGACGAGGGCATCACAGAACAAGCCAAAGGTCGGGTTGGCGAACTGAGTTACATTGTCCGTTACCACAACCCGAGGGATTCCAAATCAATAGACTACCACCCTCTGGAAGAAGTCCCTTACGTTCTTTTCGCTTATCGTCGCCAGTGCTTCGGCTTCTGCCCTTTTCATGAAGTAGTCTACCACCACCACGACAAACTTTCTTTGTCTCGTGGCCAGGGGGAATGGGCCCAGGATGTTGATTCCCCACATGGCGAATGGTATTGGGCTCGATAGAGATGAGAGCTCGGTAGAGTGCTGCCTAGGAACGGGGGCGAACATCTAACACTTGACGCACTTCTTGACTAATGATTCTGTGTCCTTCCTCATTGTCGACCAGTACAGGCCCTGCCTTAGCACTTTATGTGCCAAGGCCCAAGCTCCCAAGTGTTGGCCGCATATCCCTTAATGCACTTCTCGGAGTGCGTACTCGCCATCGGTGGGGTTCAGGCACTTGAGGTACGGCACGGTAAACCCTATTTTGTAAAGCATCCCGTCCTTCAGAAGGAATCGTGCTGACCTCATTCGTACCTTCCTTGCCTCGTCCTTATTCTCCGAGAGTGTTCCTTCCTTCAAGTATTCGGTTATGGCATCCATCCAGTTGTGGCCTTATTCGTCTACGGGTAATACCTCTTGGGGTCTTTTGATACTTGGCTATGGTAGCACTTCAAAATACACCGATCGTCCGAGGTCAGTGAACGGAGGTGGCCAACTGCGATAGTGCGTCTGCACTAGCATTCTCTTCCCGTGGCACCTGCCTTATCTCAAAATCCTTGAAGATTGTTATTCTTTCTCGCACTATCTTCAAGTACCCAGCCATCCTTTGTTCCTTGGCTTCGTAGTCTCCATTCACCTGTCGTACCACGATCTATGAATCACTATGCACCACCAGCTCCTGTATCACCAAAGCCCGAGCCAGATTAATTCTGGCTATTAACGCTTCGTATTCTGCTTTATTGTTGGAGGCATCGAAGTCGAACCGTAGGGCGTACTCTATCTTGAAACCTTCGGGGCTGACCAATATGATTCCTGCACCGCTTCCTGCGCTATTGGAAGCACCATCCACATACAATGCCCAAGCCTTTTCTCCTCGGTCCTCGGCAAACTCCTAGGGATCATCAGGGAGCGTCATCTCGGCAATGAAGTCTGCGAGGGCTTGTGCTTTAATTGCGGTTCTCAGTTTGTACTGGATGTTGAATTCTCCCAACTCTATGGCCCAGTTTACCAGGCGACCAGACATATCCGGCCGCTGCAGTATCTTCTTCAGGGGCTGGTCTGTGAGTACGTATACCGTATGTGATTGAAAGTAGGGCCTCAGCTTTCTTGCCGTTGTTACTAGGGCATACGCCACTTTCTCCATCTTTCTGTATCTTGTTTCGGCATCTAGCAGGGTTTGGATGACGTAGTATATTGGCCGTTGTTGCCTTCCTTCTTCCTTCATCAGTACTACGCTTATCGCCACTGCTGATACAACAAGGTACAACTGCAAGGTATCCCCGGTGTTTGACTTTGTCAGCAGTGCGGGTGCGGCCAGGTACTCCTTCAGTTGTTCAAAGGACTTTTCGTACTCCTCCGTCCATTCGAACTTTTTGGTCCCCTTTAGGGCTTTGAAGAAAGGGAGGCACCTGTCAGCCGACCGAGACATGAATCACCTTAGGGCGACGACCCGACCTGTTAGCTCCTGGACTTGCTTCACATTCTGGGGTGACCTTATATCCTTAATGGCTTGTATTTTCATCGGGTTGGCTTTAATTCCCCTCTCCGAGACAATGAAGCAGAGGAACTTTCCCAAGGCTACTCTAAATGCACACTTTGTCAGGTTTAGCTTCATGTCGTACTGCCTCAGCACCTGAAATGCCTTTTCTAAGTCTTGAATGTGTCATTCTGCCTTCAGGCTTTTTACGAGCATATCGTCCACGTACACCTCCATGGTTTTACCGATCATCCCCTTGAAGATTTTATTCACCAACCTTTAATAGGTGGCCCCTACGTTTTTTAGCCCGAAGGGCATGACTTCATAGCAGTACAGTCCCCCCTCGGTCACGAAGGATGTTTTCGGGACATCAACCTCTAACATCTTGATCTGATTGTACCCCGGGTATGCATCCATAAAGCTCAGTGCCTCGTATCCTGCCGTGGCATCAATGAGGAGGTCTATTTTCGACAGGGGGTATGCGTCCTTTGGGCAGGCTTTGTTCAAGTCGGTGAAGTCGATGCAGATCCTCCACTTTTCATTTGCCTTCGGGACCATCACCACGTTGGATATCCACTCCGGGTATTGGATCTCGCGGATGAACTGGGCCTTCAACATCTTCTCTACTTCTTCATCTATTTTCTACTGCCTTTCGGGGGCAAAAGTCCTCTTCTTCTGTTGCATCGGCTTCTTTACC
>NC_056566.1:10125070-10185018 GCF_013358625.1 Macadamia integrifolia
ATGCCATCATGAATATGCTATGTAGATTAGTCATTCCTCACATTGTTATGCATGTGTGCTATGTTTACTTACTAAATGCCAATTGAATGAGATGTTTATATGTTGAATGTGGACATCATTGTGCATGATGCATTGATAGACTAGATGCCATAGTCGGCTTGAAAACGAGTGCATTGGTGGCCCGTGGTATGGGACACGATGGCACTATGCAATCGTACTATTGTCATATAGGAGCATGCGGTATTAAGATTTTCACTGTCCCATGCTACGACCCTTCCCAACAGGGGTTAAGGTGTTGGGTTACTATTTGGGGGGAAGCAGTGGTCGCGGTTGTCGGGTCACTATGGCTGTTAGACATAACGCCCAGCGGGTCAATAGGACAATCGACAACCCCCGTGGTACATTCAAGAGGGCCAATCGTACTGCTTTTAAATTGCTGGAGTCAGCACCTTTAATTTTAGTCATTTACTTTTCTGTTGAGAGCCGGTGGACGGCATTGTCTTTACTTTTCTGAGTACTCACGGTGGGCCTTCTACGACAGCCCTATGGGCGTATCGCGGGATGGAGTTCGCGGCTCGTACCCGGAGTTTACGCGCACTGTGGCTGTAGTAGCACTAAAACCAAGGACTTAGTAATGTTGCTTAGGTGGATGTGAATTAAAATGTATTGCATAGCATGTAGTGCATATGATGTGTTTTGTTGTGTGGACTGCTGTGTGGTCCATCTTACCACTTACTGAGCTAGTGAGCTCATCCCACGTGTGCACCCCTTTTTAGATGATTTTGCAGGTCATACATCGGAGGAGCATGGGGTGGGTCCCACAGTCGAGTTTCCTGAAGAGGACTGGTGGACCCCTGAGGAGTTAGAGCACGGCATTGACTGCTCCTGCGAGAGTTGTGTTGCGGGACCGCAGTGCTGAGGCTGAGCTGTGCTCCATTTCTGAGGCCGAGCTGAGCTCTACCATGCGATGCCGAGCTGGGCTCAACCCTTGATGCCGAGCTGATCTCTAGCCTTGATACCGAGCCGAGCTGTGTACTTTGATTATTTTGATGGATTACCTTATGTACTTGATATTTGAATTTTATTTTTCTTGTGTAAATATCATGCCTTCAGGCCCACATGTATATAACTATTGTATCACAATTCGGGTATCAAGTATTATGGGATTATTCATAGGTAAAACTTAGTTTTCTGCTGATCTGATGAGCTTATATTAGTCATGTGTATGCTGTGGTGGAATACAGTATCAGATGATCCTGGCAGGTTTAGGTTAACCGGTGTTAACCCGGTCACTGGCCCGGTTCAGTGAGAACGGGGTGTGACAATATGCGTCCTTCGGGCAGGCTTTGTTCAGGTCGGTGAAGTTGATGCAGATCCTCCACTTTCCATTTGCCTTCGGGACCATCACCACGTTGGATATCGACTCTGGGTATTGGATCTCACGGATGAACTGGGCTTTTAGCATCTTCTCTACTTCTTCGTCTATTTTCTGCTACCTTTCGGGGGTGAAAGTCCTCTTCTTCTGTTGCACCGGCTTCTTCACCGGATTAACATTCAGATGATGCTCCATTACCTCTCGATCTATTCCAGGCATGTCTGAAGCCGACCAAGTGAAGACGTCAGAGTTGTTTTAGAGGAATGAGATGAGTTTTTCTCGTTGTTGCCTTGGCATTGTAGCCCCGATCTAGAATTGCCTAGCATTATCCCCCTCTTCGGCCTCAACTTGTACTAGATCCTCAGCCGGTTCCCCCCGTTGATAACTGGCGTCATCGCGCAGATCCTCTATTGGGAACGCCTCATCCTCCTTTTCTCTTCCCCATAAGGTAGTGGCGTAGCACCTCCGGGATGCCTCCTGATCGCCTCGACATTCTCCGACATCGTTCTTGGTTGGGAATTTCATCTTGAGATGGGGTGTGGAGACGACAGCCTTTAGTAGATTCAAACCAACCCTCCCTAGTATGGCGTTGTAAGCCGAGATAATGCCTACTACCAGGAAGTTGATCATGACTGTTACTTGGCGATCTCCGATGCCGGCTCTTACTGGCAACTCAATCGATCCTTCCACTTTTACTGGGACGCCGGAGAATCCTTGCAACGGGTGTTCGACTTTCTTCAACTTTCTCTCGTCCAAGCCCATCTTCTGGAAAGCCTCAAGGAACAGGATATCAGCTGAACTGTCGTTATCCACTAAGATCCTCTTCACTCTGTAATCCGCTATGGTCATGGTGACTACCAGGGCATCATCGTGCGGAGTGTGCACCCCTTCCAGATCGTTGTCTGAGAAGGAAATAACCGTCTCCATCCTCGCCTTCTTGTTCGACCATTTAGCCACATATACACTTCTCGCATAGGCTTTAGCTTTCCTGGCCGAGACTAAACTTTCTCCAGCGGCTAGGCCTCCACAGATTGTCGTTATAACCCTAGTTGGGCTCTTATTCTCATCCCACAGGCGATGGTCAGCTTCTTTGGGTGTCCGATCCCTTTGTCGTTCCTGATTGCCTCTGCAGGCTGGCCCCCTTCTTTCATAGCGGCATCTGCCATCTCTCCGACGGTTGTCCCTACGGTCATTACCGTCTTGGGCATCCTCCTTTTCGTGGTCCACGAATCGGCCTAGATATCCTCTTCGGATCATTCCTTCTATTTCCCCCTTGAGGTACCAACAATCTTCGGTGTCGTGGTCGTGGTCCCTGTGGAAGTGGCAATATCTGTCCATATTGCGTCTCTCAGGGTGTCGTCCCATCTTCCCTGGCCACTTCATGGCTCTGGCATCCGGGGAGTCCTTTATCTGCATTAGTACATCCATTCGTCTCCGGTTCAAGGGTACGTATTTCTCAAACTTCCTTGGCGGACTGGGTGCCCGACCGCGCTCAGACTTTCGTCTTTTGCCTTCTTCAGAGGGTTTGTCGTCGCCCCTTGAGATCCTTTTCCTTCCCGTCTTCCTTTCAACTTCTTCATTGGCTTGGAGGGTTTCTTCCATCTGGATGTACTTATCGCACCAAGCTCTCAGCTCGGCCAGGTTCCTCGGTGTATGCTTCGCCTAAGACCTTTTCAGCTCCTTATCCTTGACGCCTCCCAGTAGGCCTGTGAACTCTTCTTCGGGTCCAAACCTCTGATCGTGATCTTCTCTTGTTGGAAGCGCTTCATATAGTTCCGCAGTGATTCTTCTTCATGTTGCTTGACATTGGCCAAGTTCAACGTAGTCTTCTGAAGGGGTTGGCTACTGAAGAATCCCTTCACGAAGAAGTAACTTAGATCGCTAAAGCTGTGGATCGACTTCGTCGACAGACGGTTGTACCATAGCATTGCCACTCCTCTGAACGTCAATGGCAGGGTGTGACACATAACGTTTTTCGAGACTCGATGGAACTGCATAGCGACCTTGAAGCCTTCCAGATGATCGACGGGGTCCCCAGACCTGTCGTAAGTGTCATACTTTGGCTGGCGAAAGCCGATCGGGAGTGGATCCCTCATGACCTCATCAGCTAGAGCCGTGTCATTAGTGAGGTCTGGCTCACAAGCTCCCGTCTGATTTTCTGTCACCTTCTTGATCTCATCTTTCAGGTCTAGGATCATTTGCTTTAACCCCGAGTCCTCGTGTCTCTGTTCATCTCCTTAGCGTGGTTCCCCATGTCGGTCTTCGGCGGCACGCCGCGTCCTTCCCCTGGGTGTGGGACTTTCCCTCATTGCTCAGTTTCAAAAATTATGACTAGACCTTATCGATCCTGTACTGCTCCGGTCCTCGTCTCAAGCTCTCTCGAGCTGGATATGGGGGCCTGGCGATGCTCCGCAGGTCTTCTGGGAGACAGCTTTGGAGACCTCCTTCATTGCCTCGATCATTCGGTCATATTTGTCCTGGAGGGCTTCAAACTGCTCCCTCGTCATATATTCCTACGCTCCAGGAGGGGGCGGAGGATTACTATCTCCGCACACTGAATATTCGGCCGAACGCTAGTACCTCACGGAACCTTCCCGATCATCGTTCTCCCTTTTTCGTCCAATTTCCATCGCGGAACCTTCTCGGATACATCCTATCCCCTTCGTGGGGGATATTCTCTTCACGCGGTTGACGTGGTAGAGTCCTTGCAGCCTCTATCAGGTGGGTGACACATGTCTAGGTGGGCGACGCGTGTCCTTACCCTACTAGGCAATCAATTTGGTCGTATCACTTATATACCCATTTTAGTCTCAGGCCTACTACGAATTGGTATCGGTAATATTGTTAAATAATCTAGCCTCCATGGCGAAGAACAAACATTTACGTATTAGGAACTCTGACCTTAACATTAATGTTCTAAGTTATTTTAATTATGAATTTTTCTTCCTCCATAAAATAAAATAAAAACCTACAAATGCACAAAATAAAAGTGCTTCCAAATTGATAGCTTAGATGCAAGAGAATAAATAAAAAAGTTAGTTCAGAATCACAATAAAGCATCAACAAGATTAAATCACCAAAACTCCCTCACCAAGCCAAAATTACAAGAGGGCGGGGCTAAGCACGTAATAGATGAAGAGGCTATTTGCTTGTTTTGCCTTGAAACCCAATCTCCGAGCCTTGTCAGGGCGCGTGGGTCTGGTGACCTGGACGATCAATGGGAGCTGCCTGTACTCCCAGCATCTAACCCTCTGCAAAAATCTTATAACATCCGATTGCTTCTTCCTCCATAGCTCAGAGACGTACTTGTAAGCCCCTAATATATCACCAATAAAAACAAAAGTATCATCTATCAAAATATCAATGATTTCCAAAGGGTCAAAGACCCAATGTCAGATCTTGATACGAAATGAGCCAAAGGATTACAACAAGAACTCATAATAAGAAATCCGATCACAAATATACATGCGAAAGCCAAAGTAGAATAATAATTAGACGATTAAGAAGAAGAAAAAGCTCCATTCCACTTCCAAATTACACTCAGTACCCTAAGTGTTGGACCTAAAGTGTAAGGCCACTGCCAGTCTCTCAAAAGAGGTCTTGTGAAGGAAGGTGTGCACTTTATTACTTATAGCATCCTCCTCCACAGCAGTCACATTCACGAGTCGAGCTGGGATCTAGGTAGAGACTTTGGACCCTCTCCATACAGTCGATATGGGCACCAACACTAAGCTAAAATTTTTCTTTCTATTTTCATTCATAAATCAAAGAAACCGAAAACTCAATACCCTAGCAGCCGAAGTTGTATTATATATTCTATAAACAAACACACTATAAGTCTCTCGACCTTCAATGTAGAAGAACAAAGAACGAAGTAGAGAGATTTGGCTTACCCATGGTGGATCCAAACTTACACAGTCGCTAGGGTTTTGCGTTGCAATGGCTTCAACCCTTTGATGAGATACCAGCATTATAAGAAGATGAGACACATGAGCCCCAATCTCGGCAGCTCATTGGTAAAACTACTGCAATTATGAAAACAGTCTTAAATTGATCATAAATAACAAAAATGACCTCTGGAGACTGGACCACTGGTTTTGAATCTTTTGACTTCAGACTAAAATTTCATTTGCTTTGGCACACTTTGATGAGACACGCCTGATCTAAAACAAAAAAAATTGAGGGTGAAACTTGGGCCTCACCAAACTACGTACACCGATCATGTATATTGATTTTTTTTTTTTCTTTTTCAATAGAGCCATAAAGGCCAGCGTGGTTTCTGTGTTAAGATACATGGAAGGGCAAAATGATGGGTTGGGCTCCTCTACTATGCATAAGGGGCGGCAACGCAGATCGGACGCTCAGGAGCACCTCAAAGCGTGCACCCAGGTATTGGGTTCCATGACGAGCGCTCCCGGGCGTCTGATCTGCACTGCAGCCCCTTGTGCGCAGGAGAGGAGTCGGATCCCAAATGATCGCCTACCTCACATGAAAGGTGAAAATTTGGCCACTGTTGATGCTTTCATGTGTGCTCCCATTGATCCCTATGTTGGTGTAGGAGCCATGCTACTTTCCACAAAACCCTCTCTTATATTTTTTTTATTTATGGATCGAGAATTTCTGGTCAGTCACCTCATATAAGAATCTTTTGAAAGGCATTTTTTGGATCATTAAATATAAGTGCCATGATTCTTATGTGTTGATTTGAAATAAATATTTATAACAATATATATATATATGTGTATTGCATGATATAATTGTACAAAAAATGAAACGTGAGGCCTATGGTGATAAAAAGTCGTATATTTCGAAACCCTCTTTTACTCTCGAGACCCCACTTCCTTGACCAAAACTTTGGATCCCTCTTTTCCTTTCAAACCCCCATTTCCTCCCTAACCAGAACTCCTTTGCCCATATCGTCTCTCTCCAACACCTCTGCCTTCTGAACAAAGAATCAAATGAGGTCTGTTTTTTATTACTGGTACGAAATACTTGGAGAGAGAACCTAAAAACTAAGTTCGTAGGGGGCATTCCTCTCCCTGTCTCTCTCTCTCTCTCTCACATTGTGCATCTTATGGTGGATTTCGTGTTAGGGTTTTTAATTCTTGAGGAGTTGAGAAGACTCTGATTTATCTTTACGGACTTGAGTTATTGTGGTTTTTAGACGTCGACGTTGAGCTACGAGGTTAAAAGAAAACTATAAAGCCTCTCTCTCCATTCTGGTAGCTGAGTTAATACTCTAGTTTATCTCTATGATTACGTTTATAGACTAATCGTGTTTTTACCCTTGTTGTGAGGTGTGGGTTTTTTTTTTTCATTTCATTTCCCTTTTTTTTTTTTTTTTTTTTTTTTTTTTTTTTGAAAAAGCGTTTACAAGCCTCCCTTTTCTGCTACTTGGTGGGTGCTCTTTCTAAGTGGATGTTTTTGGCGTTCAATGGTCGACCACTCGCTCCATTTGCCGAAATTTTAAGTTTAGGTATTGGTGATACAATATTCATTTTACTGTCTTTGATCAGATCCATTTAGCCATTTTTTGCTCTTAGTAGGTTTGTTCATCAGTGAGTTCATTTACTTATCTCAATTAAGTAACTATTTGATTGAAATGCTGATTAAGGTTTCAGTTAATCTGCATTTTGATGAAATGGGTGTCTATTAAATACTCAAATAGGGTTTAATCTATTACTTTGATATAGTGGATATCTGTTAAATGCTCATCTCATCTGCACATCTTATTTTGCTTTTAGTAAAACTCATTTGCCCATCTCAATTAAGCTTGAAACTGGGTTCACTGCTGTTCAATGGATAACATGAGTGCTCTTGTGTGAGAATTTATACAAAAGGTTTATTTGATTTGATAATTTAGAAGAATCTAT
This sequence comes from Macadamia integrifolia, assembly GCF_013358625.1. Lineage (NCBI taxonomy): Eukaryota > Viridiplantae > Streptophyta > Magnoliopsida > Proteales > Proteaceae > Macadamia > Macadamia integrifolia. The sequence continues at coordinate 10,132,319 of NC_056566.1, forward strand.
TAAGAAACGAACTAACAGTAGTCGAATTTTTTTGGATATTTTTACTTGTTGAAGCTCCTCAATTCAGGTTGCTTTCATTTTATGGCTTTGTAAGTGTGTGTGTGTAGTGGGGGGGGGGGGAGCAGATTAAGAAAAAAAAACCATGAGAGGAAAGGGAAAATAGAAAGGGGAAAAAAATTGATGATTTAGAGTATATTATTGGAAAAGACAATCTTCTTTTTTCTTTTGATCCTTCTTCTTTGATTCAGGGTCTGCATTGCATTACAAATTTTATGGTTTGTAATTCAGGGTCTATATTTCTCTCATTTTAATGTTTACTGCTTTCATTATGATAAATCTAAAAACCCACTAGCCAACTGAACTCCAATTGGATGAACACAAGTACATAATTGTATAAGGACCAATATGGGACTTTATCATATACATATCGTAGGGTACTGTGAGACCTATTAGATTATTTTGAATATTTGGACTATAATTGGTAGAATTTGATATTGATTAAGCATTGCTTATTGCTTGATTTCATGTGATGACACTTCTTTAATTAGGAGACATCCATTTACTCGTTTTATATAACTTTTAATTATGATATGTTCATACACTCGTAGAGTTTTTAGGGGCACAAAAAAATGGAACATGATAGTGGAATATTAGATACTATTGTTAATGGAATTATGATAGAGACTATTATACAATATACACAATTAGGTGAGTTTTCCCTTGAAACACTTTCGATATGACAAAGGATATAAAGTAATATTGCATTTAATTATGTATTTTGTTTTGTAAGTGAGGAGTCCATAGGTTCTCTGAAGAACGATTTCTTCAATAACGAAGAAGAAAAACGATGGCCAAAAAAAAAAATAGCCAGTTGTCAGAGACTTCATGCATAAGGATGAGAGAGAAACGAAGAACACCTCCCCCAAATGCAAAGAAGGGATGTGTATTCTATTGTACATTTTCATTTCAAAATAAGGTATCCATTACTACGTAAATCACTGTATCATATGATCATCTACCCATGGAAATGGATGAAAGGTCTAAATGTTCATATGCCATTTAGAAGGACTGAATTACTCCCGACCAATAATATGATTAGCTGAGGAGCTAACCAGAAAAATATTCAACTATTGTTAGTTCATTTCTCAATAGACTCTTCTAAATTATCAAATCAAATAAAACTTCTGTAGAAATTCTCAAACAAGAACACTCAGGTTATCCACTCAAATTCTTCCATGTAATTCATATGATTATTTTGTTAACATTGCTTAAACAAAGAAATCTAATTGAAGAAGTGCTGAAGCAATTTGGAGACATAGACAAAGACATCAAAAGTTTTAGGTATATAACCTACCTATGAATGAAACCTCAATCCATGGCAGGGAACCATTCCCAAGTATAGCATACTACCACACACACCAATTTCTTAGTCAAAGATATCAAACAAGTAGAACCTTAACCCTTGCATCTTTCAATGAGGTGCTAGGTTTACTATACAGAACTCAGGCCAACCACTGCATAATTGTCCGCCATGGCAGTATATGTGGCAAGCCATTTGGTTTCATCAAAAAGATCTGAGTAAAAGATCATTGATCCATAAATGAAAGAAAATAAATACGGAACGATTCATGAAGATCGATAAGCATGCACGACAAACACTACAAAAACACATTTTAGGCATACCTGAATCCATGGTTGAAGAATAAGAACTCCTCAATGTCTTCTTGTATACTCCTCGTACAACACGATCAATGTTAGTCTTGTCTACCTTCTTTCCCTTTTGCTTTTGGTCTTTAGCCTCACTTAATGGGTCAGTGATAACTATATATAGGGGTGAGGGTAGGGACTAACCCTGCAATAAAATTAGGGTTTCCTCCCCATTAAGGAAACAATACCTTAGGTCCACACATAGTAATAAATATTTCATAACATTAAGGTGTGCTAATAGAATCCAATATCTCTATAGAGATCACTTACCAATAATATTGGATTCTTTCTGTTTACTCCATCTGTAGTCAACACCACTAAACCGATTTTAGAAACAAATCTTTGACTATGCTAGCCCACCTAATAGGAAATCTTACAATAAATACCCACATAAAGAAGTCATACAAGACTTAATAATCTAATCTAAATCTATAAGACTAAAACTGAAGTTTATCCAAATGAATGAATTATACAATACAGAATATTCATCCTCGATGAAAAAAGCGATCCAAGTATAATCAAATAATAAAAAATATGCATCTTCTAATGATAGATACAATGCTTAAATGTGTTTATCTGTTGATAAATAGTGCTTATTTTATATATTTAACCTCATCGGTCCCCTAGAGCATAGCATTGTTAAGGAATGAGACTTTCCAGATGAAGCCACCATAACCACATTTACCCATTCAATTCAGAAGCTCAGAGAAGCAACAGGAACAATGGGGGCATTTTAGAGGTTTCAAGGGCAGTTAAGTTCTGGAATCAAGTAAAACTGAAGACAAATGCAAGTATCGTCGCTCTAAAGTTTTGGCTTTTCTTTGGTGGTTTTAGGCAAAACCCTAAAATCTCTTGGGCAATGAAACTCCAAGGAACCTACTATCCTTAATCTCAAGTTTATTCAACAAGCTCTCATACCGTGAGATACTGTGAAGAGGTTCCACTCCAGAACAAGAGGCAATCAACGAAAGTGTATTCCCATACAGTTGGTCATGCGCATCTATTTTTATAAGTATTTTTTATTCAATAAAATAGAAATCCATATAGTTCCAAATCAACATATAAAATTTAACCCCGTCACAATTTCTTTATACATTAAAAAAAATATATATATATATATATATAATTTAAATTTTTTAAAATCCAACGGTCCAAAACATCTCCCTCAAAAGGTTCTTATATGGGATGTTCGACCAGAGAACCCCAACCCTAAAAATATATGTAAAATATATCATTACCAAATGTGGCAAGAAATTTAAATAGTTTATACAAACACATGATGATGATTTTAAAAATTCTTTTTCTAAATTTGAAACTTTTACTTCCTTTCCAACAAGATTATTGATCGAGTTACTCATTGTGCATCTGCACTCATAATTCTCTCTTGAACCCGAAGGATATTACTCTTCCATTACAATGTTTTTGATTGTTGGTAGTTCCTGGTCACAAAGTAACTGACCTTTTTATTTATTCATCAAAAATGCTTGGCCATCTGATGCAAGCAATGTTACCATCATGTTTTCATCTGTCCAATTAGGATATGCGGATTTAGTGATGAGATAGGTCAAATTTCTTCATTTGAGGCTCACAAGATCTTTGGTTTCTTAAATTTTTTTACTTCTTTTTTTGGTAACGATGGAAGAAATCCTTGTGATTTTGGTGATACAGTGAACAATCATCAATGATTGCCTCATTAGAACTTTTTGGCTCTTTAAAAGGAAACATGGAAGGGAAGTTGGGGGAGATGGTTAATGTCTTAATTATTCAGACATCAGTATTTGTTTCTTCTACACTACTTTCAAGTGAGGGTGTCAATTTGGGACCAAAATCAGGAACCGTCTCAGAACCATTAGAGTCCCACTAAAACCTAGTACTGGACCACCCATTAATAAACGAGACAGTAATGGAATCTAATTTTGGTATCGAATAATAAATGTGACGGGACAATTCTAGAACAACAACAACCATAGCCTTATCCCAACTAAATGGGGTAAGCTTTGTGGGTCCGATATGAAAATTTGAAAATAAGGAAGCTCAAGAGAGAGGTTAAAATGAAGAAAAATGGAGATAAGAGAAAGTAAAGCAGTAGAGAAAGACGCATCATGGGAACATCCCCTATAAGAGGTCAGCAACACGGGTCCTTGTCCTCCACAAAATTTTATCCGAAGTCATATTAGGATCGAGCTCTACTTTATGTTTATCTTTCTGAACCACTTTGTCAATAATCATCTTAGGCCTACCTGTACCTTTTCTGGCTCCCTCCAAATGAATCTGATCACTCTTCCTTACTGGGGCATCCATAAGTCTCCATTAACATGTATATACCATCTCAATCAGCTCTCACGGAGCTTGTCCTTAATTAGTGCAACCTTCAAATCATTTCTAATACATTCATTCCTTACCCTATCTCTCCTGGTCTTGCCACACAACCCTCTCAATATTCTCATCTTTGCTACACTCAGTTTATTCAAAGTACTCTTCTTGACTGCCCAACACTCCGCTCCATACGTCATAGTTGGTCGTAGAACTGTCCTGTAAAATTTTTCCTTGAGTTTAATAGACACTCTTTTGTCATATAGCACTCCTAATGCACCTCGCCATTTCATCCACCCCACTTTAATCCTGTAAGCAACATCATCTTCTATATATCCCTTTTTGTCAATGATGGACCCCATGTATTTAAAACAGTAGCTCTGGGGTAGTCCCTGTTCCCCCAGTTTCACCACTCCCTCCCTCCTCTAAATTAACTGAAGGGGCACATCATTTATTATGTCTTTGTTCTGCTTATCCTAAAACCTCTTGATCTCAAGGTTGATCTCCATAGCTCTAGTTTAGCATTAATCTCATTCACAATTTCATCTATCAAAACAATATTATCAGCAAATAGCATACACCACGGAACCGAGTCTTGGATGTGCCTGGTTAGATCATCCATAATGAATGCAAACGACTACGAATTTAGAGCGACTCCCTTATACATGTCCTTAATAATATATACATAGTTAATCATACGCATTCTCTTCTGTAGGACATGCCAAATTAACTCTCTCGATACTCTGTCATAGGCTTTTTCTAGGTCTATAAAGACCATATGGAGGTCTTTTTTGTGGGCTCTAAATACTTCGATAAGCCTTCTTAGGAGGTAAATAGCCTCTATTGTGGATTTTCCTAGAATAAAATTGAATTGATTCTCCAATACCTTAATTCTTAGGTGGGTTTCAATATCTTTTTCCCAAAATTTTATGACATGACTCATAAGTTTTATGCCTCTGTAGTTGTAGTTCTAGGCATCACCTCTATTCTTATAAATCAGAACCACAATACTTCTCCTCCATTCATCTGGCATAGTTTCAATTCTGGTACCAATACCGAAATACCAATTAGGTACCAAATGGAACCAGAACCACCAGTACCATTGCAAAAGATATATTTTTGTGCTTTGATTCAAGTTTTATTGCTATAGTTTGATGTATTTGAGTGGTCTTTCTTATCATAGAGGTTTCAGTTAATAGACCTTTAGTTTTATTACTATAAACTTATATGGTGATAACATTGAAACTATATTGTGGATTGTTTATTTGGTTATCATTAATTTTTAATTGTTTATTTTTTAAAAGCTTTGAAGAAGTAAAATTGTGAAATGATCATGTTTTTGTATTTTAATTTGCTTTCTAAAGTAAGGCACCTTAAATCTCTTGATAATGAAAAATCCACAACTTTTCCATTGTGCTTGTAACCGTTTAAAAACCGATACCATCACATCCATCAGTAAACGGGACTAGAATCTAAGTTTAATCCCATTGACTAATAGGACGGTACTGAGATTAGCACCTTTGGTACCAATACAGACCCATCAAAAACAATCTCAATTGACACCCTTACTTTCAAGCTAACTAATACACTTATAAGAGGCATCCTACACCAGGCTACACCTGACAAAAGGAAAATTTTCCTGTAAATTATTATTTCCCACTGCTAGCTCACATAAGATTTTACTCCGGTATTTTTATGTTTTTTGAGGGGATCTACAGTTCTACACATTGTTGCATGTTTTGATATCTCCTACACCAAGCCAATGGATGAATGGGAGAGAATGCCTCACGATTCTTTTACAAAGCGGTCCACATTATCAGCGAGTAGAGGGAATCAGGGAAGAGTGTGAGAGGGCATGTACTACCAACGATGGATTTAGTGGACGATATCAGTATTGGTATCTGCTTTTGTGCTTACCTGATTTTTTTTACTGCTTTACCCTGAAATGATACAGAATACCGTATTAATCAATGATCAATCTTAACCGATACCAATACAATATAGCCAATACAATACCGATACTTGAAACCATGCTACCAGCATTTTGTACATTTTTTCATGATTGTATCAAAATAAACAGGTCCTAAATAATAAATATCCATAATTCAACTCTGCCCTTAGGAAGTCAAGCCTCCTATCACTTAGATCCACAAAAGAAGCCATACCCGTTAATTGAATCACTTGTATCAAATCAATCCTAGATACAATCTGTTGCTTACTTGTTTGGCTGATCATACGAGGCTCAAGTGATGGTATTAGAGGGGGAAAAAAAGAAGAAGAAAAAAGTGATTATTTAAGAGATATGGTCCATTGGTCCCCATCCCCCACTTTCCTCACTGGCCAAGAGAAAAATCAAATATGGCCAAAGAAAAGGCGAGATTCATAAAATAAGATTCAAATCCAAAGTGGAGAGGGGCCGAGGGGAAGCAAAGTAAAGGGAAGGGTGCCTCTCTATTAACACATGAATAAAAAATTAAACCATACTTTTGGTAAGGGAAACAAAAAGGGACTGAACAAGATCTTGAATTAGAAAGGATCAAAAACCTCAATACAGAGATGCCAATAAAATTTGTTAAACTAAACATCTTCCCTCAGGCCCAACATATTGATTCCATTGGTTTTGACACCTCTACTTCTCTATCCTGTTGAAGCAATTTTCAGCAATACAACCAAATAATTAATCCAAAGAGGATACATGACAAGCCTCATACCAACTCAAACACAAGCTTGTAATTGTTCACTGTTGTACGAAGATGGCTCAAAGCCAGATTTAACAGAAAATCACTCCACCCCCAGTTTCAGGCTCTGGTATCCAAGGCCAAAAGTATCTTCTTCCTAGGACCCTGAAACCACAGAAGTGAACCAAAAAAGATTTTTGTCAAACGTAACGGAAAACCAATATGTCACTAGGGTACAAACCCTCAACTTTGGCGACAAATGAAGGACAGACAACCTGCATTGATATAATGATTTCACCCCTCTACCAGCAAAAGAAAAAAAGAGTTATTTAGAGTTTATCAAAAAATGGAACTCAAAGAATACAACCTAAACCTTGCATAAAAATAGGAGATATTCCTAAGAAATTAAACTTTTTCTGGGTGTGAAGATGCAAGAGATAAAAATGTCTACCTATAAAGATCAACAACAACAACAAAGCCTTATCCCAACTTAATGAGGTCGTCTACATGGAACCAAAACAAGGACAAGAAAAAGGAAAAGTAAATGTAGAAGGAAAAAACCGATCTTGAAGCAGGAAGAGTAAAGGTTATCTATTAAGATCATTCTGGGTATTTTCATAACCACACAACATGCCACCCAATCTTAAAGCAGGGATAATAAAATAAGAGCTGTGCTAACATTTTGATAGGGCAGGGAACAAGTAGTAGAATACTAGAATATACTCAACTCAGCCTTATCCCAACTAAATGGGATCAGCTAAATGTATCCTATTTTTCCAATCGTTCTTATCCAAAGCCACAAAAGATTCCAATCCTAAGCTATACATGTCCTTCCTCTCCACTTCTTCTATGGTTATTTTAGGCCCTACCTCCATCTCTTTTAACTCCTTTAATTTGCAATAAATCACTTCTCCGTACTAGAGCATTCTAAGACCTCCGTAACAACACGCATCCATGCCACCTCAGACGAGTTTAGTTTCTTCATTCTTTATTTATATTTTCTAGTTTTATCACTCATCCGCAGCCACATCCTCATTTCAGCCACATTAAGTTTGTTTAAATATTTTTTTCTTTACCGAATGGGCGAGACTGTGGGGCGAGCCTATGGTGCAATGGTCAAGTTGCACTATTGCAACATGTAGGTCAGAAGGTTCGAAACTTGGAAACTACCTCTCCTACTAAGAAAAGGGTAAGGCTGTGTACATTTGGCCCTCCTAGACCTTGTAATAGCGGGAGCCTCGTGCATAAGATTGCTCTTTTGAAGTGGGTGAGCTTGTGGCACAACGGTTAAGTTGCACTATTGCAACATGTTGGTCACAGGTTCGAAACTTGGCAACCCTCTCCTGCAAAGTAAGGGTTAAGGTTATGTACATTTGCTCCTTCCAAACCCTGCAGTAGCAGGAGCCTTGTGTGCACTAGGTTGCTCCTTTTTTTAAATGTTTTTTCTTTACCACTCAACATTCAGCCTCATATGTCGTTGCTGGTTGTATAATCATTCTATAAAATTTTCCTTTTGAGTTTAAAGGGATATGTCAATCACACAACTTCGGATACACATCTCCATTCATCCACCCAGCTTTAATTCTTTGTATATTAACATCCTCTATCTCTCCTTCTTTATTCATTGTTGAACCTAGGTATCTAAAATTATCACTTTGTGTAACTCCCTATCATTAATTTTCACCACCTCACTCCTTTCCTATTTTTACTAAAGTTACATATCATATACTCTGATTTTGTTCTACATTTCTTAAAACCTTTTGATTCCAAAGTTTAACTCCATAAATCCAAATTTGCATTCATCCCAGCATTTGTTTCATCCACCAAAACATCATCATCTGCAAAAAGCATATACCAAGGGATCTAATTCTGAATGTCTCAAGCCAACTCATCCATGATTAGTGTAAACAAATACGGGCTTAGAGCTGAACCTTGGTGCAATGCAACCATTATTCGGAATTCACTACCCGGTCCCACAATTCTTACGCTAGTCACTAGACTCACTACATCATGATACATATCTTTAATTATGTCCAAGTATTTAATCGAAACATTTTTCTTCTCCAAAACTTGCCAAATTAACTCCCTAGAAACTCTATCATAGGCTTTTTCTAAATCAACAAAGACCATATGAAGATTTTCCTTCAACAACTTAGCCTTTTCTCAACTAAATTGGGTTGGCTACATGGATTTGTGAGAGGGTAAAATAAAATAAAAGGGTAGAAAAAGGTTAAAAAACAAAGCAAATAAATAGCTTCCATGGTTTGATTTGCTTGGCATAAAACCAAATCGGTTATCCGAAACATTAGTTTCTTGTGTCATACACACTTCAATTACTTTCTCCTATAATTCCATAGAATGGCTCATGAATTTAATTCTTCTATAATTATTACAACTTTGAAGATCACCTTTATTTTTATAAGTCGGTGCAACAATGCTTCTTGATGTAGTTGGGCGATGGAAGGAAACTTTTTTGGTTTAGAAATCTGTTTTGATTTACTTTCCTTTTTTTCAGTTAGAAATTAGTTTGGTAGTATTTTATTTAGATTGAATTTTTATTTCCAGTTTCCAATTAGTTTAGTTTCCATTTGAGTGAACTTCCAATTTTATTGCTTTGGTTTTCTTTTATAAGCCATGTAATACATTAGTAACACAGTTTTTTTGAAGAATTGAATTTTTGGAATGAATGGTATGGCTACCAAGAACCTTTTTCCCCCTCTCTGAATTTTTCTAACCTTTTCTCTCCCACTCTCCTGTTTCTTTATATTTTTCTTCCTTATTTCTCCATCTCCATTATTTCCTGGTTTTTTTTCCTTACCCTGTTTTGGGCGACAGTAACAGCCCCACTTTAGAGCATCGATCTCTTTCTCCTTTAAGCTCTTTGGACCGAGACTGTGGTAGAGAGTTCCCTACAAGTAGGCGATCAGAATGCTGGAGATTGTTCCTCAAATCATCCTCTATTGAGAGCTGGTCAACCAAGTTGCAGATTCTGGTTCTTCCGTCACCCCCAGATCTGACTTGCAGAGGTTCATACCTTCTTGTGCCCTTGCAGTCTGCGACTAATATTGCTGGGTTCGAGGGAGCTGGCTGGTGCGACCCTTCGACTGAAATTTCAGGCCAGCCCGATGCCAAACTAGTGAGATCTCCATCGCAAAGCTCTGCTGACTCCACCACTGCAGCCCTACTCCAAGCTTGAAGAAGACTCCAAGCTTCTCTCCTAAATCGTGAGTCATTCTAATTCTTTCCTTTCTTTTCTAATGCCCTTCTTTTAACCTTTATTTACACCCTGCCCTTGAGCTATTTACCATTCCTAGTTTACCCTTACCAAATAAGTACTAATTACTCATGTCCAATCCATGTTTAGCTATCCAAACCCTTACATATTCTGTTAATTACAAACATACCACTCTTTATTAGAAACCCCAATTTAATTTCCAGAATTGAGATTTCTTTGGAATTAATTCCAGATCTGTCCCAGTCAGCTATTTCATTCAAAAAAAGGTTTTCAAGTTGTGCCATAAATTATATTACTGCTACAGGTTTGTTTAAATTGAATTATTTGTTAATTGTGGGCCCCTAAGTGATCCGATTCCAAATTTTGGAACCCGGATCCACATCACTTCTTCTCCATTCATCCGGCATTAACCTTGTGCTAAAAATCTTATTAAACAACATAGTTAGCCACGATAACCCACAATTTCCTAGACTACTCCAAACCTCTATTGGGGTACCATATGGGCCTACTACTTTACCAATTTCATCTTTTTTCAAAGCTTCTTTTACTTCAACCAACCTAATTTTCTGTATATCTGAGATTTCTGGCTCCTTGATGGTTATTATATCCTTCTAAGATATTAGCATTATTTTCATTAGTAAACTATAGAAATAGGTAGTGCACCTCTCTTTAATCTCTTCATTGTTTATTAAAATATTATCATCCTCACTTTTAATGCATCTAACATAATTGAAATCTCTACTCTTCCTTTCCCTCTGTTTGGCTAGTTTATAGGTACACCTTACTCCCCTCCCTTAATGCCTAACTTGTTATAGAGATCCTCATATTTCGTATCTTTTGCTTTTCCTATTTTCTTCTTAACTTTGTTTCTAACAAATTTATACCTACTGAAATCCTCATCATCTTTTGTTCTTTGCCAAGTTTTAAAACCGGATTTCTTAGCCTCAATTGTTGTTTGAACTTCCTCACCCCACCACCAAGTTTCCCTAGATGATTGATGTATTTCTAATATAAGCAGCCATCTCGTTCCACATTATATTAGGATCATCATCTAATCCCACCTTTCATGTGATAGTAATTTATCAATAAAAGTCTTCGTTTTCACCATTAAAGTTCCACCATCTTATCCTAGGGCAAATAGTCTCACCTCTCCCACAATTCAGCGTTCTAAGGTCATTAATCTCTGTTGCATGGCTAAGCTCTCCCCTGGTACCTGGTATAATCTTGCAATCTTTACATGATCATCTATCAGCTCATCTACTTAGAAAGAGATCTATTTGGCTACAATGTTGCCCACTCTTGAAGGTGATCAGACTCTCCTCTCTTTTCTGAAACATGTGTTTACTATTGACAAATCATAAGCAACAGAAAAATCCAACAATCCTCCATGAATTCTTTCATAGCCTCTATTGTCCCTCTTCCAACATGCCCATTTAGATCTCCTCCTACTATGATCTTTTCATTTTGACTAATTCATTGAAATAAATCATCCATGTGTTCCCAGAATTGTTTCTTAGTGTTTTTATCAAATCCTATTTGAGGTGTGTAAGCTAAATATTTTAATTATTTCCTTGCCTAATATAAGTTTGATGGATATTATCCTATCACCTATCCTTTTAACATCTAAAACATCATCTTTTAAATCTTTATCAACTATTATTCCCACTCCGCTTTTATTAGTTGTATCCCAATTATACCAAAGCTTATAGTCATCTAAATCCTGCCCTTTTACCATTCCATTTCGTCTCTTGAACACAAGATATGTTAATTCTTCTTCTTTTCATTCCATCTATCAATTCTGAACTCTTTCCCGTTGAAGTTCCTATGTTCCAAGATGCTAATCTAATCCTACGCTCTTGAACAGAATTTTTTTTTATGTAAGTATCGGTGTGCCAGGAAAACTCGAACACTCCTCATGGCAACTGCTGAAATTCTTACTGAGCTTACCATTGGAATCCCCAACGCCTTGAGATCCTCATCAGTCATGTGCATCAGAGCAGTCATGTCAATCTGCCAGAAGCAATACAAGACATTAAACTAAATACAAAAAAAAAACACACACACACACACACACACAAAGGATCAACAAAGAAAATGTAAAGGAGAAGTGTGTACTTCTTCAGCCTGAAAAATAATCTGATATTTTTCAAGACCAAGAGACTGCAACAAGCCTTCCATTGATTTTTCATCCTGCACAGTTAGGCACAAGATTTAGAATGATCCCCAATTAAAGGTGGTGTCATATAAATTGATTCCTAAAAAGTAAAAGCCAAGCATACAAAATGTACTTGGAAAAGAAAGAAAAGTAAAAAAAAAGGGGGGGGGCTAGATCAGAGATATATGTGGCCATTTAAATCATACAGAACATTTGTCACGGAGCGATTCTATGAGTACATGATTCAAATAATCAACCCACACCAAAAAGTGATTACCATGTCGAGTCCCAACTTGTGCTTTTACACTCACAAAAAGCATACGTAGCATTGCAAAAGAAGATTTTTTGATGATTTTTCAAAAGCAATGGGAGATTCACTTCCTCGAAAATTAAGAAAGAAAGATAATGCAAAAGAACCTCTGTGCACTCCGGAGATACTCTCTAGTCAAGTGTGACAGAGAAACTGTCCCCATTAAGACAAAAATGAAGAAAGATAAAATAAAATAATAATAATAATAATAATAATAATAATAATAATAAGTTTGTTTCTATCCATTTCCTCTTGTAGTGATTAATGATGCTTGTCAGCTACATAAACATGAAACATGGATAGACAATCAAGTAGGGTAGGTTACAGATCAAGTCAAATCAATCACATATATGTACCTGTTATGCCCTGAATGGAAAAGACGGGTCACCTAATAAAAAAAAAAACCCAAAAGGGACCAACCATCATAGCATTAAAACAAGCAATAAAATAGAAAGAACGATCAACTAATCAAATACCCAAGCTTCCACAGTCATCTCACAGGAACTTTCCCATACAAACTGTTCATTCATCTAACATGTAACAGAACTATAAGCCCAGTTTACACATAAGGAAGCTGTCCAGTGACAGGATCGGTACAATGGATCTAGAGGACCAGCAGGCAGATCTAAGAGTGCCAATAATTTTCCACACGTCTCATATCCTCAGGATCAGAACCCACCATTCAGCAGATTGTATCTTGATGATTAGATGGGTAAAACTTCAACATGACAGATGATTATCCCCTGTATGATCTGCAGTTTGATTTATGCCTATTACTGAACTTTTTACTGACTCTCCAATAAATCAAAAAGAATAAACGGTCGTGATCAATTATGCTGCTTCATTGAACTCCATACCCTGCATGAAGTGAGATCAATTTTAATGTGATCGACCCCAATAAATAAAGCGAGTCTTCAAATTTACAGACACAGCTTGTATATCCTTGTATACCATTTGCCTTTTGGCCAGTTAAAGTCTGTTACTTCATCAAAAATAAATAAATAAATGATCATGATCACATGATCAGGCTGATCTTCTTCATAGACAATGTTTACACTGTGATGCATGAAATGGTGAATCTTGATCTCTCGTAATCAAGATTCAAGACATATGGAACATTTTTGGTGCTCCAAACTGCTTTACAGGTCCAGTGAAATGGTCAAGATTTTAGCTATTTATAATTATGACATGACAGATGAAGGCTACTCATAATAATCCATGATGAAGTCCAAGTTTCCTAATAAACTACTAATCAATGACAGAATTAACAAAAAAGCCAAAGGAATTTATAGCTTGAATACCACATCTTGGAGAACTCCAATTATACATACACTCAGTTGTTTATTTTCACCATCCTAACATGGAATTTACATAAGATTGAAAAAGTTGGTTTTGAACCTTATTGCATATGATTTTTGCCCTTAAATGCTGTTGCGCTAACTAGATCTACCAAATTTGAAAACCTCTACAAGAAGCACTCCCAGAAGGCCAGAACATATATCGAAAACAGACTTTTAATGAATAACACCCTCCATATCATCAAATAAAACTAATTACCATCACCAGCACTGATGTTGACGACTATTGCATCATTTTTTCCATGGAGAAGACACATAATGTAAAATAAAGTCATGATCTTTGTAATTGGCTATATTACCTTGTATTAGATTAGGGAAAAACATGGGTCCTGTGAATTAGAATGGTCTGAGGTTTAAAGAATAGGAACCCACCATTGGACCAGTCCCAACCAAAGATTGCCTAGGTTAAAAATCAACTGATGATGTGATCATCACCATCTACAGTCTGGACCACTAGAAAAACAAAAAACAAAAAAAAATCCAGTAAAGCTGCAAAACAAACTGCAAATCAGAGTTAAAAATTATCACATCAGGTTGATTAGGCCCAGGCAATCAGTGAGGTGGTACCAACGGGTGGGAAATCCTAATCCTCTGAACATGGGACACATGCAAATTATGGGTTCCCACACCTGTTAAATTGCATGACAAGCAAATAAAAAATGGTTTTCTTATTTCAAGAAACTTATCACATGTAATATTATGATGCACAACATATAACATCTTACAGCATAGAAACCAAAAAAAGGGAAACAGGGAAAGAGGAAAAATGATATATTTGGAAAAAATTTCTAATTCTTTGAGATAATAAAGAATTTGTATCCAATTCTGAAGTTTTAAAAAAATCCAGTAACAACCAGAATCCAGTGCTAGACATATCTTTGTTACTAAATTTTGCACTTTATGGAACAGCTGTGAAAAAAATGAGTGTGGAAAAGAACATGAGGAGATTTTTTTTTTTTTTGTCTATGCTACCTTTTGTTGAGTCTTTTTCCTTGAAGAAATTGAAGGTGGAGCTTTTTTGGTTTCTGGTGCTGAGGCTTCAACTGCAACACTTTTTCTAGCAGGTTTAGCAACCTCTGCTGCTGGTTTTGACTTTGGGGGATCAGTGTTTACTGGTTGTGATTGCATTGTGCCAGACAGCTTTTCACGTAGATCCCGGACACCACCTGCAAGATTACCCTTTCCACTTTGATATGCTTGCGGTGAGTTCTTCTTTTGGAGCTTCAACCGAAGATCTCTGGCGTCAACTTTGCGGTCTTTACGTTCCATCAGTACACAGTCAAACATCAATTGAAGGTCAAGTGAGAAGAAAATTTGAAGAAGTAGAAAATTCATTCAAAACTTGCAGGATCCCGAATAATTCATACTTGCAACACGGGATTCATTGTCATCCTTGAAGAGATCATGTTCCCACTTGTCATCATTTGGCCTCTGCCTGCAAAATATAGTGTGAAAAAAAAAAAAGCCATAATGTAATCTCCTGAACTCTTTCTATAAACTCAGTAAACCAAGCATGCCCTAATCACTCTGCCCACCACATTCCAGTCCTATCTTTTTCGGAGAATCAAAATCCTCGGCTAAAATATGCATATGGAAAAACTATACATCAGGTTTACACACCTAGAGGCAACACAGATACTATGTCTCAAGATACATCACACATTTATATGTACTTCATAAGTAACCTAGGATATGGACGGCCTGGGGAACTCAGATCTAAAGGGGTAAGTTGTGGCCTATGGGAGGGCCAAAATGAAAATAAATCATGTTTTTGAGAAGAAAAAAAAACTTAGGATGTAGGAGTGGTAGGATTCCCTCAAATGAGTGAACTAAGTAACAATGGAGTGTGGAATTGGAGAAGACAATTTAGGCCTCAGAATTGCAGAAGTACAGGACTAGTAGATAAATAGAATAAAAATGAGAAATAATTGAGATATTCAGAGAGCAAAAAAAAAAAATTTCAGAGAATCGTCAAAACTAGAATTGCCATCTGTTGATATGAAATGTGGAAAACTAGTTGAACTAAAGGTGACATCTGAAGTTCCCACAACTTTTGGACTTTTAGAAGCAAGTTGGTTCGGCAGATCTGTGGCCAACAAGGATCTGCACTGCTGAACATATGATATTCCAAATGTATACATTTTTAATGGAAGCTACGAAACCTAAGCCTCAAAAGGTCTTAAGATATACATTTAATGCCATATATTTTGAATACCATGTCCTTCCTATATCAGGGTAAGATAGTATGAGACCATGATTGGACAACCCCAACCCTCCTTGAATAAAAAGTATTCCACCTATCCCCCCAACCCCCCCCCCCCCCAAAAAAAAAAAAAAGTGACCATCTTCTATTCTGATAAGCCACTGATTTTATAAAGGTGATGAGGAAAGGACACCAATCACCAAACGCCAGTACTCATACAATTCTCCATAGAAAAAGCATCATGGGGAGTTTTCCAGTTGGCTCTTCACCGTCCTACAATAGCATCGGACCAGAAACCATTATCATGTTCTTAAGAATTAAGTGTCTACGGCATAAACCACATGGCAGAGGTAGCATATCCCTCTCATGTGTGTTTTCTATGAGAACGCTCACTAGTAAACTCACACTGCCTGCCAGGATTCTCCAAAACAATCATGTTTCATAGTCCATAATCCCGATATCAGAGTGACAAGAAAAAGTTGAGATCAGATGGAACTCCAAGAATGAAGCCTAGTTCCACCACTGAAACCCATAAAGATCCTAACCTAAAATCCATGCCTGTACCCTAATGTTATCCATCCCACACAATCTAGCTAACTGAACCTTAAGGATGCTTGAACTAGGTTTTTCTGAAATTGACAACCTTCTGGTTTCTGGTATGTCCATCAGATTCCTGCTTTTAAGTAAAAGACCTGTCACACCCAAAATAGAAACCAAAACACATCCCCCTTATGGTTTGATGTCAGGTCCAGTTTTTAAACTGTTTGTGTAATTGGCATACAACACCAACAACAAAGCCTGTCCCAACTTAATGGGGTCGGCTACATGGATCCGTACAAGGACAAAAAAGGAAAAGTAAAAGTGAGAAAAAAAACACAATAACAGTAACTAAGTAAAAACACAGCTACATGGGGCCCCTTAAATGGTTCCTTGCCCTCACTTGATTCTAGTCGAGATCATACTTGAGGCAAGACCTAAACTATGCATGTCTTTCTTCACTACTTCCCCTATGGTCATTTTTGGCCTGTCCCTAGCTCATTTAGTTCCTTCGATCTGAATCAGATCACTCCTCCTTACTAATGTATCCGCAGGCCTCTGCTGTAAATGGCCATACCACCTCAAACGACTTTCTCAGAGTTTATTATGGATCGAAGCAACTCCCAAATCAGCTCCAATACGTCCATTCATTCATTTATCCTTCCTAACTTTGTTGCACATCCGTCTCAACATCCTCATATCCACTACACAGTGACGCTTTTTAACTACCCAACATTCCACCTTGTACATTATAGTCAGTCATACAACTGTCCCATAGAATTTTTCTTTAAGCTTTAAAGGGATACGTCGGTCACACAACACTCTGGATGCAGCTCTCCACTTAATTCATTACACTTTAATTCTCTGTGAAACATCACCCTCTATATCGCCTCCTACAATTATTATTGACCCCAAATATCTAAAATAATCACTTTGGGGTATCCCTCTCTCCTCAATTTTCACCATATCTTTATCCATCCTGATGTGACTAAAGCTACACATCACATGCTCTGTCTTTGTTCTAATTATCTTAAAACCTTTTGATTCCAAGTTCCATCTCCATTGCTCCAACTTAGCATTAATCCATGCTCTTCTCTCATCCACCAAAACAATATTGTCGGTGAAGAGCATACACTATGGAACCTCATCTTGAATGTTCCCGGTCAAATCATCCATGACAAGCGCAAACAAATAAAGGCTTAAAGCTGATCCATGATGTAGCCTAATAGTAATTTGGAATTCACTACCTTGCCCTCCCATGGTTCTCACACTAGTCACCACATCATCATACATATCTTTAAAATTTCCCTATCTTATATAAGAAATTGTATTAATGGAATAAAATACACCAATTCCCTCAGACTCTTTGGAGTACACTAGCCTTTTCCAACCAAAATGTTTTTTTCTACATTTGGCCTTGGCAGTTGGCATTCCATCCACCCTACCTCTCAGTTAACAAGGTTAAGCTCTTATAGAGATGCACATTGTTGCTCAGATCCTCGGACATGATTGAGACAATTATTTGGGGGCAATATTATTTACACAGTCAACTTGTTTGTCATGACCTTGAAGTTAACACCCTAAAAGAACTGGGGGATGCAAGTCCAGCGTCTATGTCATTCCCCATAATGATCAACCTTCAAACACCTCAATTTCATCAAGTTTAGTTTAACTATGTCCATTTGGAATTGGAGGAGCTTTTAGGACCATGAGGGAGTTATAATATCAACTCCTACTGGCCTATTGGAATAGTTGATTCACCTAAAGCTAAGCTGAAAAGCCTTATTTTTTTGGTGCCCACTTCACCTCTTAAGCTTCTCCATTTACAGATGTAAGGTGATTTTGGAGGGCAAGATCTAATAACTCCTAAGCTGATTACCTCACTAAGATTGGTTTTGATGGGGGAGCCCATTTACGGAGAACCCTATCTTGTTACATAGTTTGTCTCCCTTTTAACTTAAAACGTTAGGAATTTACCTTACCGTGTTTGGAATGTAGCTTGTTTTACTCTATAAGGATCATATAATCATATATTCTCCTCTTCTTTGCTTTGATTAGTAGGCATTATTTGTTGCAAAAGGGGATAGGGGAAGAAAGAAAAGAACCCTTACCCCACCCCCGAATGAGCCCACTCTACCACTTTACAGCCAACATAAAAGGCACAAACTAGATAGCATCCACTTTGTATTTCTATTGTATTCTTCACAACGAAAAAGCTCTTGGATGACAAGCTTAAAGGTTATTTTATTGACTGTATTGATATTGATGATAGTGACGATATTGATTATAGCGACCACGAGAGAAACCTAGTGCACTAGGATCCCAATACTACAGGGTCTGGGAGGGGCAAATGTACACAGCATTACCCCCTGCTTCACAGGAGAGGCTGTTTCCAAGCTATAAAATCCAAATTCCTTTGTAACGCCATATGCTAGCTTCCCATAATATTTCCATTCAATTATATAAGCCATATAAAATGGGTCCCATATAACAACATTGCCTCTTCGGTCTTCACACATTCCTCAACAAGAGAGAAGAACCAAAGAAACTTCAGGATAACCATAACCCCTCCCTCCCCCACCCCCCTCCCCACTCCCCCCTCCCCAAAACACCAAAACCAAAGACCTCTGCCCAACTCACAAATTAAGGGCATGAAAGAAAAATGTGGTCCACTGCATCACCTGAAATTGATCACATAACCCAGCAGCTAAGCTGAAAATGCATTTTTTCCTTCCCCAAGGGTCCAGGTTATCAAGCAAACGATGAATATCAGCTTAATTTTTTTGGGCACATTATGGTAGCATTAGATAACAAGGATATAAAACCTTTTATTAAAGTTTAATGACATCTCGTACTTATTCATCAGATGTAAAATGGCCATAATGAAAAGAGAGAACATCTTTCAAAAAAAAAAAAAAATAAAAAAGGAAAATAAAAGGGTTCATATCACAAAACACAGAGACACAATGACCTCCAGAAAACTACCGAAGTATTTAAACCCGAAAAAGAAAAAAGGGAAAATAGTTCATGGATCGAACGGATTTTCGAAGATAATGAAATTGAACTTGTAGATTATCCCAACCTCGAAGGAAAAAACTATAAAAGAAGGCAAAATTTTGAGAGGAGAAAAACAAACCTCTTGTTATTGGTCTGTCTACTTCGACCAAAATCTTCTTCGGTGTTCCCGTTAAGCCGCTCCTTCACAGACCTCTTGGTCCCAGCATCCACTCGATCAGCGTACATGGTACAACAAGAAACAGAACAGTCGAAACCGAACAAACCCTAACCCTAACCCTAACCCTACCGCTTCTCCACCTACTACTACTGGATTTTGATTCCAGACGACAAAGCGAGGCAGTCGAACGGTCGAATCTCTGAAACTGAAAGTCTCCGATAGCAGATTTCAGCGGAAGGGGACTGCTACGTCATTCCTACAAAAGATAGGATTTTACTGGGAAATTAGATCGGGTTAAGAATTATAGAAGAGAGACCGCCAAGTTACTTCACTCCCTCGAACAGATGAGGAAGTCTCAAAAGCCTCTTTTAGAAAAAGAGAATCGTGCTTGGGCCTTTTGGCTTGGACCTTGGAGGCTCTCTGAGAGTCTTTAATCTCAATACTACGTAGATTCCTCATAGTGTAGGGGCATTATTTACCACGTGGCAAATTTGATGATCCAGATTTCAGAATAGGTAACCCCACCTTACTTACGCGTGAAATTTGAAACCAATCCAACTCTTTCTTTTCTTTCTTCCTTTCTTTCTTTCTTTTCTTTCTCCCCTCTCTCAATAACCAATCTAAATTGTAAAAAGTTTGGCTTTGCACTTCTGCTCACAACCAATCAAATAGAATAATTCAACCTCTCCCTTGGATTCACAAACATCCTCTTCCATTTTGGTATTTTTAAAAATACCCTTGGAGATTCTATTTCTTTGACTACAATTTGGAGCAACCAAGTTTCATCTCGTCCATCTAAATTGACATTGAGACTTTAACATTTGTTATTAAAAGAGAAAAGTGTTTTATGACACAACTTGAATACAAGAGAATTGAATATATGACGTGCACTTTATTGGCAATACATCAATCGATTTCTTGTTCTCTCGATGTGATTGTCCACTCTACCTCTAAATGGGCTATTTTCTTATGTTTATGAACCTAATTTATGTCAGCTATTTTTCTTAATGAAGAATCATGGTTTTAATATTGTTTTTTTTATTATTAATCTATACTCTTTTTGAAGAAAATGAATTTAGTTTATGGGAAATTAAAATGATCTTAAATTAGAAAAAGTATATTTTTCTCATATGATTTTAACTAATCAAACGAACCTAGAATTATATGAAACTTTAGAATTAGAACAAACATAATATCAGATTTCCAACAAATCTGGGAGTACTTAAATCTGTGTTGCAATGGTTAAGTTGTATTCCAATCAAGGGCTGGATCGGAGTCCCTGTTTTCTATCATTAAGGAAGAGTTAGATGGGGGTTGAAGTGGAGAGTGGAGAGGGATTGAAGTGGGTTGCTATTTCACGGCATTTAAGGACGATGGTGACAATGATTTGGGGAGGGGGAAGGAGGAATATAAAAGAGAGGGGAACTCAATTGAGGCACACTTCAGCTTTCCTTTATTGGTGACAAGCAATTTCCATGGGTCTGTTATGGAGTGAAATCGCATATCGTAGCAAGTACCAATGCCAGGTTGCAACAAGTAGCAAATATCACAATGTATCAACTAGTATCAAACCCTAGGGTGGCATGTGCAGGGTTGCAAGGAAGGGGTAGGGTGCAGGCGGGTGAGGGTGGGGTTGGGAAGGGAGGAAATTGGTTGGGGGGTGGGTTACTGTTTCATTTTTCCCAACAGAAGAAGAAGAAGAAGAAGAAGAAGAAGAAGATCGTGTTTGAATAAAAAGAAATAAAAAAAAAATGGGGCGGATTGAATACAAAATATAGGGAGATGGTTCCCTACAAAGGTAGCGTGGCTTCTGCACCATTTTAGAAACGAACGCATGTGAAAGCATCAACAGTGGTGGGATTTCCGTCCTTCATGTGGGTCACCCTCTTATATGTCTTCGTGCAAGTATCAGGCTACCTTTTCCTATTCTTTTCCCCAAAAAAATTGAAAAAAGAACCCTACTAGTGTGGCATAGGAAATGGCAGTTTGGTGTGAGGTGCAAAAAGATTGTGTTGCCCCTTCCCATTGTGCCCTAAAGGTAGCATGGCTTCTGCACCATTGTAGAGACCAATGCATGTGAAAGCATCAACAGTGGTGGGATTTCTGTCCTTCATGTGGGTCACCCTCTTATATGTCTTCGTGCAAGGACTAGGCTACCTTTTCCTATTCTTTTCCCCAAAAAAATTGAAAAAAGAACCCTACCAGTGTGGCATAGGAAATGGCAGTTTGGTGCGACGTGCAAAAAGATTGTGCTGCCCCTTCCCATTGTGCCCTAAAGGTAGCGTGGCTTCTGCACCATTGTAGAGACCAACGCATGTGAAAGCATCAACAGTGGTGGGATTTCCATCAGTCATGTGGGTCACCCTCTTATATGTCAAGAACCAGGCTACCTTTTCCTATTCTTTTCCCCAAAAAAATTGAAAAAAGAACCCTACCAGTGTGGCATAGGAAATGGTAGTTTGGTGCGAGGTGCAAAAAGATTATGCTGCCCCTTCCCATTGTGCCCTAAAGATGCTCCCTCTGCCCTCCCATTGGCCTGCAAATACACTAGACCTGTGGGGTGCTCTTGCCCAAAAAATTATTATAACATGGACAAGAAAGGGAAGAGAGACGATCAACATCAGTTAAGGTAGGTAATTTTGGTCATTTCACAAATACTTGGGGGAAAATAGTGGTTTTTTTTTTTTTTTTTGGTGTCAGAAACAAAATTTAAGGCATGAGAGTCTCAATAGATAGAAGCAAGTACATCACTCGGCTCTTCTACAATTAATTGGACACTCAATTAGTGATCCATGGGCTAGGAGGACCTCAGACACACATCCCAATATATGAGCACAGATCCCTAGGTCCTCCCACCAGTTGGTTGGAGAGGATCTTTCTCCAAGCACATCACACATTGGGACACCCAATGAGGCATCTAATGGCTGGGAAGACTTGGACACACGTACCTCGGTACATGGCCACGTGTCTCCAAGCAACCCTAGCCATCGGATGCCTCACTAGGCATCCCAGTGGTTGGAGAAGATCTTTTTTCGTTTTTTCAATAGTAAAACAATGATCCAAGATAGGAAAAGATCCTCTCCACATAATTGTGTGCCCAATTAGTGATCCAAGGTCTAAGAGGACCTAGACACACATCCCAATACATAGCGTGTATCCCCATGTCCTCCCAGCCATTGGGTCACTAATTGGGCGCCAATTAATTGGAGAGGAGCTGAATACGACAAGCATCCTCCTAGCAGTGAAAAAAAAAAAAAATCCAAGCATCCATCACCCTCATTCAATCAGGGGGTTATAATTTTACCCCTAAACTGAAATTGATGCCCGATCTGGATAGATCAAGTTTGTCTCAGTTGATCCAATCCAATATGGCCGATCCAATACCTGAAACCATGCTGGGATAATGGTAAGTATCATTTCGTGCTACATTATACCTATTAGGGGCTACGGTTGGCCCAGGTTGGATAGGGCTTGGTCAAATCCAACCTAAAACCATGAATCTCATAACTTAGCCCAAGCCCACCCTAAACCCTGACTCAGAGCATAATTACTCAACCTAGTCCAACCCTGACAGGCTCTGCCCAGCCCAGGCCCGCCCTAATAGACTATGATTGGTCAAGGTTGGGCCAATGGCCCTGAGTGGCCTTGACCTTGATTTGCCATCCAACATCTACGTTTTTCTGTGCAAGATTTTAACTATTACTTACACAACCAAACTTTAAATAGGCAGCTTGGTAGCCACCATTTTTGAAAAGTTATATGAAAGTATAAATCCCTCATGAGCCAAACTAACATCATTTTATATCCATGATTGCTCTCTCTCTTTTGAATTTTTTCCTACGTGAGACTATTGCCCCATCTTTATGTGTGAAAATGTGACTAACTTGGTTTCTTTTGCCTCAAACACTTCCCCCACGTGAGCCAATTACTTATGGGCCTTTATGAGGCCAAGTTGTTAATAAATCCTTGATTCATCCATTGGGCTAAGTGGGTTTGAAACTAAAGTCGATGTGAATACAATTTCCATACAATATTAATTTCTCTACAATGATTGAATATAAAGATGGGATCAAACCTCTCCTATGAGAAAAAATAAATAATATTTTCACATCCTTCAGAATGATTCCTTCAAAACATTATCAGACAGATGATCACTCATAAGACCAAAGCTCATTAGCTCCAATGATCCACCACAAATTTAAAAGTTATCGTCTTGCACCATCGATTCACTCTACCGAATCTAAAGTCTTATATGGTTTCAGGGTTCAAGACTTCCGTCACTATTTGCAAAGACTGAAAGAATCACAGAATGAGGGAGGGAGATAAAGAGGGGAGTTGTCAGTTAGGGTTGCGAGTGTTACTGTCAAAGAATGAAAATGAGCCAGTGAGGGAAGATTTTAAGGTTGAGTGACTTGAGTCAAATGAGCTATTTTGTTTATTCTTTTTATTTTATGGTCTAAAAATAAATCCCTTTAGATTGGTATATATCATTCTAAAAAATAATGGCATGTATTTTTGGTAAAACATTGGCATGTATCATTACCACACACAATCTTCCTTGTCAAATAAAATAAAAAAGGGGCTCAAAGGAGCACCAGATAGAAGCAGAAAGATGGAGAGAATTGGGGTTAGGGATTCATGCAAAAACCATTAAAAAAAGAAAAACGAATTCAGGTCATTCAACAGAAATCACTAAAGACCTGAGTTGGAGAAATCTAGACCATATTAATCATAAAAGAAAGAAATATAATTAAAGGTTTTGGAGTTTGAGAAATATATAATTAAATTGTTAGAGTTTTGGGGTTCGATCGTTTCAAATCGAAAATAAATCATTAACACAATTCAATCAATAAGATATTTGTAAGAGAACATTAGAAATAGAAAAGAATCTTTTAAATACCTAGATTAGAATGAGATAATTGAATCCAACCTGCTCTGTTGTAAAAAATAATATTGATAACATGATTATCATAAATTAGGTAAAAAAATCAGGAACAGACATAGGACAAGCCAGATAGACCACAAACATCACCTTTTACCCACCCTGACTTAGAACTATAAACTTTCAAAACTGGGCCGATCCGGCCTCGGGGTCAAAATTTTTGGGTCTGGTCCGATAGCCAGGGCAAATTTTCACCCGTAATTATTATTTACCTACCCAAATCGAGATTCGGTGGAAGCAACTGAAGCAGTATAAAACTGACCTCGCACGTTCGCAACCGTGTGAGCGGTAAGTACTCCCGAGTCGCTCCCTCCCATCTCTCCCTCTGTAGTAGTCGCAGGGGTTCAGAAGGAACACCACGGTTTCAAAGAATTCGAACGGTAGAGCCGTAATCTTTCGAAAGGCTCGAACGGTGAGTTCCATCCTTCAGTCTCTCTCTCTCTCTCTCTCTCTCTCTCAATATTTTGGACTGGAGTAAGTTTTCGAGTCTATTGAATAGTAGCAACCATTATCTGGAATTCAGTGAATATTAGCATTTGGTTTGGTTTCAGCTTTGAAGGATTCTAGTGTACGATTTCTGAAGCATTGGAATCCATTTTGTGCTACTTGCTTGGTTTAGTGATTGACTATTCTGGCCTGCAATCTCTATTTTATTATATTAAGTTTCAAATGCTGGATTTATGGAGATCTTTCTTCACTTCCCTATCAAATTGATTATAGTTAAATTTGTTTATCATTTTCCCTTAAGAGAGAGTGTTAACCCATTATGTGCTACCTTCTTCAGCTAATTTGTGGCTTAATTTTCAGTTCTTCTTCGGCAAGGCACGGGAATTAGAAGTGGGAAGGGAGAGAGATGTCAAACGTGGTGGTTCTGGACAATGGTGGAGGACTGTGCAAGGCTGGAATTGGTGGTGACAGGAACCCAACAGCAGTGGTGCCTAACTGCCTGGGCCGCCCTTCTGCCTCCAAGAAATGGCTGGTTGCTGACCAACTTCAAGCTTGCGAAGACCTGACTTCGGCCACACTCCGCCGCCCATTTGATCGCGGCTACCTTATCAACCCAGACCTCCAGAAAGAAGTTTGGGATCGGATATTCCGTTCCCTTCTCCATGTTGACCCTACAGCCTCGTCCCTTCTCCTCGTGGAGCCCCTTTTTAATCTCCCTTCTATCCAGCATGCCACCGATGAGCTTGTCTTTGAGGATTTTGGGTTCCGCTCCCTTTATATTGCCGACTCCCCCTCTCTTGTCCACCTCTATGAGGCCAGTCACCGTCCTGATGGTCTCATCTCCAAGGCCCAATGCAGCCTTGTTGTTGATTCTGGCTTCTCGTTCACCCATGCTGCTCCAGTGCTTCAGAATTTCACGATCAACTATGCTGTGAAGCGGCTTGATCTTGGCGGTAAGGCCCTCACTAATTACCTCAAGGAGCTTGTATCTTATCGATCCATCAATGTCATGGATGAGACTTTTCTAATGGATGATGTCAAGGAGAAGCTTTGTTTTATTTCCCTTGATGTCCCTCGTGACCTCCAGATTGCCAGGTACCCATTTATTTATTCTCCATTGCAGGATCGCTCGGCCTATTTACTTGCTTATATGATTGAACTGTATAAAAGTCTATGTATCTGAAGTAACTGGTATTTCTAGACATTTCATATCATTAAACGATGAGGAAATTTAGTAAGAATTTTTTTTTTTAAGAGGAGAAGCCCCTCTCATTTTGCCCTTGTTCTGATATAGGTAGAGATTTAAAGGTTTTTTCCCCTCCCTTTTTGATTCCCTTGGGGCATATGACCTCAGCATAAACAAATAGAGGGTCTACAGAGAGGAAAAAGAAAAAAGGGATGGGGGGAAGGTTAGGAAATTGCTTACTAGCACCAATCGCAATGGAAAGAAATTATTATTAAGGATAGGTATTAAAAGAAATTATTTTATCATTTTACTTGAAAGAATAGAAGTTGCTAGGCAATCGTATCAACTATCAATTGGATTTTAGCTCCTTAGCACATTGCTTGACTGCATACAACTTTTCTGTAGGCATAGAAGGGAGGTAAAAGAGAGAGAATGTAGGTAGAGCCACACAACTTGGAAGAATGAAACTGGCAAGGTAACACTGTTCCAACTTGCTGTGGACTTGCAGCTTGTTCAATGTTGTAGCCAAAACCATCTTGGATGATTCGAGTTCAAGGTCTATCCTTTTTCCCTTAATTGGAATCTATAATTTAATTGAGTGGTATATTAAGCTAACAAATTAACGAGTGGTGAGGTTTGCTAGGCTGAAAAGTCAAGACACTAGATACCTACTAGGAATCAGAATTGCAGTGAAATGAAAATCTGACAAATAAAGGCAGAAACTTAACATGATGAGAACTTGCAAACTATAAATCCGATGGGACTGAAACCAACATATACTAGGGGTCCTAATGGGGTGAGTAAGTGGTCAAATATCAAAGGGAACTAATGGTTGGTTTTGAAGAAACAAACATGGACAGAAAATAGAAACTAAGAAAATCATAATTAGTAATTGAAAAGAAAACAACTATAACTCACAATCGGTTGCATGGGTGAACACCAAACTTGGATTGAATGTAGAAGGAAGAGGGGAGTAACATGCTAAAATTTGGGAATCATTGAACCACTGGTTAGGGAGATATGCATGTCTGAAGTTCTGCAACTCAGAATAGACATAACAGAAATTGTATGGCAGTAAACTTAGATAAAAGCTGCAGAATATTATGTGACGAACAAAAGCAAAGTACATAACATTTAAACACAAAATAGAGATTATTCCAAAATAGGTCTCGGTTAGATGAGGAAGCTTGCTGGAAAACTCTGCAGAACAGTAATGGAAGAAGAAGAAAGAAAAGAAACGAGAAGAAAAAGAAGAGAATAAGGGGATATTTCCAAGGCTTCACCATCTTCCCAACCAAGGATTCACCCTTGGGTTGCACTTGCTTCATCACAAGAGCTACTCTCAGTAGCACCACCAAAGAGATATATTCAATTGAATAATAGCCAAATCTGTGAGCAGCAAGCCCCACTCCTTTATTTATTATAGTTGATAGCTACATCATAAAAATAGGAAAACCTTATAATTATAAATATAGCCTTTACAATATGGACACTCTAAAAAATTAGAAAGTCAAAAGAAAAAGGAAAAAAACAAAGTAGCAATACTAACAACAACTACCTAGCGCATTTGGTGAAGCTGACTCTCACCAGGAGGTCTCGAACTCAAGACCTCTTGGCTCTTACCTCCCCCCCCCCTTTTTCTCTATAGAGTAGGTACTGATCTAAAAAAGAAGTAGCAATGCGGATTTAGCCTAGAAGTAACTATCATTACAACTTAGAAACTTTTATAAAACAGAAACTAACTACTTAATCTCATATAGGCCTTAAATTCTTAATATTTGGGCTTATAGATTGGGCTCGTTGCAATAAAAAACTCAAAATTACTTGACTTATTGAACCACGGGTTCAACTTGACCAAAAAAAAAACAAAAAAAGACCCAAACCCAATTCTGAAAATGCTTCTTCCACTGGATGTGATCTGCATCAACACTCCGTGGCTTGAAAAAAACTCGATCTCGAGTTTTGGTAAGTCGAGGGATCAACTGCATGTCCAGCTTCAGCCCATAAAAGTATTCCAGTCGTTCATGATAGTTAAGAATTTAGTCCTTAGGACATGGCTTCTTGTTCTTGAAAAACTTGGGTGGAATCACGAACTCAACATGCTCTATATCTGGATCAATCTCAGCTGTGAAAGTTGCATACGAAGGGCTCTTCTATATAGATTTTTCAACATCCACTTCAACTGTATTGCCGAGTTTCTTTATTAGTACCTCATTGTCCACTGTCTTTCCATGTCGTAACCAGTTGCTTGAATTTAACCTTGACTTCAAGTCTCTATACTTTGATTGGTGATTTTCTTTATTCCTGTGGTGGCATAAATCCCTTGATTGGATGAGACCCTTTCTTTTATACAAAGGTACCATTCAATCAATAGAAACTTACAAAGATGACATCATAGTTTGAGGGATAGTAACAGTGGTGTTGAGAGTATCAAAAATCCCGCAGTGAATTGTTAGAGGTCTCTAAAGCTCTCCCTACCTGTGAAACAAGCAAGGTTGGCTTGGTTTTCCTTTTGTGGGAGTTGAGTTGTTTATCATCTGGAAGGAGGACTTTTGGCTCCAATACCAATTGATGCGACCTCGGGTTCAATAACCCTGATTATAAGTCGCTATGGGCCCACCCAGATGACAAAAAACTCAAAGAACAGTGGTAAATGACATTTTCGTAAGTACAGAGACAAATCAGAACCTTAAGAATAAGATAACTGAACTTAAGACAAACTAGGAAATTATTTCTCAAGAAGAGTGAAATTTTATCTTAGGAGGAGATAAAGTAGACGCAAAACATGAGTGGAAGGTATTTACGTAACAATAGCTTGTGGGGGTTTAATTGTTAATATTAAAAGAACAATCTTCTTCTACCTTTGACACGAGAGTCCTGGTGGAAGTCAAAGTGGTAGATTGAACATGCAACCCTTGAAATCAGCCTCCAACAGTTCCAAAACACCAAAGTTTGAATTGCCCAAGTCTATAGGATTGAACCAAACCAATGGCCCTTGATTAAATATGAGCATTAAGAGTTGATTTGAACCGTTTCAAAAGAGATCCACAGACAGGGCAGGTCTTATATCAGATGATTATGTCACCATCCAAACAAATTTACGAAGCCAACCTGTCTAGGTAGAGTCACTCTAGAATAGGCATGTAAAACCCTCAAGTTTCAGCCCAAACCAATGATGCCCAACAGAGTTTGTTCCCAAGGTTCAGGACTGCTAATACCATTAGAATATAGTAGTTAAGGGAAGAAGAAACAAGATGGAACAGCAATAGGAAATAAAGAAGAAGAAGCGAGGAGAAGGAAGAGGGAAAGGAAAAAAAAAAACAGAAAAAAGAAGAAACAAGGAAGGAAAGGGAAGCCTAGAGAGCTTACCGAAGGAGAGAGGATCGATAGGGTAACAAGGAAGAAGACTATGCACGGTCAACACTTGGCTCCAACCTACGGTAACATGAATTCCACTAAATTTTAATTGTGAATCCCATGTTGATACTGAGAGGGGGGGGGTGAACAGTATCTTCAAATTTTCTCCCAAAAATATGATCGACCTTGACTGTAGCTTCACTATTGGCTCTGCCTATTGCTCACTCAGATTGGCTGAGGCAATCCCAAGTATACCAGTTTTGAACACACTCGTATGCTTATCCACCATGCAACCACCAAGTGGCCAGGCCTCCCAGAATAGCACACCCATCCTGCAAACAAGCACAATCCACGGCATTCCAATACATAATCACATCCGTAAAACAAAGGATATACGTGGTTCGACTGCCTACATCCACGGAGCAATACCCTACCCAGAGTCTTGTATATTACTTAATTCTCAATTAGCTTATGACTGCTACAACAGTCTAGGTGCTATGACACCTACTTCAACTTGAGATTCCACTTAGGCAAGGGCGACAACCCCAATCCTGTCAAGCCCCAACTTGACAGGTTACATATATATATATATATATATATATATGAATGGATTAAATACAAGTTCCAACCCCTTATAATGGCTTAGGTTTCTTAACACATTCAACCTAGGTCAAAATAAAATAGACTTTTGTACAGGAATGATTACCTTCCCCTAGTAATCTCACCCAAACTCTACTTTCTAGACAATCATTCGGATCTTCAACTTCCCCCAGTGTTGGAAAGACTTGAATCTTCAAGTGCTTGAGTAGGTGGTCCCCTCCTTGCCTTCACTTACCTCTTCTACACTCCACCAAGCTTCTTTGCCTTTAATGGAGCCCAACAAATATCCTTTCACCTTCATTGTTGCTTTAATGAAACCCATTATAGAAGTTGATGGAGAATCAATGCATCACACCAACATTTAGACCTCCATTAGGTGTTTTTTCTGATTTTCGTGCTTGGGAGGTCAACCACATCACCTTGTCTTCCTTCCCACGGATAGAGCATGAAAATCTGAAGAAACTTCAAGTTGAATCACTTGAAATGATCCCAATAGAAGTATGGAAAACCTTAGTAGCATGCGGGGTTGTTTGGTTAACCAAGTTGTTTAACAAGATTACAATGAAGATGCCAGATGAATGGAGGAGAAGCATTGTAGTCCCAGCCTACAAAAATAAAGGGTATATCCAGAGATGCAACAACTATAAAAGCATAAAAATAATGAGTCATACTATGAAAGTGTGGGAGAAGGTTATTGAAGCCCGCTTGAGAAGAGAAACTAAGATCTTAGAGAACCAGTTTGCATTTATGAGAACCAATTTGGATTTATGCTAGGTAAATCCACGACGGAGGCTATCTACCTACTGAGGAGGCTCATGGAAAGTTATAGAGCCTATAAGAAAGATTTCTACATGGTCTTTGTTGACCTAACAAAATCATATGGTCCTAGAGTCCAATCCGGTATGTACAGGTAAAGAGAGAGAAAGCAGTGTTGAGTATGTATGTGGAGATAATTAAGGACATGGGTGAGAGTGTGGTAACTAGTGTGAGATCTGTGGGAGGTCAAGGCAAGGAATTTCCAATTACGATTAGGTTACATGAGTACATAAAGAATCGGCTTTAAGCCCCTATCTGTCTGCGCTTATCATTGATGAGTTAACCAAGAGCATTCTAGACGAGGTCCTTTGGTGTATGCTCTTCACCGTTGACATTATTTTAATGAATGAGACTAAAGTAGGGATTAACACCAAGTTGGAGTTGTGGAGATCAACCTTGGAAACAAGAGGTTTTAAGATTAGTAGATCGAAGATGGAGTATATGATGTGTAATTTTAGCCAATCTATGATAGATAATGAAATTTTGAAAATTGAGGAGACAGAGATTCCACAAAGTGACTATTTTAGATATCTGGGATCAACCATAAGTAAAGAAGGTGACCTAGAGGATGGCGTTTCCCAAAGAATTAAAGTGGGATGGATGAAGTGGAGAAGTGCTTCTGGAGTGTTGTGTGACTGACGTATCCCTTTAAAGCTTAAGGGAATATTCTATAGGACTGTTGTGCGACCAACTATGATATATGGGGTGGAATATTGAGCAACTAAGAAGTGTCATATAGAGAAGCTAAGTGAGTTGAGATGATGATGTTAAAATGGATGTGCGGTAAAAAACTATGAAGGATAAGTTAAGGAATGAGCATATTAGAGCTGATTTGGGAGTTGTCCCGATCAATGAAAAGCTTCGTGAAAGTTGTTTGAGGTTGTATGACCATGTTCAAAGGAGGCCCGTGGATGCCCAGTATGATTTGATACAAATGGAAGGAGCTAAAAGAGCTAGGGGTAGGCCTAAAATGACCATAAGCAAAGTGGTGAAGAATGACATGCACAGTCTCGGTCTTGTCCCAAGTATGATTTTGGATAGAGCCTATTGGAGGGTTAGGATCCACATAGCCGACCCTATTTGGTTGGGATTATCCTGACTTGTTGGGCTGCCTCTTTCCTCTTACTCTCATATTTCATCTTTTTTTTTTTTTCCATCAAGTTGGGATAAGATTGAGTTTTTTGTTGTTTTTGTTATTTGGAAGATATCCCTTGTTGAAGTTCAGCCTCTCTGAAATTAAGCCAAATGGAATCTAATCAAGGGTTTTCGTATGCCTACGAAGTATCGTAGCATGGGATCCCTTACGGCTGTCTGATTCAAATCTCAAAAGGCAAACTTTATTGTGGCCCTTCGATGTGCAACATAGCATCAGCGGAGAACCCGCTTGATCTGGGCTGTGGGATTGTAGTCTCATGATATAATGATCTGTAACGTGGAAAGCGCTCAGGCTGCATTTCGAGTTTCTATTGGTCCGATCATATGGACCACATATAACTCATCCGATCACTGTCAATGGTGGGAACAGTTTTCGGCCCTCTGATCTGAATCACGTAACACCCAGATTGCGCGCCTACTTAAACCTCTTGAAATGGAATCTCCGAAGCACGTGCATCATTTGTGTGATATACACAGCCCTGATGTCTTTGGTGTCGCGCACCTATGCTGACATCAATGCACACCACTTGTCTTAGGCCTTGCTTGGGAAATCAGTTTCATCAACAACCCACACTTCTTTATCTTGGGCTCTTGGCGTTGGGATCAGGACCTCGATGACTTGTCCCCTCTCAACACTGTGGATCTGGGATCTCTGTAACTTCTTTCAATTCACAATGAGCTCCTTCTGCACAGTAAGTCAGGCCTCGTGTGGTCACCGATTTGTGGTAATTACAACCCTTGACGAGTTTTGGGTCATAGAAAATGACTTAAAATCTCACATTTCAGCCCTTCTTTGAAGCAGTCCGTTGAACAGGTGGGGAATGTTCCATGCCTTGGTAAGATTTTGTCCTCAAAAACTCTAGCTGGACTGAAGGACTGCGGCCCAGGCTCCCGCACACAGGGGCCTCTGCCCGCATGCTGCCGTGCTCATGGGGGCCTGGCTTCTGCATATTGTGTGTGCGCTGTGTGGATCAGCCGTAGCTATGGCATGCTGCCTGTGCCTGTCTGGACTGCATGGCCTTGAGGCCTGTCCTTTGTGGCCCTGAGCCTCTCGGCCATGTTGCACTATATTTCAACCCTGTTGCCATACCATCCACCTGAAATGCCACGTCACTATGCCACATCATAGTGCCGCATGGTTGCCCATACTTGCCACCAACTTGAATTACACTTTTGACCCTGAGATGCCAATACACCTGTGTGAGCCTTTGTCTGTGAAATGATCATTGTACCCCTGTGATGCCATCAACCACTGTATTTACTATATTGCCCCCACCTTGACCACTGCCACTGTGAGCTGTACACCTCACATTCATGCCCTGTCACAAACATTGTGCCCGCACAAGCGTTGACTGTGGAAAGGCCAAAATGATGCCCCTATGAACAACATGAGGCCCTGAACTCTTCACCTGAACACCTCAGCAACATCTGTGGGGCCTTGAACATTTCATCAGACTTGTTGCCAACAATGACAACATACACTTTAGTACTGTACTGCCTCCCCCACTTTCCGGATGACCAACACAATTATTCAATCTCTAATCCCATCGCAGGTTAATAGCACATAGATGAGAAAATCAAACTCCTCCAAAATTGGAGCTACTCTCAAACTAGGAAATCGCAGGTTAATAGCACATAGATGAGAAAATAAAACTCCTCCAAAATTGAAGCTACTCTCAAACTAGGAAACTAACTCAAAAAAGAAAACTGGAAACTCAATCAAATGCCCTAATATATCTAGTATCATAGATGATACGATCGTAATATTGATCGTTACTGTCACTCTTAGACCAAAAGTTCAAGCGTACAATACTATCCCTACCAACCCCCTTTGACCAAAAACCAGGATTTGGACCGTTTTATCTAGGTCTGGGTTTCCAGATCGGATCATGCCGGTCTAACCATGATAGCGCTACTGCATAAAAAAGACAGGTTACTGTTGTTGTTGTTGGATGGTTGGGACTAAATTGTTGTTGTTGGATGGTTGGGACTAAGCAAAAATATTAGATCAATGCCATATGACTTATCTGAGGCAGGCTCCTATAGCATAAATATAGGAAGCAGCTACAATTCCCATTCATAAAGGTCAATGCAGTGCTTTATAGCTTTAGCTTTAGTGTCATGGTCATTAATTTTAGCCAACTAGAAGTCAGAGCTGCTGGCTTATGCTACTATGTGATGTCAATGTTATCCATCTTTCCCCTGACACCTAGTTTTAATTTCTAAAGCAAGCACTTTGGATTTACATTCTCTGTTAAGTATCATACTTTTTGTGAGTGAAATTGTCTTGCCTTATATTTTTTCTGTTATTAGTATGGTACCTTTATGTTTGCCACGTGTGGAAGAGGCTGGGGTATGCTTATTCCTGTGCTCACATATTGACACGGGTATCACAATGTTATTTTGCAAGGTATTTATTAGATCCCGATATATTCTTGGAATAAATTTACATTTTAAGATGATCTTGTACTATGTTCCTGTCTTAGTTCTATCTTTGAGCACCTGTGCTCACATATTGACACGGGTGTCACATGTTATTTTACAAGGTATTTATGGCCAATGCATTCTTAGAAGAAATTTACAAGTTAAGATGATCTTGTACTATGTTCCTGTGTTAGTTCTACCTTTGACCAATATCAATCAATGCATAACTGTCATTAATTATTGAAAGCATTTTAACAAATGACATGTTTCCAGGAGACGCGGAAGGGACAATCTTTTCAGGTGCAGTTATGTCCTTCCTGATGGTGTAACACATATGAAAGGTTTTGTAAAGGACTTGGATGTAGCACAGAGATGCCTCACTATGCCGGATGAGGACCTGTCTCAACCAGTAGAAGGAAGGGAAGATGGTCATTCAGAATTTGCAGAAAAACTTGAAGACAGAAAGAGAATCGATTTGACAAAAACTGTAGTATCTCAACTTCTTAATTCTTGCCTCGTCACACCTTCCCACCACCCCACCCCCCCCCCCCCAAAAAAAAAAAAAAAAAAAAAAAAATCTTTTAACTTGTAGCCACAAATTTGCATCTTGAATTTTAACCATCTGTACAGGAGGTTACCTTGACAAATGAGCGTTTCCTTGTACCAGAGATGATTTTCCATCCTGCTGATTTAGGTCTGTATTACATTCAAATGGTGTACAGAATGGATATTTGTTTTTTTAGTCCAAGTATAGCAGCATTTTTTTGCCTTTTATGGTTTGATCAGCAGAGTTGAATTTTTCAGCATCAGACTTTTCTCTTAAACCATCAACTGTTTTTATATTGAGAGGTTACCTAGACTCTTTCCAACTTATCCACAGATGCATGGTGTCAAGGCACTTTTCACCTTGGAGATTATTTGTTTTGGCACATCTTTACAATGGATAGTTTGTGAATTTATTAGACACATTTAGCATGATAATCCAAATTGATATAACGATTTGAATGTTATATGAAGAATTGATGTCTAGAAGCTCTGTTTTCTCAGAACCAATTTTATCCATTGTGAAAAATTTTTCATTTAAAGATCTTAATTTTCTATGTTTCATTTACAGATCTTGATTTGCAACTTCCTTTGCAGGCATGAACCAGGCTGGACTGGCAGAGTGCATTGTTCGAGCTGTAAATTCTTGCCATCCTCACCTTCACCCAGTACTCTATGAAAGGTGGTTTTTGAAGGGCTTGCACAGTTTGTCCTGAAGAAAGTGTCTTATTTTTCCTCATTTTATTGCAAATATAGTAAGTTAATATTCTTTGTATGCCAGCATCATCTTGACTGGTGGAAGTACATTGTTTCCACGATTTGCTGAGAGACTGTAAGCTTCTTCTTGGCCATATTATCTACTAGTCATCTACAAAAAATGAATCGCATTTTTTGACCCAAAATTTCTAATTGGATTTAGGGAAAAGGAGCTACGTCCTCTTGTACCTGATAACTACCAAGTGAAGATAACAACTCAAGAAGAGTAAAATCTTACCTTCAGATAAGGATTTGGTTTACGAAATATTACTACAATTCATTAGCGTTACATTCTCCTTTTGACTTTTGCAGTCCCATTTTGGGTGTTTGGAGAGGGGGTTCACTTCTGGCATCTAGTCCGGATTTTGAGGAAATGTGTGTTACTAAGTCTGAGTACGAGGAGCTTGGATCTGCTCGCTGTCGCCGCCGCTTTTTCCACTGAGCATCTGTGGTATGCATCAAAATCCCTGTTTCTAATTTTTGTTTTACTGAGTAACATCAATGGAAGTGCTGTCTTATAGGGCTGTAATATATATACCATTGTATACTTTCTTATCTGCTGTTTCTATTTCTCCTCTGTAGCAAAGAAGGGTATCAGAGGCAAGATTCAAATTTCATTTATTGAGGTCAACCTGAATAAGTAAAGATGCCCAACTGCTTGGACAAAGTGCCAGTATACCCACCTGCAAGGATTGAAATGCTCCATGGAGCATTTTATGTGAAAAGAGTATATTTTAGGGAGTACTCCTTGTCATAACTGGTTTCATGAGTTCATTTTATACCTGAAACATGAAGAATCTGAGTTGCAGAATCTACACCAAATGGTACAAGATATGCAAACATCAAAGCAGATTGCCGCATTTCACTGCCTGTTCGCAAGAGTCATTGTGCCATTTGAACCCACTGCTGCTCTAGCTTCCAGAAAGAGAGTTCACTTCTTCTGTTTCAGTATGAAGCATGGTTTTCTGTTCTTGGAAACAGGAAGGCTGGTGTTATGAAAGGATTTGAACAGGGATCTGATTTGGCAAATTGGTTGGTCGACCTGTTCCACACCTCATCCCGTTCCCATTTGACAAATTACAGCCAGATGGCCATCTGCCTTTCGATTTTCAATGGTAATTGTTTGGAGAGAAAACTGGTGGCCATATGATTGATGTCAACCAGGAGATCTCAAATGTGGCTTTACCAGAAGTTCTGCCGTAAGTTGGACAATCTCTGCCTCATCAACCATCCAGTAGGTGAAAAAAATCTGCATTTCTTGACTTCAAAGCCTTCTTGTCATAGCAGTTAACCCTTTCTGCTCTTTTGTAAATCAACAAGTACATTTTGGGGCATGGAGCCATGGAGATCACTGTCACTCACTTCTGCCCATTTTTCTTTTGTTGCTTCAAATTGTCTGTTTTACCTACCTCTGATACTTCAATTTTCTGAATCCACGCTTTACTAATGCTGTCTGTGTCCATACAGTTGAGATGCATCACTAAGTTTTATGTGGCTAAACTCAGTGGATATTCAATGCAGAAGTGCATCCATAGGGCTTGGCTGGTCTTGTCTACTCCTGTGACTTGGCAGATTGACACCCGACATCAATCTCCATTAATTTTAGTAGAATTATGCTTGCAGCAATCCAATCCTTACCCTCTCATAAAAATTGGTTTACCCAGTTGGGTTTGGTCGGGATTGGCCAGGTTCTCTGTATGAATTGAGATTGACAGTACCTGTATTCCAATCTTCTAACCAATTGCTACAATAGGAATGAAGGGTTTTTTATTTTGTTGAGAAAAGAAAGAACATCCATTAAGTAGAAATGAAGCTTAGAACATCAATTTTTGAGCTATTTCTCGATACTTGTGCTTGTTTTGTCATAAAGCTTTAATTTTGTTAAATTAAAGATTATATCTTCTAAATATATATCAGTGGGTCTTGTTCCACAAAATTCTGTTAATAATTTTAGTGAATTCAATAAGAATGTCTTCGAGATCATTAAAATTAGCAAGGAGATTGGCTTTTTTAGCTTTTCCTTTGTTGGTATCTTGATATTTTCTTATAAATTGCAGAACATCTCCTTGTAAGTTTCCTGCAAGATACCTCTTATATTGAAAAGGTTTAAACCAAATCCCATTTAGACAATGACACTAGAACCTATCCATTGTCTCTTTCAAGAATTATTTAATAATTTTAGTGACAGCCCACTAAAGTTATGGGATAAAAGCCCTCCTTACTGTCATATCCAGCTTGATGTTTTAAACAAAATCATCAGGGTCAAATCAATTTATATTTTGAGGAGGGTGTTAAAGAATTGGAGATTCAATTAAAAGAGTTGTTAAATCTCTAATTAATCGAAACCTCTAATAGTTCTCATACAAGTCTTGCTTTTATGGTATGCAACCATGCTGAGCAAACAAGAGGAAAAGCCCGCATGGTAATCAACTACAAGCGGCTTAATCAGAATATCATTTTTTTATGATTAGATTTCTATTTGGGGCATTCATAAGCAAAATGTCAAAATGTCTTAGTTCATTGCATATGAAACATCGACAGTCTTTTTTAGAGTTTCGTTGTTCATGTGGTTTTAGTTTTGTGGGTTTCTTATGCACAAAACGTTTATTTTGAAACTGAATGACCGTTCCTGAGCTTTTCTTCATAGTTGAAATAAAACAGCCTTCCTGATTTGTCTGTTATTGCTGTCTTGTATTATTTGAAGAGAAATATCTTCTTCAATACTGGGAGGGGGTCCAATATATGAATCTTGATTTGCGGTGAAGAGGATCCAGATTTGATAAGGTTGGTTAAATCGTTCTCTTTCTCTCCAGCCTAAGGAAGAATAAATGTCAAAAACTAAACCAGGACAGAACTTTCAATTTTTAAATGTATGATTATGCTTAATTGCCTTAGCTGCTTTAGCTTTGAGGCAGTGGTCAATTACGAGCCGAAAAATGTAATTGATTCGATTTTCCAGCGAGTCTGCACTTCCTGAACTTTGAAGAAATTCAGGATAAGTTTTTACGCATAATTCATCCCAAGGCGGAGGTAGCTTTTGAAAATATTGTTTCAACCAATGATCGGAATGTGTGAGATCCAAAGTCTTCCAACGATGGATGGACTTCATTTTTGGAGATTTATTGTTTGTTGTGGAATACATAGATGATATATTTATATTCTCTCCTACCAAAGAAGAGCAGGAAGATCATCTAAAACAAGTTTCTTTTCTATTCCAAAAACACGGAATAATAGCCATATGCGCTACCCTACGCATTAGAAGTACCACTTCATTGTCGCGCTTGAGACGAAAGTGGGGTATAAACAAAGATCAATGAACATCCAAAAAAAAGGGGATTGTACTACACGGCCATGATGTGGTATTACTATCAGAAAGCAATATATCTAATTTTGTTTAGTCATTTCAAATTTCCTTTAAGGGCCATCCTTCTTCCTCTACTCACTTTACACCATAAAGAAGGCTCCTGTAGTCAAATCAATTTTTTTTTCCTATCATCATGTAATTAGCACATAATGAGACACATTTTCCTGAGTTAAAGATAAAAGTAGCCTAGTCAGAAATATTATTCTTAACATCAGTCACACTCACACAAATAAGAATTGGTGTGGAGAGGACAGGAAATTCAGGTGTATTGATTAATAAATACACCTATTTTTTTTTATATGAAACAGAAAAATAACATTACACAAGAGTCTGTACATCCTGGATATATGTAGGGGATGGGATAGATATTCTCTTTTTGAGAATCCAAAAGCAAGTTGTTTGACAAAAGAAATAGCCTCATCATCTTAAGGCCTAGGGCAAAAAGAAAGTTTTGTCATAAAATCCTGAATATCCAGAAAAAGAGGGATGTTATGAAGAGGCCACAAAATATTGTTAGATTTGGTAAACAAAAGTTGGACAAAATCAGAGTTTGTCCAAATTTCCCCATGGATCCATCCATTCTCCTTAGCTTGCTTTACTCCCATGAGCATTTCCCACGCGTAAACCTGTGTGCATTGTTTGTACATGCACACAAGTTTTAGGGTTGCGTTTCTACATAATCAACTCTAATTAAGTACATGCTCTTTTCATTAACTATACAATAATAAGCCCAAGCAGTGATAGTTTGTAATTGACCAGTGACACCCACATACATTACAGTCGATGGGGTCCAAGTTGGGGAAAAGGAAAAAGTAGGAAATTCATGGTTTGAAATCATCTGATTGGGGTTATTAGAGATCCTGGGACGACTACTCCAATGATTCACCAAGTGAAGGACCACAACAGGGTTAAATACACCTATTTGAATTGGTCTTTTGAGCAAGTTTCTTAATAAATAAAGGGAGAGGGTTGTGCATCAGCCATGGGATTGGGGGAGAAGCCGGGGAATGTGGGCAAATAGCTTAATACCATATTTGCCTCCTATTGAAAGATGAGTCGATGGACATAGCCTTGTATGTAAACAGTCGTGCATAAAACTTGGGTTTTTTTTTTCTTCGGACAAAATTACTACTTTATGGAAACCAATAGATAGCTGAGTCATCTGAGCCTATTGTCCACTAAAAATTTAGATTGCTATTTCTCTTAAAGGTTCAAGATTTTGGTTGATTGGAATTTTAATTTGATCTCTCTTGAAATTAAGAGGTCATAAGTTTAAATTAAATAAATAAAAAAAAAAGGACAAGAAGAATGAAAAATAAAAATTGAAAGACATGATTGAAATATATCACTAATATAACAAAAAATGATCAAAATATACTACTAAAATGGACAAAATGACGCTGAAATATGGTCCATTTTGGTGATAAAAAGCAGAAACATTGAAGACCCCTTGATTTACATGCCATTTCGTTTCGATAGAAGTGTTAAAACTGAAATATTTCATTGAAATTTTGATAAAAAATTTTACCTATATTTCAACAAAGTTTTGATGAAAAATTTTTCCAGCTTTTTAATCATCTAGGCATATGAGAGAGAGAGAGAGAGAGAGAGAGAGAGAGAGAGAGAGAGAGAGAGAGAGAGAGAGAGAGAGAGAGAGAGAGAGAGAGAGAGAGATTGTTGATCATTTTTTTTTTTTTTTTTTATAAAAAAAGGCCTTTATTATCTGGTAAATATAACAAAGAAAGGTATCTGGGTGGTAGCCGCATCAGACGCCAGAAAGTCGGTCACCGCATTAACCTCACGGTAACAGTGCTGGAACCTTATGTGAGTAAAGCTCTTGGCCAAATGTGTGCAGTCGGTGACAAGATTAGTGATGCGCCATGGGCAGTTGACTGTGGTTCCTCTCAGCAGGGTGATCACCAACTGATTGTCGCTTTCGATTATTATGTTTTGAATTTGGAGATATATCGCCAAGATGAATGCTTGTCGAACTGCCAGGACTTCAGCTATTACCGCAGAGTTATGACCAATTCCCCCTTGAAAGCAGCACACAAAGGCACGGTTGTGTTCTCGACAGATGCCTCCTGTTCCTGTAGGGCCTGGGTTCCCTTTGCTTGCTCCATCAGTGTGTCCAAGCTAATGATATGTGTTTCCGGGCTAAAGATAAGTTGGTGTAAGTAGCTGCCTCTTGCGCTTCTCTTATGGGTTTGAGCATGACTTGTCTGGGATTGAAGTTCTCTGCCCTGAATAAGAAAGAATGCTGAATTGCACACTTTCCACACAGAACATCACTTTGAGAACCCAATTAGGATGGAAACCGTAGCTAAGAAGTGTTGTGCGCTGGAAAGTCCATTCTAACTTATCATATGCCTTGCTCATGTCGACTTTCAATGAGAAGAATCCTTTCCTTCCTCGACGAGTGTTTTTCATTTTTTGCAGGATTTCGTTTGTTATAAGAATATTATCCTGGATTTTCCTGCCTTTGATAAAGCCATTCTGTTGCACTGAGACAATTTGTTTCAATACAGGCTGCAGTCTATTAACAATAATCTTTGATATAACTTTATAAATGAACTGATCGGACAAAAATCTCCCCCCGAGGAAGGGTTTGTTACCTTTGGTATAAGGGCAATATTAGTAGAGTTGAAAGATCTAGTGAATGAACCTGTGAAGCCCAAATCAGAAGGACGATAAAAGATCTTAATTGGGGAGAGAAAACCAGAACATCTCTTCCAGCTTGATAACCTATCACCCTCTCACCCTCTCACCCTCTCACCCTCTCACCGACTATTCTGTGCGATCTTTGATTGATTGTTCGTTTCATCTAGCAAGTATTAATAAACTTTTGGGGGTCTTTTCAACCTAATATGGATTCCTGTCAACCCATGAAACATACCAGTAGATTTACCTATCTTACAAGGAAACCATCTAATGCATGCCATGCCCAATTTAATCCACGTACAATCCTTTACAAACCTTATTAACCAATATGGGCAGGCAATGACGTGGATCCAACTTGGATCCACCTTGCTCCACCACTTCATCCCCTTTGACTGGTGAGGCAAAGTTACGCCATCAGGGTTACTTGTATTATTAGCTCATTTACCCCTTTGTTCCAAAGTCCAATAAAGCCATAATTGTGGTGAGAGTTATTCTAATCCTCCAACAAGAACAAACCAAGAACAAGAGAGGTAAACAAGAAGAAAATCAGGTACAAGCCCAACAAGAATCACTTTCCACCAGACACATGGCCCATATTATCTCTTAACCAGTGTTTCTAACTTCCAATACATTACGATACTCCATGGGCTTTCAAACAATAGTGGGCCCCCATAAGATTAATTTTCCATACCCAGCCATCATTCCTTTTAGGGACACGTGGCTCCAAGCAGAAAGCATGCTTCTTGCAAGTTCCATTTCCAATCAGATAAACATGGAAAAGCCCAAATCAGACCATCTGGTTGGACCAGTTGGCCTTAGCAGCTAATGGTTTATACATCAAACTTGACCAGTTGAACTCTCATATATCAACATCACTCAGTTTTGGTAGTTTTAGATCTTTTTATGCTTTATTTTGCCACTTAACATGTGACCTAAGGACTACTAATAAAAAAATAATAAAAATAAAAATACAATGGCAAAAATTTCCTTCCTGGTGGTGGTGAGAGCCTTCTCTCCATGGTCTCTTATTTTGCAACATGGCATATTTAGATAGAGCCAGACAGGTAGATTTGGTTCCTACTCACATGTTAAGTTTCAACTTAAATAGAATTTGTCAAGTTAAGAAATATGACTTCAGAAATCTATGAAATGAGAGAATGAATAGTATTAACTAGAGGATAGACACATCCAAGGAAATAGATAGGGATGCATTGCAATACACAGGGTATATGACTAAATTAAATTCGAAACAGTAAGATTGCTCCCTAGTAAACTATTAGTCATGGGTATTGTGGAGCGTAAGACTACGTATAGTATAACCATTCCCTAACCCCACAGTGATGGGCACGTTATGCAAGGGGAGTTATGAGATTTTGAGATCATAATGTCATGTGATAGGTTTTGTTTGGAAAAAAAAAATATCTAAAGGGAAAAAGAACCTTAAAAGACAATGTAATCCCTATGCCAAGATACATGGGAGAGTGAAATGATCATCCTACTTCACATGAAAAGTGAAAATACTGTTAACCAGTTGATACTTATTCGTACACTCCCATTGATCCAAAATTACACTGCTTTTTACACAACCCTCTCACATTTGTAAATTATCTTAAAAAAATAAATAACAATGAGGGATGGCAGGCAATCACGAGACTCACGACTGATGATGGCTCGATTTGCTTCCGGTCTAATCTGGCTTATACTTTTATGTTTTTTGATGGGTGTTTGTCATTGAGACATTATTTTTCTTGGTAGCGATTGAGACATTATTTCTTGTGGGCTGGAGGACAACGGTTTTGGTAATTGGTATTAAAATCATCTAAACCCCCACCACCCCCCAACCCTTCCTCCAAAAAAAAAAAAAAAAAAAAAAAAAAAAAAGAAAGGAAAACGAAAAGGAAAAAAAGAAAGGAATATCCTCCGCTCTTTGATTTCGATACGAGTCGCTTGATTCCAATAATCCGTCCAACATGGTTAGGGGTGTCAATTCTGGGCGCACGGCAATGGATCTAATTGAGTTCAGCACGTTTACAATCCAATCAAGACTGACTCAATTAATAAACATGTCGGGCTCAAACAGGCATTCACGGTACAGGTAGCTAGTCCATCGGATGCCCGATCGAACTGACTGACTATAGGCCTGACCTGAACTGACTCATTGTAGCCCGATCCCTTTTATTACAAAACAACCATAATGTCATATCATCTCTTCTTTATTAAAGATTTGGGTCACCTTCTACTATGATAATTTTTTGTATAAAACTTAGTGATTTAATGTTCAAATTGAACAATTATGACCCTTCAACCCACTTTAGAAAATAATTTTAAGGTAAGCACATTTAGAGCCTCTTTGGGCCAGTTTAGGCTTAAATAGGTCTATAGCCCGGTTAAAGCTCAGTTAAGACCCGTTTAAGGTAGCTCGATTAAAGCCTGACACCGATCGACCCGATTATAACTCATATTATGCCCTCAAAAGCTAGGCCC
This sequence comes from Macadamia integrifolia, assembly GCF_013358625.1. Classification (NCBI taxonomy): domain Eukaryota; kingdom Viridiplantae; phylum Streptophyta; class Magnoliopsida; order Proteales; family Proteaceae; genus Macadamia; species Macadamia integrifolia. Next base: position 10,176,725 of record NC_056566.1, read on the forward strand.
GTTTACTTAAATGGACGTTCATGGTGCAAGATTTCCAAGTGGTCAAGTTCGACTAAACCCAACTGAGACCAACCCGACTCGACCGATTGACCCCCTTAAATACGACAGTATCGATCCCTCAAACCATACTAAGCAGCATGGTTTGAGGAATTGAATCGGACAGGCCTTAATCTAACGAAAGATCGGTATCGGTCTACATCGATCCCAGTTCCTATTTCATATCGTATCCGTGGATTTTTTTTTTTTGGGTAGAAATATGGTATCCGTGGATCGGTATGGATAAAAGGTAGAAGGTATTTTAAATGATAAAATATATTCTTGTCCAATCAGCCGATTCGGATTGAATCAGTATCGGCGGATACCGATTCCGATATCTCAAACCATGCTGGTGAGTGGGGACTGTTTGCTTGATTGTCTAAATAATAACAAAATGGATTAACGAAAAAACTGAATTACTCCCTCGCTGTCATTCTCGTACTTTCCGTGGCCCCTTCGGCGTTTGCTGAAACGGAGAAGTGAAACTTCTCAACCTCTGAAACCCTAGAGAGATTTGCAGAGACTGTCAGAAGACTCAGAGATGTTCAATCACCGGAGAGAACAGTGGTGAAGAACGAACCAATTCAATCGGCAATGGTAAAGAAGCGCGTACCGGAGTGGCTCAACAACTCTCTCTGGTCTTCTAATCCTCCAGACGACGACGAGCGTCTTCTCCGATACGCTTCGAAACCTTCTATTCCCGCCTTCCAGCCGCCCCCCGAACCACCGATTCCTCAGCGTCCTCCCGAACCCCAACGACAGCCAGAAGAAGAGCCGAAACAGGAGACCAAAGATTCTTCACGCGCCGATGAACGAAGCTCTATCTCACCTGAGGAAATCTCTCGCCAATCTCAGTTCTTAGCCGAGGTTGAGTTTTTTTTTTATTTATTTTTATTTTTTTTATATCTTCGAATTTTTATCGTTTTTGGTTTTTTATTCATTGCTTATGGTTTTTGATTCAGCTTTCGAGGAAAGTTATAAATTTGCGCGAGTTAAGGAGATTAGCATCGCAGGGGATACCAGAGGGGGCTGGAATCCGCCCTACCGTGTGGAAGGTATTGAAAATTTTCTTCAAATTGCTTTTTATGGATCGATCAGACTTTTGAATTTAATCACCTTATGTTGAGTTCAATTTGCAATTGTGAATTTTTCCTCAATGTCTAAGGAAGCAGAATACGAAGCCAATGTTTCTTTTTTCTTGTTTGAAATTGAGAGGGTGGATAGGATATCACTTTGATTTCTTATGGTGGACAGATCCTACTGGGGTATTTGCCATGTGATCGTAGCTTGTGGACGATTGAACTGGCTAAGAAGCGCTCTCAGTACAAGCGTTTTAAAGAGGAACTTCTGGTGAATCCTGTAAGTAATCTTGAGCGTTGTAATTAATGCTCCTTGTTTGATCTCTTTCAGTGTTTTGACCACTATTTCGTTTGCAATTAAGGCAACAATGCTTTACTCGTTTAGTTTTATTTCTTGGGAATGTTTTTCTAAAGAAATATGATCATTGAAATGATCCTAACATGTCCAATCTAGACGTGGATGAGGTCCTTTAAGTTGTTGTTTCACTTTTTGGATGAGCCAGAGCCCCGCAATCCAGTCAAAATTCAATGATCATGTCCCTCTTGTAAACATTTTCCCTCATCGAACAGAGTTCATTTCACTATCAGTATGACTTTCTGGATACAACCTATTATGGAGGTTGCCTTTAATTGAATCATCCTGATTTATGCCTTGGATGGCTACATATTTACCAAGTTCATTACTGAAAATGGTGGTGTTAGCTCCATTTTTCTGTCTTTCTTATTAATAACTGGCACATGGAGAAGCTTATTGCTTGTAGAAATGAAGTCTGAGCACAAAACTTTCTTCATTTGCATTTGTTGAGTCTTTTATCATTTTATCTTTATAGAGTTCTGGATTTTCTGAATTTTTCTGTGGCTAGTCAGTCAGAAGTCACAAGGAGGTTGGACAAATCCGCTGGTCTTGAAAGTGATGAGTCAAAATGTGAACGGAGAGGCTTGCTACCAAGATCAGAAATTCCTCATGGAGAGCATCCATTAAGCCTTGGAACGAACAGTATTTGGAATCAATTCTTCCAGGTATTTTTTCTAGTGACTTTGGCTACTGTATTGGATACCATTTGTTTAGTGCTATATATATTCAATCTGGACACAGAAGCACTGGGAACGGTGGTTTTTTGGCATGTACCCAGTTTCTGTTGTCCTTTTTTAGTAATTATTGTGACAACAATTGTATTGTACAGGACACAGAGATCATAGAGCAAATTGACCGGGATGTGCATCGGACTCATCCAGGCATGCACTTTTTCTCGGGGGACTCTTCCTTTGCGAGATCAAACCAGGTCAGCATCAATTATTTGGCACAAGATCAAGCGTTGACATGATTTGTTTTTCCAAGTTAACAATGTGTTTCATATTTTTCAGGAGGCTTTGAAAAACATATTGATAGTATTTGCCAAGTTGAATCCAGGTATTAGATATGTGCAGGGGATGAATGAAGTTCTGGCACCTTTGTTCTATGTATTCAGGAATGACCCAGATGAAGAAATTGCGGTGAGGATGTAGTTTTATATTTTATTTATGTATTATATTGTACTTCTTAATAAAAGGTTAAGATCACTGTACTTCATTTTGAGGTGTCTTTATAATTAAAAATTAACAATCCTCATGACATAATCATGATTTTAATTTTTAGAAAAGTGACTTGCATTTTTTTCTTTAATGAGAAAATTGTCTTTAGCTGGTTAGTGTATAAAAATTTCTCTTTGTGCTCCACTTAGTTTTACCACATGGCAGGATAATGTGGCAATTCCAACTGCTGACTGAGAGGGCTGGGTCTAGATTACCCATGTCTCAAATTCAGAACCAAATTAAATCATATACCTCCTATTGGCATCCACCCTCTTGTGTACTCCGTGTCTTAGTGTGTGCCCTCTTGGGAATCTTGGATGTTCAAAGCTTTATCTTTCCATTCTTCAATTCTGTTGGGGCTGAAATTTGACAAATGAGGATTGGTGGGATCTGCCTATCCACACAATTTGGGTCTCATTTGACATGTCATGTGGTAGATCTTTATGGACCAACCAAATAAGCTTCACTAGGTGGCTGACCAGGAAATACTCACCCTTTTTTGATAGGTAGAAAGTGACTTCTTTTCGAATTATCTACTACCTTTTTGATGTTTCCAACGGATAAGGAACAGGGAGAAAATGCATGGCTAATGCAATTTCTTGAAGATTGGCTTTCGAAGGGGGTGGGGAAGAAGAATATCTGAATTGATGCTATATTTTCCTATCTGGAGTCACTAGATTTATACTATTTTTTGCAGGCCTCTGCAGAAGCAGACACATTTTTTTGTTTTGTTGAGTTGTTAAGTGGATTCCGTGACAATTTTTGTCAGCAACTGGACAATAGTGTTGTTGGTATCCGTTCCACTATTACAAAGGTGTCAAAGCTTTTGAAGGAGCATGATGAAGAGCTTTGGCGTCATCTTGAGGTCACAACTAAAGTAAGATAGTTAAAATGCTTAATCTTTGTAGCAGATTTAAATTTCTAATATTTGTGACTTAATTTCTCTGTTTTTTTTTTTTTTTGATACTTTATTGGCTTAAGACACCATTCAGCAGGCATCCTCTGGAAAGGATACTCTCTATTTAGTGATTACCCCTTCCAGATGTACCTTTACTGGGCCGATTTTTTGAATCTTCTTCATGGCTAAAATAAATAGTGAGCCAATTATTTAAAATGGGCTGGGGAAAGGGGGGTGTTTCCAAGTGGCTAGACTCTAGAGTTATGCTCATTTGAGTGGCTTTTCATATGGCATATCATATTGTAGGTTCACTAGAAATTTGGTTCAATCACTGATGCAGATACGGCTGCCCTTACCTGGTTGGACCAGCATGACCGGCTTTGGAAGCCAAGAGCCAAGAAGAACCAGTCCAGCCTAAGGGTTGAAAATAAAATTAGTAGTTATTTAGTATTTTATTTCATGCCTTTTATTTTCCAGATTTGAATGTAGGAGTTAGGATTTATTTCGTTTGCATTAGTTTCCTTTTGCGGTTATTTCCTAGTTTAGGCTAGATACTATGTTGATAGAGTTTCTAATTTCATGTCTTTATTTTTTATATATTGGGTGTAGTAGATGGACATGGAGAGATTGAATTGAATGATGAATTGATTATTTTGGGTGAAGTTGTGGTTATGCTTGGTCGTGTGAATCTCCTCCCCTACCTTTGATTCGTCCCTTCTTCCCTAAGGCTACCATCCCTTCTTCCCTACAGCCCCCCATCAACTTGGTATCAGAGCTGAAGATCCCATTTCCCTTCTTCCTTTCATCTTCTTCTTCCCTTCCCCCTTTCTCTGTTTCAGTTCTACAGAAACTGGGAACCAAAAAAAAAAACCAAAAAGAGTAGAAGAGGCGACAAAACCAGAAAAAAAAAATCGATTCTGTCCAGAACCGACCCCTCTTGTTTTCACCACCTACCCTTTTTTCCTTCTTTTCCCTTTTGACAGCAGCCAAAAAAAAAAAGTTGACGAAGAAGAAGGAAAGTCGAGAAGATAGGAAGAAGAAGAATAGAAGGGAAAAATAGAAATCAGAAAAGAAGAAGATCTAGAGAAGAAGAAGTAGGAAGTCGAAGAGAGAAAGGAAACAGAGAAACGAGGAAAATTACTTACTTGGTTCGAAGTCAACCTTCATCCACCATTGTTGATCGTCGAAGCTCCCACCTTCCTCTCCATCGACTTCTTCTGGTTCCCTCTCCAACAAGGACTCCTCTATCGGTAAACCTGAACCCACGATCTCCTTTAATTCTTCCTTCTTTCTTTAAATTTTTGTGAACTTCCAGTAATATCCCTCCCTTCCTGCGTTAACCCTTCTTTGTCCTAATTTTTGTCACTTCCAAGTATACCCCTGCACCCACACGTTACACACCTTTTATGACTTAAATTGAATCTCAAGTATTTACACTTCTGCACTCCCTGTGGAAAAAAAAAGAGATAATTACCATTCTGCCATTCTCCTTTAAGCTTCTATTTATTTTCCATTTTGCCATTATTCTTTGAGTGCTATTTTTTTAATCATCACCATGGTAGCCAATAGTGAAGTTGATCAACAATTGAACTCTTATAAAGGAGAAACTGATACAAAATTTGATGTTCTCACTACCATTATCATATCCCTTAAGATAATGGTAGAATCTATGCAAGTTTCTATTGATCGTTTGGTGGCAACAGATAAAGGAAAGAGTCTCATTCAGTCTGGAGATTCTTCCAACACCACTCCACAGGATCCGTCACTACCACTACCACCACCGCCACCACCTCCTCCACTACCATATGGTACTGGTAGATATGATGATGGAGCAGAATGAGCAGCAAGGTTGGATGTCCTTGATTTTTATGGAAACAACAATCCAGAACTGTACTTTAACTGGATTAACAGCTTAGAAACATTCTTCAGATGGTATGAGTTGGCTGAGGCCCAAAAGATCCTATTTGCAGAGGCCAAAGTGAAAGGCACAACCCAAGTCTGGTGGATCAAGCAACAACATAACCGAATCTGAGGCATTGGTTTAGTCACTACTTGGGCTGAAATGCATGAAGTCATGAACCGGAGATTCTTACCTTTTGATTACAAACAACGCATGCATCTCAGGTTTGCACAGCTGAAACAGGAGAATTTAATTGTTGAAGAGTAGGTTGCTAGATTTTATTATTTGGCCACTCGTTCTGATTTTGAGTGGGATGAAGAAGTATTAGAGGGGCAATTTTACAATAGTTTGCATCCTCAACTTAGTGCTGCCCTTGCATCTAGTCGACTGCCTACCATGGAAGACGGCATGCAAGTAGCATATCAGGTTGAGGAAAGTCTGAAACGCCCATACAATCGGAGAAATTTTGCAGATACTTTTCCTCGAGGTACTAGTTCCATGCTGCAACAGCCTCCTACCCAAGAAAGATCATCTAGCAAACCATAGGCTAATGCTACATCTATGGTATCTTCACGACCTAGTCAGTCGTATTCTCCACCTCGATATGTTTCTGAAATGTCATCTTCACAACCTATTCGCCCATACTCACCCCCTCGGCGTGGTTCAGATAAACCTTCTGATGTAACAATTTATAGTTCGGTGCTACTCATGCCATGGATTTGGACATATCAGTGCTCAATGTCCCTGTCGTTTGGTTGCTTTTATTGATGAGGATTATCCTATACCATATATTCCCGAAGAGCAACTTGGTTCTGACACAGTTGATTTAAGAGAAGAGCGTGTACCAGGTAAAGTCAATGACACTCTCAGTGATGAAGACTAACATGCTTTTTATGTCATTCGTCATGTGTTGACCACTCAGAAAGCCACTGATAATGAGATTGGTGCCACAGTAGTATTTTTCAGACTCGTGTGAAGTGCAATGATCTGTTGTTAACCTTGGTCATTGATGGAGGTAGTTGTACTAATGTTGTCTCTGAAGACGCCGTTCGTAAGCTGGGATTGAAGACAGAGCCACATCCAAATCCCTACAAGGTTGCTTGGGTGAACAATACTAATCTCAAAATCAAAGATAAGTGTTGGTCACATATTCTATTGGTGGATTTAAGGATACAGTCCAGTGTGATGTCCTCCCTCTAAAAGTGTCATATCCTTTTTGGTCGACCTTAGTTGTTTGATAAGAAAGTACAGCATTGTGGCTATGCCAATACCTATGCTTTCAAGCATGCCAACAAGGCTGAAGTTTCATCCTGCCTAAGATCTCCCTGAAATTAAGCTCAAGAAGATGGTGGGATTGTTCCTCATTCAGCGTATTCCTTCAGACGGTCTCCTCGGTCCTTTTCCTTACTCGACGGAGTCCAGTTCTTTTCAGAGGAGCAGAGTTGATGCAGATACGGCTGCCCTTTACCTAGTTGGACCAGCATCACTGGCTTTAGAAGCTAAGAGCCAAGAAGAACCGGTCTAGCACAGGATTTTGGTCTAACAAGGGTTGGAAATAAAATTAGTAGTTATTTAGTATTTTATTTCATTCCTTTTATTTTTTAGATTTGAATGTAGGAGTTAGGATTTATTTTCTTTGCATTAGTTTTCTTTTACAGTTATTTCCTAGTTTAGGCTAGATACTATGTTAGTAGAGTTTCTAATTTCATGTCTTTATTTTCTGTATATTGGGTGTAGTCGATGGACATGGAGAGATTGAATTGAATGATGAATTAATTATTTTGGGTGAAGTTGTGGTTATGCTTGGTCGTGTGAATTTCCTCCCCTCCCTTTGATTTTTCCCTTCTTCCCTAAGGCTCCCATCCCTTCTTCCCTACAGCCCCCCATCAGTCACCCTTCATATGTTCCCCAAGGTAGCATTGTAGGTGATAGTGATACCCATAGTTGAGGACATTACTGTGGATGCGATTCCACTCACTGTTGCTTACATGCCAGAGAATGAGAGGCACAATTCCATTTTCCATAGTAACTTCTACTAAATCACGTGATTTTAATATGAACTTTCCTTGAATAAACCCTAGATTTTGTAATATTTGAATATTTTGCTTGTTATAGTCATCCATAATGCGGAATTGAGGCTGAACCGGGTTGACCCTTCGGGCAATCTCAGCTGAGACGAACTAGATCTGATTTTTTTTTTTATAGGATCAATAGAATATTTTAGGATTTACTTTATTTAGGAAATATTGAGTTATTTAATTTGGGAAGAGATGTAATATTTTATTTTGGGTAGTTAGTTAATTTGGGAGTTACCAGTTTGGGTTTTATTCTGTTTTTAATTTCATTAGTTAGAACTTAGGAAGTAATTGGGAGTTACTAATTTAGTTTTAGATTTTATTTAGGCAAGTTTTAAATTTAGTTTATTATATAAAGGCATATAACCCAAGGTATTAGACAGATTTTGAATTATGAATTGAATTAAAGGTTTTAGTGCCGGGTATCGTGCAAGACGTGTGACCCCTCTCCCCCTTCTTTGTGCTATTCTTGTCTTCTCCCCTACAACTCTGAGTTCACTCAGGGATTTCTTTCCTTTCTCTACAGGCCCTCCATTAAGTGGTATTAGAGCCGAAGGATCTCTTTGACTCTACTAAAACGCATCTCCCATTCACCTCCCACGCAACTCCCTTTCACCTCCCACAGTATCCCTTCCAGATAATAATAATAATAAAAAAAGACCCTGCTGAAAACCCCACCGCCTCCTCTTTCCTTTTCCTCTAGTAGCAAGTGAAAAGAGAAAAAAAAAAAAAAA